>NW_005871137.1:2063231-2091213 GCF_000147115.1 Myotis lucifugus
GGGGCGCGGGGGGTAGAAGAGTGGGGGGGTGGGGTGGGAGAAAAAAGGATAAAATGTAATAGATTTTTTGCCAAATCCTCCCAAAAGTACATTCTATATAATATGCTGTGGGTTATTAAAAACAAAAAAGAAATCGTAAAATTTAATATATTAATTAATTTTTTCTTCCACTGCTCTTGTTCTTGACATTGTAGTCTACACCTTATGAATCGTTATGAATTAAATTTAAGAAAAAAAAGAAAAAATGGCAGTGGGGTGGTCGACAAGTGCGAGGTCATTCTTCATCCTCCTCTTTGTTCCTTCTCTTTCTCCATTCTTCTTCTTCTCCGTTTCATTTATTTCTTCTTCTTTCTTTTTGTCAATCCTCACCCAAGAATATTTTTCCATGGATTTTTTTAGAGAGTGGAAAGGAGGAGAGACAGAGAGAGAGAAACATGGATGTGAGAGAGACACATCGCCCTTACCAGGGCCATGGATCAAGTCTGCAACTGAGGTATGTGCCCTTGACTGGATCTAAAAGCTTGTTCCAATGTTGATGATGTAAGTTTGATCATTTGAACAACTGATGCCTGTTCAATTTTCTCCGTTGTAGAGTTACTAGTTTTCTTTTTGTAATTGATAACTAATTTATGTTAAGATACTTTATGACTACATAAATATACCATTCCTCATCAAAATTTTGCCCACTAGTTTTGCATCCACTAATTCTTAACTGAAATAAGTAATATGATGATTGTCAAGTGGTAATTTTTTGACTATCTTTTCTTATGCATTTATTAGTTGGCATTCTATTTTGGGGGAAAAGAAGGAGGAATAAACCACAATAAATGAGATTGATTATTTACTGGAGATGGGTCTGATAAGATGGAAGAGATAAAAGAGGTGCCAATATTTCTGTGACAATACCCATTGAACAAAGTAAAGGAATTAGTCCATACAGAAAAATAAATAAATAAATAAATAGCCTCTATTTTTATCTAGACATCTACTATATTTTTCCTTCTGTCATATGCAAAGATAGCTTGCTTTTTCCACTAAAAGTCTATCTTTATTTTTTCAAATATATTTTTTATTGATTTCAGAGAGGAAGGGAAAAAGAGATAGAAACATCTAGGATGAGAGAGAATCATTGACCAGCTGCCCCCTGCATATCCCCTACTGGGAATTGAGCCCACATTCCGGGCATGTGCCTTGACTGGAAATCAAACCATGACCTTCTTGTTCATAGGTTGACAACCACTTAGCCACACTGGCCAGCCGACAGTACATTCCTTTTTAATATTTTTACACAATTACATAGTATTTACATGTATACATGACCATTGTTGACTCAACCTATGTATTTCTTTGTTACTCAATTTTTTTAATTAATACTTAATGCCACAAGAAAAAATACAATCCTGTACTTTTTTAAAATTTTTGGTGATATAGCTGCAGGGTAAGTTCCCAACAGTGATACAGAAGTCCCCCTCTTATCCAGTTTCATTTCCTATAGTTAGTTAGCCCCGGTCACCCACGACACAATTATATTAATTAAAAATTCTATAAGTGAATAAGTTTTCAATCACAATGCTATTCTGAGTAGTATGTTTAAATCTTGAGCCATCCCGCTCTGTCCAGCCAGGGACATGAATCCTCCCTTTGTCCAGAGTATACACACTGCATATGCTCCCCGCAAATGAGTCACTCAGTGACCCTCACAGTTATCAGATCAACAGTATGGTATCACAGTGCTGTGTTCAAGTAACACCTATTTTACGTATTATATTGGCCCCAAATCAGAAGAGCAGTGATACTGACAATTATATACCAAAGAGGAGCTGTAAAGTTCTTTTTTTTTTTAAGTGAAAAGTTGAACGTTTTCAACTTAAGGCATCTTGTTATCTCACGTCATATTTATAAGAATAGTGAGTACAGTAAAATAAGATATTTTGAGAGAGACCACATTCGCATGTCTTTTTTTACAGTATATTGTTATTGTCTATTAATCAGTGGTTCTCAACCTGTGGGTCGAGACCCCTTTGGCGGTCAAACAACCCTTTCACAGGGCTCACCTAAGAACATCCTGCATATCAGATATTTACATTATGATTCATAACAGTAGCAACATTACAGTTATGAAGTAGCAACAAAAATAATTTTATGTTTGGGTTACAACATGAGGAACTGTATTTAAAGGGCCAGAAGGTTGAGAACCACTGAGACTCTATTTTATTATTAGAATTGTTGATCTCTTACTGTGCCTAATTTATAAATAAACCTTATCATACTTATGTATTACAGAAAAAAACATACTAAGGTGTAGTACTACCTATGATATTCAGCAAAGGGTATCAAAAAGGGTCATTGCGGAGACAGGCTCTCAACTAGAGCAGATATGCCAGTCAGAGAGGAGAGTGTTGCCCCAACCTAACTCCCAACTGTGACAACTACCCCCAGAGCAGTAATGTCCCTCCTTTAACACACTCTTCTCTGAGTTCTCTGTGCTTCACAGAGAAACACAGTTCGTAATTGCAAACAGGAGAATGCAAATAATATAATCCTTTATCTTCCCTCCTTGTCTAAGATTACATTTTTAAACTACATGCATAAAAACTCTAATAGAAATTCTTAATTATAATATGGAACAAACACATGCCTTTTCCTGAAAGGATAAGCAAAGGGAAAATATCAGGCATACATAAACATCCGAAAGAAGGACATTTACATGAAGATGAATAAATAAATGCTCACCTCTTAAAGAAACACCCTGGTAAACAGCCATTATTAGATAATGCAAAACACATTTTACAAAGCTGAAATATAGGAAAAGCATCTGGCAAAAATCAATACAAATTCATTATAAAAATGTTCAGCTAAACAGGACTAGGAGAGCGAAGACTTATGCAGATGATGTTTAGACACTGGTTTATTTCATCATTGAACAACAAAGGAAGGACTCCGAGAAGTGCCTCCCATAGGTAAACATATTTTAGAGTGCCACAGAAAGAAACATATTAAGGAACATATTTGGGAAATACGGACCTATTCGTCAAATCAGAGTGGGGAACACACCTGAAACTAGAGGAACAGCTATGTGGTCTATGAGGAAATCTTTGATGCCAAGAATGCATGTGATCACCTGTCTGGATTCAATGTTTGTAACAGATACCTTGTGGTTTTGTACTATAATGCCAACAGAGCATTTCAGAAGATGGACACAAAGAGGAAGGAAGAACAGTTGAAGCTTCTCAAGGAGAAATATGGCATCAATACAGATCCACCAAAGTAAACTTTTTCTGCATTTTTATTTTGGACTGAAAACCCATGAATCACCACCCTACCCTTTTTCGATTTTTAATTAATACTGAGAGAGTATTGCAGTTTCTTGAGGTTCAGAATTTCGTTCCTGAAACCTTGATACATGTTAGAATATATTGTTAGTAAAGTTGCAGCTTTTTGTAAAACAAAACAAAAAAAAACAAAAAAAAGCATGCCACAGAAAGATTATTAAACAATATTTCTACTGTTCATTTGGAAAATCATTAATATTTTTATAATTATTTGATTATTATTAACTAAAGATCATTTAAATTCTATGAACATAAAATATTTCACCAATGCAAAATATTTTATAAAAGGAAATTTATTTTAAAAATATACCTTTCTCTAAGTACAAGTCTGTAAGTCAGATTACTACATTTCATTTGTTTTATTACTATAGTACTCAGATATAATTGTATTACACATATTAATTAGATTCATGAATAGATTCATCATTAATTAAAATGTCTGCATATGCAGGTAACATATCTCTATATTTATATTATCTTACATTCAGATAAAATCAGATTTTCTTAAAATAATTTTTAAAAATAATTTGATTACTTTGTTCCAGCCTCAGGAATTAAATTATGATCAGTCTTTAAATGCCCGGCCTTCTTTAGGTAGCAATAGTAACATTCATATTAGAAAGGATTCTAATAACTAAATATATAAATAATTATATAATTACTAGAGGCCGGGTGCACAAAAATTTGTGCACTCAGGGGGGTGGGGTCCCTCAGCCCGGCCTGTGCCCATTCACAGTCCAGGACCCCTTGGGGGATGTCCACCTGTCGACTTAGGCCCACTCCCTGGGGGATTAGCCCTAAGCTTGCAGTCAGACATCCTTCTGGCAGCCAGGGAGTCCTCGGGGGATGTTTGACTAAAGGCTTAGGCCCCCAAGGGATCAGGTCTAAACCGTTAGTTGGACATTCTTAGTGCTGCCATGGAGGTGGGAGAGGCTCCTGCCACCACCTCTGCGCTGGCCAGCCATGAGCCAGCTTCTGGCTGAGTGGCACTCCCCATATGGAAGTGCACTGACCACCAGGGGGCAGCTCCTGCATTGAGCGTCTACCCCCTGGTGGCCAGTGTGCATCATAGCAACCGGTCATTCTGCCATTCAGTCAATGTGCATATTAGCCTTTTATTATTATTATATAGGATGTCCCTATTTCCCCCCTTTTGCTCCCTCTACCAGCTCTTGCCCCTCACTTCTCTCTGGCCATCACCATTCTGTTGTCTGTGTCCATGGGTTATGCATATATTTTCTTTGGCTAATCTCTTCTTTAAATTCACTTCTTTAAATTTTTATTTTCAGATTAGTGCTTATAACTGCACTATTATATATTTTCTATTATATCATTTAGAATTAAGATATTTTTTAATTGAACCTTTGTAAATTTTAGCACAATTTAATAAATTATGCTAGGAGCAATTAGGAGATTTTTCATGTAATGCAGATACATTTCAATTAATATTTTATTAATTTTTAATTTTTAAATATTTTAATTTGAAATAATCTCATACATGTAAAAAAACTATAAAATACTACAGCATATTATATGTACCCTTCACTCAATTTCTTAGGTGTTAATAATTTAAACATAACCATTATACAACTAACAAAATTTGGAATATATTTTTCTTATAATCTCTTTAATGTTACTTAATCCATTTACTTTGTTTTTGTTAATCTTCACCCAAGGATATTTTTCCATTGAATTTTAGAGAGAGTGAAGGGAAAGGGAGAGACACATTGATTGGTTGCCTCCTGCACATGCTCTGATAGGGACTGGGGATCAAGCCAGCAACTGAGGTACATGCCCTTGACTGGAATCGAACCTGGGACCCTTCAGTCCATGGGCTAATGCTCTATCCACTGAGCAAAACAGGCTGCAGCTTAATTCATTTACTTTTAATCTATATGTGTCTTTATATTTAAAGTGGGTTTTGTTTTTGATTCACCCTCATAATCTGTCCTTTAATTGGTGCATTTATGCCACTGACTTTCAAAGTGCTTACTGGTAGAGTTACTACCATATTAGGCAGCTTCTGGGTCTTCTGGGTCCCGCCCTGCCTTACCGCCCGGGACCCGATCACGTCCCCAGCGGCAAAGCAGGCCGGCTTCTGGGTCTTCTGGGGCTGCCCTAGATGGTGGCATGCTGGTGGCTCACCCTGTCCCACCCTGCCTGCAGTATGCAAGTTAGGTGCCATCTTTGTTGGCGGTTAATTTGCATATCATGCTGATTAGCCAATGGGAGGTGTAGCGAAGGTATGGTCAATTACCATGTTGGTCTATTATTAGCTAGGATTGTTATATTGCAAACTTATTGTTAATATTACCATTAGGTATTAAGGAAAACATTCTCACCAAGATGCTCTGTAGTCTTAATAGCAAAGTCTTAATTATCTGCAGTAATGAGAACAATCCTTCAGTCCAAGATTAATTTAAAGCTCTCATTTTAATCTACTCTCAAGTTTTAAGAAGATCATATAGTAGCAGCATTTACTGATTTAAATTTCCCACTTGGTCCTTTCCTTACAAGCCCTGTAGTGTTAATAAGCAGTGAAATGACTGAAAAGTGGGCAAGGCAAAGATGGGAGATAAATAAAGAAAATGAATGGTCACAAAAGTAGATAACTGAGAGTTGATAGCTATTCCCAAAGCCATAACAACTGTATCCTTTCTTTAATAAAAAGGAACCCAGCTTGTTTCCCAAAGCATTGGAGGTACATTTTATTTGATAGTCAATACAGAGAGAACTTTATAGAATTGTGTGTTTAAATTTCAAAGAGAACTTTCAGATGATGTGCACCAATACTGTTTCTATGGAGATGGACAAATTGAGACTCAAGGTGGTTATGTGGCCCTATTACAATCAAGGTAATTGGAAGAATCCTTCAGTGGATTATTCCTTCCATGGATTTTTGGAACAAGTGTCACTACTCTTTTTCTTAATTAAATTTATCGGGGTGACATTGGTTAATATGATTACTAGTATATAGGCTTAAAATGTACAATTCTATACTAAATCATCTTTGTATTACATTGTGTTTCCACCACCCAAAGTCAAATCGTCTTCCATCACCATATATTTGACTCCCTTTACCTTTAGTAGTCCCCTCAACACATTCCCTCTAGTAGCCATCACACTGTTGTCTGAATCTATGAGTTTTTGTTAGTTTATTTTTCTTGTTTGTTCATTTGTTGCTTCCAGTTTTATATCACACATATGAGTAAAATCATATGGTTCTTAACTTTATTTGTCTGACTTATTTCACTTAGCATGATTTTCTCAAGATCCATCTATGCTGTCACAAATGGCAGTATTTCATCTCTGACAATTGTCTTTATCATGCTTCTTTGTTTGCTAACTTGCATTTCCTCTTTGTTCTTTTTTTTTAATATATTTTATTGATTTTTTTACAGAGAGGAAGGGAGAGAGATAGAGAGTCAGAAACATCAATGAGAGAGAAACATCGATCAGCTGCCTCCTGCACATCTCCTACTGGGGATGTGCCCGCAACCCAGGTACATGCCCTTGACCGGAATCGAACCTGGGACATTTCAGTCCGCAGGCCGACGCTCTATCCACTGAGCCAAACTGGTTTTGGCTCCTCTTTGTTCTTTAAGCCTTCTACTTATTTCTCTCCACCAAATGTATCAATGTCAAATGCCATACTAAAATCAATTGTATAATCCTTTTTAAAAATGTAATAGTAAATTGTAAATGTCATCATAATAAATGTAAATAGTAAATGTCATAAATTTTGTGAGTAAGAGGAGAAAACAAACATCAAAATATCATCAACTACATAAAGGATTTGAGTCTATGCATAGATTGGTACTTAATAATGTTAAATATGCCCCAATTTCTACAAATAGACTTGTACTTATATATATTTTTTAAATGAGTTTTTGCTGATTTCAGAGAAGAAGGGAGTGGAAGAGAGAGGTAGAAAAATTAATGATGAGATAGAATCATTGATCTGCTGCTTCCTGCACAGCCCCCACTGGGGATTGAGCCCAGAACCAGGGTATGTGCCCTTGACCAGAATTGAACCTGGGACCCTTTAGTTTGGAGGCCAACACTCTACCCACTGAGCCAAATCAGTTATGGCAAGACTTGTATTTATATTAAGAAACTTATATGTGAAACCAAAGTGGACCCTCAATTATGACTGATTATAAAATTTGTGAACACTGTGTAGTCACCCAATAAAACTTTGATGACTTGTTAATTTATGTACACTAGAAATAATAGTGTTTTTACCTCTGAAAATCTACACTTCAGAAATGTTTATACTTTTTAAACCTTTAGCACAAACATCTAATACTTAAATACATCACTTATCTACTATTCTTTCTAGCTAAAGTGAAAATAATAAAATCCTAAAATAAGGAGACCATGGAAAATGAGAATATGGCTAGATATGTGAAATATCCTAGGTGCATAACCTGAAAAGTAGCCTTAAAAATTGTCTAGCAAAATGCTCTACTTCTACTACCATATTTCAATTAAGGAATTCCATTTTAGTGTTTAACCTCTGAATGAAACTCCCGAAGAACGCTTTCTCTCAGCAGGTAACCTCTATATTTTTAAATCCAACTCTGATTTTTACCTCTCAATTATATATTTTATATTAATTTGAGATTTTCTGTTTGTATGAAAATATAAAATTTAATAATGATAATTCTCTTCTTTCACTCTCCCCACCCTTCTTTTTTCCCCCCACAGAATAACATTTTCTATTTCTCTAACTTTTCAACTCTTCTCCCATAACCTAACATCCCAAAACTTCATCATTCAATTCATGTCTTTGCACACACTTCATTTTTTTTATGACTCTGAAACTGCAAACCTCCAAACTCAACATAATGCATTAGATGCACGCTCATTTAGAAAAAGTAATATGTGAACATTATTGTGTGTTTCTGAACCTATTTTCAAAATAAGGAAATGTAACAGAGGATTAGCTCTTATAAGATACAACTTTATCACCTAATATTTTTTAATAAGAAAGTTTTCTCCCAGGACTGTACTTAAAAGACTTATTTATTTTTAATCAGAAAAAGAGTATTACATTTATTCCTCACAAAATAGCTTTCTAGACACTGATGAATAATAAGACATTTTTTTCTAATGGAATTTACAGGCCAGCAGGGGGCACACAGGAAACATCTAGCACACACTAGACAATGAAATATTCATGGAATAAATGAATAAACTAATTATAATGCAAAAAAGAATTAAATAAGCATCCTAATGAAGATTAAACAAGTCTTTATTATAGCAGAAAAAAGGAAAGTTAATTTTATTTTAACCCAAGACATCAAGAAAGATTTCATTGCATAAGAAATTATACTAAGTTTGCAAAGATGAAAGAAAATGTTGTAACACTTTTTGTATTGCATTATAATTTTTATTTTCCTTGTCTAGCTCTGTTATGTAACTGTGTTTCTTTTGTGGCAGTGACCTATTCTAATATTTAATGTCCTTATACCCAAAAATAATACCTGAGGTACTTTAGACACCACATTCTTGTTGAATGGATGAGTGAATTACAGAGAATGTTGGAAATATAATAAGGTTGAGAAAATATTATAAGTAACAGTAGGTTCACTTTTCAGTGTAGTTGTAATGGAGGTGTTGTGGAAAGGTTGGTTAAAAAAGACAGTAGAATGTAAGTTAATAATAGCAGTCGTAATTACCATGGTAAGTATATTAATGTGTGGAGCCATCAGGTTATCTAAAAGACTGGTGTTATGATTGGCATGGATTTCTAGAAAAATACTAATCACTGATGAAAATGATGTGACTTAAAATGTTTTATGTTAGAACTAGAGGCCCGATGCATGAAATTTGTGCATGGTGGGGGGGTCTCCTCAGCCCAGCCTGCACCCTCTCCAATCTGGGACCCCTCGGGGGATGTTTGATTGCCAGTTTAAGCCTGATCCTGGGGACCGGCCCAAAGCGGCAGTCGGACATCCCTCTCACAAACCGGGACTACTGGCTGCTAAATGCTTACCTGCCTGCCTGCCTGCCTGATCGCCCCTAACTGCCCCCCTTGCTGGCCTGGTCACCCCCAACTGCCCCTCCTGCCAGCCTAGTTGCTTTCAACTGCCCCCCCACTGGTCTGGTCACCTGTAACTGCCTCCCTGCTAGCCTGGTAGCCCCCAGCTGTGCTGCCCAGCCGGCCTGGTCATCCTAAATGCCTCCCTGCTGGCCTGGTCACCCCTTGCAGCCCCCACTGCTGAACTGGTCACCCCCAATTGCCTCCCCTGCCACCCTAGTTGCCCCTAACTGACCCTTCCCCACTGGCCTGGTTGCCCCTTACTGCCCCCCCCCTTGCCGGCCTGGTCCACCCCAACTGCCCCACCCCCCAAAAGCCTGGTTGCCCCACACAGCCTGCTGTTCGGTCATTTGGTCGCCCCTCACTAAGCCCCCTGCCGGCCTGGTCGCCCCATGCAGCCTGTTTGGCTGTCCTTTTGGTTGTGATGGCCACTTAGGCTTTTATGTATATAGATGGGAAGATGAGATAAGAATCTATGGTAGTGACCCAAGATAGAGTGAGAAGTGTCAAAATTAGGGTAATAGAATAATGTCACAAGAAATTTTTAAGAAGATGTATTATATATAACTCTGATCATGGAGATATCAATTACAGACTTCTTGGAGAATGTTTTAATTGAGGTATTAAGAAAAGAAATGTCCAGAAACCTACCCTGTGCATCTAAGAAAAACCAAAAGTATTTTAAAGAAAATAATTTCCTAACCTGCTATGTTTACACTCTATTCCTTTTACATCCCTCTTGTCTTTGGTAACTGATTTTCCCTTCATATTTCTCCAAGTTTTGTACTTTCTCTGTGCATCTAAGCTAACCTTTACTTAAACTATTATCTAGTTTATTTTTTATTTTTGTTGTTGTTGTTTTTTAATGTCAATTTTCTTTAAGATGTTTATATCTTGCAGACAAAGGTGTTTTCTGGCTTATTCAATGTTGTGTCCCAATATTTGGTAGCCTATATTCATATATTAAATGTATATATAAATATTTTTAAAATTATTTTTTCATTGCACAGGTATATACTCAGAGGTAAATTATTTTTTCTCCTATGTCCTGGTCATCAAGTTATTTTGTGATTCATTTAGGCAAACATTTATTAAGTTCATTTGAACATTTCTATGAAACACACTTGAACATTTTTGTGAATTGTTTTGGGTTATAAGGACAGATCATTCATAAGACCAACACAATCTCCATGAAATTTTTTGTTTAAGGTTTCTCTCTCTCTCTCTCTCTCTCTCTCTCTCTCTCTCTCTATTCTAGTCAAAGTGCTTTATTTATCAGAGAGAAAAGTGAGACTCAGAGAAGTAAGCTTAGGTTAATCTCAGGGTTGTACAGCTAGTTAATGACAAAGGTATGACTAGGTTAGTGCCAGTTAGTGCTTTTTTTCCCACCTCTTAAATTTTATTTTTCAATTACAATTTACATTTGTATTCGTTTCAGGTTTACAACAAGTGGAGTGGTTAGACACTCATAAACTTTACAAAGTGGTTACCCTGATACCTTAAGTACCCATCTGGTATCACACATATTACAAGATTACTGACTACATTTCCTATGCTGTACTTCCATACCAGCACTATTCTGTAACTACCAATCTGAACTTCTCCATCCCTTCACCTTTATCACCAGACCCTCAACTACCCTCCCCCCTGTCAACCATCAGTCTGTTCTCTGTTTCTATTTTGTTTGTTTGTTTATTTTGCTCTTTGGTTCCACCTGTAAGTGAAATCATATGGTATTTGTCTTTCTCTCTCTGACTTACTTCACTTAACATAATGCCCTCTAGATCCATCCATGTTGTTGCAAATGGTAAGACTTCATTCTGTTAAGGCCAAGGAATATTCCATTGTATATATGTACCAACTTCTTACACTATATAAATAATGAATTCAAAATGGATTAAAGATTAAATGTAAGACTCAGAACCATAAAAAATCTAGAAAAAAACATAGGCAGTAAAATCACTGACATTTCTCTTAGCAAAATTATTTTTCATATATTTCCTTGGGCAAGGGAAACAAAAGAAAGGGACTGCATCCAACTAAAAAGGAAATCATCAACAACAAAAAAGATAACTTACTGAATGGGAGAAGCTATTCCAGACAAGGATACATCCGATTGTTATGGGTGGAGCTCTTGGGGTGCCATGAGGAAAAGAATTTCCTGAGGTCCCCATGGAAGGATGGGGTTTCATGTATAATTTTATTGATGATGTAAAATTAAGAGGGTTCCCCTCCAAGTTCCTATCATCTTGTTCTGTCTCACCATGAAAAAAATCCAATCTTAATCTTCAGGAGGACCAGAGTTAAAGCCACTGCCCAGAATTTCTGCTCCATAGTAAAGTCCAGTCCAGTCCAGCATCTGGCTAGCTTGGCTTGTGTTCCTAGCTGCAGTCGATTGCATGTGGTGTTTGCACAGCTATGGGGCCATGCAACTGCTTAAGGCCACATGGCTATGGAAAGAGAACAGGCAAGTGAATAAGCAAGAAGCCAACAAAAGTGATAACAAGAGGCAGAGAGAACAAGAGAGCAAGTACAAGAGAGATGAAACTCTTTAAGGATTTTAACTTTCCAAGATTTTGCGTGCTTCTGACGGGGTCCACCCACTAACCAATCCACTGTTCTCAGGCTACACTGACAGGTAAGCACCTCCCCTTCATTACCTCAAGTTCTACCATGCATGTGCCTATCTCCCTCTTTGTTTGATTCCCTTCCCAAGTGACCTGCAGAGAATGGACCAGTCGTTCCCTGGGAAGTGTGAAGCTGTAGCTTCCAGGTGAAGGTGACCTTATGACCATGCTTATAATGTTTGACCTTCCCTTTGCTAATTACAATGATAACACCATAAGGGGTTAATATCTAAAATTTATTAGAAACTCATTCAACTCAACAACCAAATAAACCAAACAATCCAATTAAAAAATGGGCAGAGGACCTGAATAATTACTTCTTTTAAGAGGACATACAAATGGCCAATAGACATATGAAAAGATGTTCAACATCACTAATCATTGGAGAAATGAAAATTAAAACCACAATGAGATGTCACCTACACCTGTATGAATGGCTGCCATAAATAAATCAACAAGTAACAAGTGTTGGCAAGGATGTCAAAAAGGAACCCTCTTGCACTGTTGGTAGGAATGCAGACTGGTGCAGCCACTATGGAAAACAGTATTAATATTCCTCAAAAAATTAAAAATGGAGCTGCCTTATAACCCAGCAATTTCACTCCTGGGTATATATCAGAAGAAACCCAAAATACTAATTCAAAAGAATATATGCACTCCTATAATCATTGCAGCATCCTATATAATAAAAGCATATTATGCTAAGTGTCCAAACAATAGGTTGACCGTTTGGTCGACTGTTCAGTCGACTGCTCAACCAGTCACTATGACATGCACTGACCATCAGATGCAACAACTGGTAGGTTAGCTTGCTGCTGAAGTCCAGCCAATTGGGACTGGGTGAGAGGGCTGGACACTGGACATGCCCTGGAGCCCTCCTGCAGTCCCCCCCTGGCCAGCTGGGGGGGATCGGTCCGATTGCTGGTCAAGCCAAAGATCCCACCCACGCATAAATTCTTGCACCAGGCCTCTAGTTATTTATAATAGCCAAGATATGGAAGTAAACAAATTGACCATCAATATATATATACAATGTTTGCTTGAAGTTTGATATAATTTCACTCTCTTGCAGGGATATCCTGAGGAAAAGGAGCTATTAAACTTTTATCCTGTTAGCAATACATTTTCTTGATTTTTATCAAATCTAATGCTTCTGTTTCCCTGACTTTTCTTCTGAGCTATCAATCTCTATTTAAATCCCCAATAGAACAGAAATTTAAATATATACAATACAATATATAGAATATACTTTAAAAAATATGATTGTGTGAAATAGGTTGATGATTTCTGGAACATTTTGATTGTTATAAAACATATTTTTGGAATTATCTATAATAATAAAAGCATAATATGCTAATTAGACCAGACATCCTTTCGGATGAATCTGGGGCTGAGAGGGAAGCCCAAGTCCTGGGTGCCAGAGGGAAGCCGGTGCTGGCAGCTGGGGAAAGGAAGGCCTACTTTTGCACAATTTTCATGCATCGGGCTTCTAGTGAAATATATATGATAGCAAGGAAAATGTTTTCTGTAGAATTTTAATCTCAAGAAAATGTATCTCAATAAACTGGATAAAGAGTAATAAAATCCTTTTTAAGAAAAAAATTATATTATCTATTTTTTCTCTTTTGTCTCAGAAGAGAGTCAAAATTTTGTCTTATTAAGAAATCATCAAGCCAAGCAATCTAGAGGCTTATTAGTGTATGTTAAAATCAGTGAAGTGTTTTTTCAGTTTGTAATCCCAACCAAAAGAGTGTTAGACATGAGTTTTGACACAATATGTAAGTTTTAATCTGTTACTACTGTGAGGTAGAACAAACTTTCCTCTACCTCAAGTTTCTTCTGGCTGGTCTAATAATCAAGTAGACATGAGATAGATTAGCAAGAACAAATAACCAAATTTAGTACATGCATATGTATTGGAAACCTGCATACATGAGAGAATCAGAGATCTCATGCAGAAGAGGTTCAGAGATAGAAAGAGAACATGGGTATATAAAACATCCTGCGCTAGGGATAGGGGGATTTCAAAAAGTCATTGCAGGATGATAAGAAGAGCGGAACTTCAGCAAATAGAAGTTGTCCTACCCTATAGATAGGTCAAAAGAAGTTACCTCCAGTCCTGACCGGTTTGGCTCAGTGGATAGAGCGTCGGCCTGCGGACTGAAGGGTCCCAGGTTTGATTCTGGTCAAGGGCATGTACCTTAGTTGCGGGCACATCCCCAGTAGGGGGTGTGCAGGAGACAGCTGATTGATGTTTCTAACTCTCCATCTCTCTCCCTTCCTCTCTGTAAAAAATCAATAAGATATATTTTTTAAAAAAGAAGTTATCTCCAATAATATCTTATGGATAAGGCCTCTGATTTAAATTCTTCCAGGTACTTGGGGGGGCGGGGTGGAAGGGTGCAGGAGTTTCTCTTGAGCCTGTGACTAAAGATGCTTTTAGCTTTAAAAAAATCTGCATATCACAGAGCACATCTTGGAGTGATTCATTCTGGATCCCCACACTATGCCAGCAATAGACATTTGATAAACATTGAGTAATTGAATAACTCTAATGGAAAATTCTTTATTGTTTGGACCAAAATGGAAAAAAAAGCTCATTAATTTCAGGTAAATTTAATTTCTAATAGATTCTGCACATAGTTAATAAAAGCTTAAAATATATGAAATTCTTCAGTCCTTTGTATGAAACTTATGAACAATAGTGAAGTATATATTTCAGATATACTTATTAAAAAGTGAGAATTGCAATCTTTCTGTAAACATTTATTTACAATTCATACATCCAGGACCTCAGTCCATCCTTACATAAAAGGATCACACTATATCTATCTTTAGGAGATTTGCTGTTTTTCACTTGACAATGTATCTTAGAGAACTTTCCAAATCTGTGCATTGAGATATAGGCTTTGGACTTATAATTTATTGAACAGATCCTTATTTCCATATTTCATTATAAACTGTGTTGTGAATATTTCTCAGTCTTCACACATGTGCAGATAAAGGGGAAGGAGAGATGGAGAGAGACACACAGAGAGAGATAGAGAGAGAGGAGGAGAGACACAAAGAGAGAGAGAGAGAGAGAGAGAGAGAGAGAGAGAGAGACTAGAAGTTAAAATGCCAGAACAAAATTGATGCATTTTAATGCATAGACAATTTTAATTCTGACCCAAAATGGATGTACAATTTCATAATTCCATCAAATGTGTGATGATATTCATTTCCTCACATATTTATTAATAGTAGTATTATTGTTTTCTTCAGTGATGATTGAAAAACAATATATGCCACAAATTTTTTAATGTTAATTCTTTATTACTTAAAAATACTTATAATAAAGAAGTTATAAACAACAAAAAAAAGATTATGTTAGGCTTAGGTAACATACCGATGAGGCATGGAAGGGTCTATGTGGCAGATTACCTCATCTTCTTTTGGGATGAAGGATTACCTCATTGGTGCTAGCCAGAGAATTCTACACTGACCAGTTAAGATTCTATTACTGGGGAAGGTTGCTACCACAATTAGGTTAGGTATTAAGTCTTGGTTTGATTAGCACAAGTGACTATTTGGGCTTTTTGTTTCTTTTTAATAGATTTGACTCTTCTTTTGTGAACTAGAGTAAACTATTTGGTATCAGAGTTTCAGTTATTTGATCTACAAGTCAGGAATGATGTTGACTATCTCACAGAGCTGTTGTAAAATAAAATAAATGAAAGCTCATAAAGCATCACACACTATTTTTTAAATATTTAATTGATTTTTAGAGAGAGAGGGAGGGGGGAAGAGGGAGAAAGAAAAACATGGATGTGAGGGGCTTCCCCTGCGTGCTCCTTACTGGGGATTGAGCCCTCAACTGGGCCATGTGCCCTGACTGGGAATGGAACCATGGGACAACACCCAGCCAACTGAGCCACACCGGCCAAGGCCATCCCACACTTGTGAAAGCTGAAATTTTTATGTCTCCTTCTTAAATGTCTCCATGAAGCAGAACGCCTTGATGTTGACTTTATCTCCATACATTTCTGGATCTTTCTCTGCCCCCCCCCCCCCCCCCCCGCTTTAGGCTCCCCTAAAATTTTACAGGGTCTGGCATCCTCTCTCACTTAGCTCCTGGCAATAGACTCAAAAATAATCCTTGGTCTTTGTTCCTATACCCACCCCCATCCCCAATTGCTGCCAGAGTTATCTTTCAAAAATGAAGCTGGTAATTTTATTGTATCTCTAATCATCCTTTAGTTTGGTCTCCCACTCTCCAAGTTAGCTGCACTGGGCTGCAAATTATGCGAATATTCCATGTAGTTTCACCATGTCCGGTTCTTTTATGCTGTTTGTTCTGCCTGAAATTGCTTGTTTTCCTTCTTGGTTTGACAAAATCTGATTGGTCCATGGTGTTTAGCTCATAGAGCACCTTCTCTGATATTCCTTTACTCATACTTTATATAAAGTATTTTCACAAAGGGTTAAAGCCCATAGCATTGATTCTCTCTCACCTGATAGATGGCACATTTCTACTTTGAGGGGGGAGGTTCCCCTTTTCTATGTTGAATTCCAAGAATGTAGCAGAATGTGTAGTTTAACATATGGGATTTTAAATTGCACTGTTCTGGAAATCAGAGAGCTCCTATTTAATTAATTGTATTAATAAACATATTCTGGTTGGGCATGAAATTCATAACAATTATTTTTCTCTGTTTTATACTTGAAGCCCATCAGGTTGCATTTGCCTTCAAGCTGCACTAATATATTTAGCATTATTACTAGATTAGGGGGAAATATAATCACTTCACATTTAACACTAACATTCTTCATATCTCACTGTCACCTTTGTTCTTTCCCTACATGGTGCCGTAGTTACAAACGAAAGTGTGAATAATAACACTTGGAAAGTAACATTCTGGTGCTTTGTTAACAAAGAGTGTTACGCTGGTTAGCCTCTACCTTTCACAATGTAATTATCTAACATCAATCACTTAGCTAATAGGATGGTAACTTTTAATCTATAACTTTCTTTGAAATGATATAACTTTACAAGAACTGCACATTTCAAAACAAGAAGCCTAATTAGAAGTTGCAGAGAAAAGATAGACAAATCTTTACCAGAATGTGTATGTTCATTTCTCCCTTAGATTCACATAGACTACCTATTGCTCTTAACAAGAATTCTTTTTAAGGACAGCAAGCTATTGCTGTAAAGTTATATAATAGTCCTCTGAGGTTATTGTGAAACTAGAGGCCCAGTGCATGAAATTTGGGGTGGGGGGAGGTCCCTCAGCCCTCTCGTAGTCTGGGACCCCTTTCGGAGATAGCCACCTACCGGCTTAGGCTTGATCCCCCTAGGGATCAGGTCGAAGCCGGCGGACAGACATCCCTCTCACAATCCAAGATCCCTCACTCCTTACCACCCACCTGCTTGCTCTTTACTGCTCAGTTTGCTGCTCCTTAGTGGCAGGCTCCTTACCGCTCAGCTTGCTGCTCCTTAGTGCTGCTGTGGAGGGGGAGAGGCTCCCGCCACTGCTGCTGCTATTGCCAGCCGTGAGCCCGGCTTCTAGCTGAGCGGCGCTCCTCCTGTGGGAGCGCACTGACCACCAGGGGGCAGTTCCTGCGTTGAGTGTTTGCCCCTGGTGGTCAGTGCACATCATAGCGACTGGTCATTCTGCTGTAACGGTCACTTAGGCTTTTATTATATAGATTCCTACCAAACTAAAGGGATTCATTTGCTAGGGTGCATCAAAGCCAAATAAGGCATGAACAGGAGTTTGCAGCAAAGAAAGTAGTAAAGGTTTATTTAGGGAATTGACTCCAAGTCCAGAGCTATAGGTGAGCTCTTCTGCACCCACACCCACACCCACCCCACCCATAGCCTATAGGGGAAAGATCTTATAGGGGGAAATCATTAGTCATGGAAGCTAGGGAGCTAGGATTATGGGCTCTCCTGATTGGTCGGGAACAGAGTAGGGGATAGTTGATCACTGCATCAGGTCCAGAAGTCAGCCATGGTGTCTCCTATCTGGTTTTGTGAGGATGTGGTCCTTACACTAACATGGGTCTGGTGCTGAAATATAACTGAGGTCAAAATGTTACCTTAGTTTGACCAAAACTCTGTTATCATAGTCAACAGACTTGAGGCTTTATTCTTAAGAAAGTTTGGCACTGACCTAAAACTGGAATGTAATGTTCTAAGGGCTTAATGATGAAAGAGGTGGACATGCAGTATGTGAAAAGGTGGAAGGATTTGGTAGGAAGGAGGTAAGTGAGTCATAGTGCTGTTAGACTGGACAAAGCTAGCTTGAATTAAGGAAAAAGTCATATTAAAAAATAAAGTTCCTGTGTGCTTACAATATACTTCTTAATTTGGTTTAAAATTTTACCACCAAAGTGGTGAAATAGAAGTTCCAAAACAAGAAGTTTTTTTGTTTTGTTTTGTTTTCTGTTTTAATGATAGAAGGAAATGATAATAAACAAAACATATGTAAAAGGTAAGCAGTAGAATTTCACTGCCTGTCATGGGGTTATTGTGTATTGTACCTGCTAAATTCATGCTATTAACTCAATAAATGTGAGGATATGCACAGTAAGCTCACGCCTCTTCACCATGCTGTGAGAAGACAAAGTTCAAAGAGACTATTTTGTACCAGTGTCAGCCTACAGATAGCTAATGTTGTGGCTGGACTGGCCTTTGTGTTTCTTATTATGATCACAAGACATCCTCCACAACAATCATCAGGAAACTTGAAAAAAAAGAAAGATTTATTACTTACAAGTCCTGAATATTACATAGCACATGGGTCCACACAGGGAGATCATGTGGAGAGAGAGAAACAGAGAGAGAGAGAGGACTAGTGTTTTGAGGGCTCACTCTTTATTGGTGAATTTAAAACATAAGAGCTAGAATCTAAAGAGCCATAGGAGAAAAAAAACTAGCAGCCCAAATGATCAGTTATCAAAGCAACCAAGATCTCTAAAACAGAAGAATGTTGAGGGAGGCCTGGTTTTTTATCTAAGTTCTGTAACTGACTATAGGCTTATTCATGACAGTCATCTTTGAAGTGGATACTTCTTTGAAGTGAATGCCTGGGCAATCAGAGCTGAAGTCAGACACTAGCATTGCAAAAGGAAAAGCCAACAGTAGAGCTTACACTACACAATCACCTAGCCTGAAATTGAAATCACATGAAGATAATCAGCAATGCTGTAAGGCACTTATTAATGTCCTTATATTATTGTAGGTTGAAAGAACAACCTTTTGGAAGATAATTTCAAAGTGCTCACTTAAATAATAGACAGATAAATAGGTACAGTATTTTCCAGACAGTGTGTCTCAGTGGTTGAGTGCTCCACCTATGCAGTGGTTTGATTCCTGGTCAGGGCACATGCTGGTAGGGGGCATGCAGAAGCAGCTAATTGATAATGTTTTTCTCTCTCATCGATGTTCTATTTTTTTCTCCCTCTCCATTTCTTTCTCTCTAAGAGCAAAAAAAAAAAACATTTCTTTAAAGATACAGTATTTTTAAAAAATGACTCAGAGGTTCCATAAAATTCTTCTCAAATTTATGCTCTATCATGTACTAGCCAAATACACTGGGTACGGTACACTGGGTGATCATTTCCTATTATGTAAGAGGTGCTAGGCTTTGGACCTAGTGTTTTGGGTTGTGTTGGGGGGGATTATTTAAAGGAAGTCATATAAAATACTAAGCACCATGTTTTGCACATTATACATGTTCAATGGATCATAGTCATTTGAAAAAAATGCATAAAGGCATTTTTATAACATACTTACAATTATAGTTGGCAGATTTTCTCATTTCCACTGTAACTTAAGAAGGTCTACTATACTAATGTCATCAGCAACAGATATATACAATATGATACACATTTAGGGGAACAAGCACATACATGTATATATGTATACATATAATATATATATATATTTAAAGGATTATATATATAATCATTATATATGTATATGTATATATATATAATCATTAATATCTGTTACATTAACAAGTATATGGTAGGTGTTCAATAAATATTTGTTAAGAAAATGAATGCCTGAATATTTTTATCATTACATCTTTCCTGGACAATTAACACAGATCAACTTTATTTTAATAAGCTAATTTAAATACATTTATCTATTAATGTACATTTATTTATCTAAGTGACCCATTCTTCACTCTTGAGGAACATTCAGGTTGTTTCATATTTTGTCTATTTTAAATAACATCATGATAACAAACAGTACATTAACCTACATACACTTCTCTTGGCCAACACCAGAAATTGAGATTGAGAAAGCAGATGCACCAACTGGCAGCCACAGGTTCCCTTCACTTTAATTGTGCTCTGCAATCTAAAAATCAGGAAGTAATTGTCAGAGGGGAGGGAGGTGGAAGACTGGGTGAAAAGGCAAAGGGATTGAGAAATACAGATTGGTAGTAACAGAATAGTCATGGGGATATAAAGTACAGCACAGAGAATATCCCATATAATAAAAGGCTAATATGCAAATTGTCCCCTCAACCAGGAGTTCCACTGGGAGTTTGACCAGGGGGCGGGGCTGGCTGGCCAACCACCCACGGCCCCTCCCCTTGGCCAGCCCCACCCCCGATCAGCCCCTATCAGGGTAGTCCGGCTGGACCCCACCAGTGCATGAATTCGAGCACGGGTGACAGAATTACTACAATTTATTTCTCTTTAGCTATTCCATTTATTTTTCCAGAGAGCATAGAAAGGCTGTTCTTTTTCAGTTATTATCTCTGCTATTCCTTATGATCTACTTTAGGAAAATAGTTACTCAGAAATCACCACTTTAATATACCAGTTTGGTGACATTGAAAATTTTTCGGTATCTCAGTGTGAATTTTGCCAAATAAAAAACCACATACCGCTTTTCTCTACAAGTTCCTGATTTTGAAGGTAATAAATGTCTTGATCTAATGGCCACTTAGTCCACTTAAAATCGCATATTGTTAAATTAGATCAAGACATTTAGATTAATGCCCGGCTGGTGTTGCTCAGTGGTTGAGTGTCAACCAATGAACCAGGAGGTCATAGTTAGATTCCCGGTAAGGGCACATACCCAGGTTGCAGGCTCTATCCCCAGTAGGGGGCATGCAGGAAGCAGCCAATTATTCTCTCTCATCATTGATGTTTCTATTTTTCTCCCTTTCCCTTCCCCTCTGAAATCAATAAAAATATATTAAAAAAAGAAAAAGACATTTAGATCAAGTTTCTTAATCTTGGCACTATTGACATTTTGAGCCAGAAATTTGTTGTATCAGCGTCTCTTGCCTCTACCCATCAGGTACAAGTAGCAGCCCCAGCTAAGGCCCAAAATGTCTTCAGATTTTGCTAAATGCCCCTGGGTGCCAGAAGTGCCCTTGAGATCACTGCCTTAGCCGTTATTTTTAGTGTTTCCACTAGGTGACTACTAGTAAGTTGAACCTTTACAAAGTTGAGATCTAGAGCAGTATATAGTTAACACGATATTCAGACTTAAACAATCTTACTGAAACTTTGGCTGGAATATTTATTTGTGGAAATATTGTAGCCTAAAGGAGTTGACAATGAGGGTAACAATATATAAGTATGTATGGGTGTACTTACTTCTTCCCTTTTGCTTCATGACTGTTAATCCTGGTCCCGATTTAAGAAAGTAAATGAGTGTTAGAAGGAAGCCTAACTACTTAAAAAATTCATGATACATAACATTAACTTTATTTTAAGGCAGGCTATGTGACTGCTACTCATACTGTATAAAAACAACCATACGTGTACTTATCACATACCTATCTAATGAGTTAGAACACAGACATCCATCTCCAAGAATAAATAAACTTAGATAACAATGTTTTTATATATTGGATTTGCCACTGGAGGGACAAAGAGAGAAAGGAACAGAATATAAAACAAAAGGCAGATATATTTGTAAAGAAATGATGCATATGCCTAAAATATTTGTATTTTTACTTATTGAATTAAAATAGAGTGGCCTGGAAATACAGACGGAATTCCAAGATCTATATATTCCAAGCATATTTTGAAATATTACTAAATTTAATGGTTTATTTATTTGATATTTTATTATAAGCTTTAGCTTTTATTCAGAGCTTGTCAACATTAATTTGCAAAGGCAAAGTAAGTGCTGTAACTTATTAGTATTCAGTGTTACAGAAATTAATTTTTATAAAGCATTCCTTATAATATAGTTTGTTTTAAAAAATTGTATCTCTTTTTCTAAAAATATGTGGTTTAGAAAGTTAAATTGATTACTTAATAAACATAGTAAAATGATATGCAATTTTGGTAAACATAATGACTATTTCTGTTTGGGTTAAATTATGAACTAAAGTGTGAAATATTTTTTATTCATTATTTTTGCTTGAAATTTGGAAGTTTTTGTAGAATATAAGAAATATACCCATGTTTTATAAGTAATAAGTGAAGAATAAAATTGTATTTAAGTTGCATTTTCTAAGACACAAATTTATTTCACCAATTTATTTTCTAAGAAAATCTCAAACGAAGAGAAAATAAAAATGCAAGATAATTCCGAAAAGATTAACATACTAGTAAAAGATCCAAACATGCTCAAATGTTTATGTCATATTACTTGACCTCAAAGTTATATAGACAAATACAAAAGAATGTGTATAAAAGTGTTCAATTAAAATGGTTTGTAAGTTGTTATCCAACTATGTGTAATAACTGGTGTTTTTTTTTTGTTTTTTTTTATATATTTTATTGATTTTTTACAGAGAGGAAGGGAGAGAGATAGAGAGTTAGAAACATCGATGAAAGAGAAACATCGATCAGCTGCCTCCTGCACATCTCCTACTGGGGATGTGCCCGCAACCCAGGTACATGCCCTTGACCGGAATCGAACCTGGGACCTTTCAGTCCGCAGGCCGACGCTCTATCCACTGAGCCAAACCGGTTTCAGCAATAACTGGTGTTTTGTAAGAGCTACATGAAGTTTTATAATTTACTTCTAGTAAAATTCTTTCATAATTGTTTTTTATGGGATTTGCTTTAAATTTAAGTTCATGCCATTTTTAAGCCATAAAAGTAAATGGAACATGTCATTTTCTAACAGAAGCTGAAATTATCCATTTTTATTTTGTATGAATCTCTTAATATAATGATTTTACTCTGACATCAGGTTAAACATAGAAAATATTCTCTGATTCTCGTAAGTAACAGACTGGAATGGGTAAAAGAGTTGACTAGTCATTTCATTTAACAGTTTTATTTTCTACCTTCAATGGCAAAGAGACATTTTCTGTCTTTTTCTCTTATAATCATGAGATCCGTATTTACTTGCCTTAGAGTACATTTTACAACTTTCATCCTTTTTTGCTTCTGTCCTTTTAAATACTTGCAAATTATAGGTTGATGAACCGAGCAGTTATTTAAATGCAAAGATATGATTTTAAAATAAAATTATATATTTATGTATTTGTGTAAGGGCTGAAAGACATCTTGTTTGTATATACATATGAAATTGTTACATCTCCTTAGAGCCAGGGTGATAATAACACCTCGCACTTTTATTCAGTATCCATACTTGCCAACATATCATTCATTCACTCATTAACTCATTCATTCTTTTACAGAAGTCCTTGAGCCAGAACTACCTTCAGTGACAGAACATGATAGTGAAAAAAACTACAGAGCCCCTGCTTTGGTGGAGCTTTTATTTTCTAGTGTCAGGAGGCAAGGGACAAACAAAAATTAGTACACTAAATAAATTTGTCTGATAATGATTGCCTGGAGAAAATAGAACAGGTTAATGACATATAGAGTGACCTGTGGAAAAAATAATGTATCATTTTCAAGAATAAAACTTAAAAAAATTATCTTAAGTGAGTCTACATTTGACATGTAACATAAAAAGACAGAAAACAGAGAACTAAAAATAATATATTCATAATGTGATAAAAGCAGACTGGTATTGCATTTTAAATCTAATGTTTTAATTTTTTTAAGATTTAAAACACACGTCTACTTTATGGAAGATAAGTTGCATGTATAAAGCTAGATTAAGACAAAAAAATGGCAAGGTTGTATAGCTGAGAAACCCTGCCCTCTTATAACACTAATTATATAGTCACTGTATTATTATCCTCTCTAGAGATTAAGCTTTTATGATGGCAGAGAGCAAATTAATACAGAAAAGAATTTTCTGTTAACATTTCTATTTAGAAACATTTTTTTACGTTTATCTAGCTATGTCCTATGCCTAGAATTCTCCACCAGCTTTGCCTAATTTACTCCCAAATCCATTGCAGTTTAAAGAAGACTCCCAGGAAATATTTTCTCATAATCCAAACTAGGTCAGGGTTTATATTTTGTGACTCTCATAATGTCACCTAGATTTCTTCATCACCATGTTCATGCTTCTGGATGCATCTTTATTCGTGTGACTCTGACTCTACTTCCTCCTCCACACTGGGCAACTGGCACCATTGTATTTTTAATTTTCAGAAGAAAAAAATATATATATATACATAAACACACACATACACAGTAAAATATCCTAAAATTCCTCATTTCTTCTCAAAATCATTTCAATTTTCCCCCAGGCAATTGCTAAATGCATCTCCTGGTCTTGTTCAGTCTTAAAATAACACATTGAAATGGCCCTCTTTTCATAATCACTCCCTCTTCTGTTTTTCTGTTTTTCTCCCTCTTCTCTTTAAAACTCGCAAAAATTAGATTTTTAAAATATTCACTTCCAAATGGTACTCTGATCTGACAGCAAAAAACAGCAGCCAAGCTCCCCGAAGAAAGGATTCTTCCTCTAGGAAGGACGTTTCTGCCACAACAATAAACTCCTTGAGGGCAGAGGACATGGTGATTTCCCTGTCGTTTTTCCCCATCACTCAGCACAGTGCCAGGCCCAGCGGAGCCTCTCAATAAATACCTATGGAGTATTCATGAATAAATGATTAAAAAGGAATAAATCACAATAAAAAGACCCAGTTTGTGGGAAAAAGCATCATCATTTGTGGGGTGGGGAGTTGTTTCATTATTTTTCTTTTGCACCAGATTGCAAAAAGCAAAAAATTAATAAGGAATAAAGGAGAAAAAAGGCAGTTGTGAAGTCTCCACTTGAGATTCACACTCCCTTTTGGAGGGTACTGAATCAGCTCTGTCTATATACATAAAAGCCTACGCAAATCCGTGCACCGGGCCTTAGTTTTAAATAATTGTAGTAATCCTGGACCTAAGGCCTTTACATTTAATTTAACACCAGATACTTAAATAAAAAACTCAAACACACACACACACACACACACACACACAGCCGTTATCAACACCTTGCCTCTCAGCTGCAATTCCCTCTTCACTGCCTGCTGTGTACCAGGACCGAATTCCATAAAGCATTTCTCCTTTACAGTGAGCCTAACTTACTAGTAAGCTTTCTCAGGAGAGGGTACTAGAGGAACACTGAGGACCAAGGGCTTTTCTTGGTTCCGGCCACAGCACTATTGGTCAGCAACATGGATGTGAGAAAACTAGGTTGCTCTTTACCCCAGACACACACCTAGACCCATGGTCCCTGAGCAGCACACCTGCCAGGTGATCACCTTTCTGTGCAGATGCTGACCTCTGGCTGCAGCTTGTCTGTTCCCTGGAGGTTGCTCTCTGCTTCCCCAGGGACAGTGCACCAGCTCTGACCCTGGCAACTACACAGTGGGCGCCAAGGTCTGAACACCCACCATGGGAGGGGAGGGACCCCTTTTCAGGTTTATTTTTCCTTGGATACTCTCCTTCAGCCCGAGAATTGAATTTTTTCAAATATGACCAATAATTGCCAGGAAATCACAGCCAACCAGAAATTGAATGATTTACTTGTATCCAGTGAATTTTAAAGATCACCATGATTTTTTAAATTTATATTTTTTCAAGAAATATTTTTTAAGATGTTGACTCTTCAGTGTTTTGGTTGGATGTACATTGCAGGCCTCCAAAATAAGACTGTTAAAATGCTCCTATGATGATAAAACTGACTTGTCAGAATAAAACTTAACCAAAATTAAGTGATGGAACCATGCTACAATGGTTGTTTTCTTTTTTAAAAAAAATACTGTTAATTATTTTTACAAATAAACTATACACTATGGCCATATCAGTGACTATAGACTTTCCAGTATTAAATAATGTAGGCAATACTTCTTAGAAGTACAAAACAAGGTCAAAATTTCATTAGTGATTAACAACAGCAGTAGCTATTTCTTTTTTCTACTTTTTTAAAAATCCTCACACAAAGATATTTTTTCCATTGATTTTTAGAAAGTGGAAGAGAGAAAAAGTGGAGGGAGAGAAAGAGAGTAAAACATCAATGTGAGAGAGACACAGGAATTGGTTGCCTCCCACACATGCCCCGACCAGGGCCTAGGATCAAATCTGCAACCCAGGCATGTACCCTTGACCAGAAATTGAACCCATGACTTTTTGGTGCACAGGCCTGTGCTCTAACCACTGAGAGCTACCAGTCAGGGCAACAGTAACTATTTCAATGTTATTACTTTAACCTTTCTTCGCATATATTCTCCACAATTTAACATTTTTTAATGTTTGGATTACAACTGCTAGTAATAAGTTTTACAAGTTTTAAAATTGGCAGAATCCTATGTGGTGACTATATATGTCTCTCACCTGGGCTTGAAGAAACATTCACCGCCCTTCGGGCTTACTGATATATTATTTAAAAATGGTCTTTGATATAAAACTCGGTTTTGCATTTGAGGATTCAATAACTCAACTTATGTAATTAAAGGATTTCCTTTTAATTTTCAGAACTTATAATTATCACAATGATTAATAAATTACATTACTGTTATACCCAGTAGCTCCTAGGTATCTAGTTTCTTGCCTGGCACTTCCAATTCTAAGCTTATCAGAAGTGTGAAACTTTGTAAAACAGTTCTTCCTACAATATTGCAAAACAAGTATATCTACTTTCCTCTTTTTAAAAAAAATTATTTACAACAATGAGGTACCATCTCACACCTGTCAGAATGGCCATCATCAACAAATCAACAAACGACAAGTGCTGGAGAGGATGTGGAGAAAAAGGAACACTTGTGCACTGCTGGTGGGAATGCAGACTGGTGCAGCCACTATGGAAGGCAGTATGGAGGTTCCTCAAAAAATTGGAAATGGAACTCCCATTTGACCCTGTGATCCCACTTCTAGGAATATATCCCAAGAAATCAGAAACACCAATCAGAAAGGATATATGCACCCAGATGTTAATAGCAGCACAATTCACCATAGCTAAGATCTGGAAACAGCCTAAGTGCCCATCAGTAGATGAATGGATTAGAAAACTGTGGTACATCTACACGATGGAATACTATGCTGCTGTTAAAAAGAAGGAACTCTTACCATTTGCAACAGCATGGATGGCCATGGAGAGCATTACTCTAAGTGCAACCAACCCAGTCAATGAAGGAAAAATTTCACACGGATTCACTCTTCGTGGATAATTAAGCCATTCCATACTTTCGCTCAATAATAAATACAGTGGCAGAGCTGCCTCAAACTGATTGCCCGCACTGCAGTGGGAAGCCCAGGGAGGCTGGGGGGACAGGAGGGAGGGGAGTAAGAGATCAACCGAAGGACTTGTATGCATCCATATAACCATAACTAACGGACATAAGACACTGGGGGGTAAGGGAGGGCAGGGGCTTGTCAAGGGTGGGGAGGGGGGGGAAGGACACTTATGTAATACCCTTTGTAATACTTATAGCGAAAAATAAAAAAAAAAAATAATAAAAAAAAATACCCTTTTTTCTTTTGGTAATCCTATATAATAAAGAGGTAATATGCAAATTAACCCTCATTCCCTCACAAGATGGCTGCCTACGACCAGCAGGGGGGTTAGTGAGGGACAACCAAACAACTGAACAGCAGGCTGCATGGGGCAATCAGGCTAGTGGGGAGGGGGGCATGAAGAATGA
>NW_005871137.1:2091313-2095072 GCF_000147115.1 Myotis lucifugus
AAATTTACCATTTTTGCCACTTTTAAAATCTAGTCAAATATATCCACATGGCTTTGCAACCATTCCCACCATCCATCTACAGGATGTTTTTATCTGAAAATATTCACCAAAATGTTACAAACTGAAACACTGTACTCATTAAACAGTAACTCCCCATTCCCTTCCTTTTGATCTTTACACACTATTTTCCAACCTGTATTTTTCTAGTCAACAAAAGACCATGGGCATTATTCCATGACAATAACCATATGGACAGGACCATAGACCCTGGTATATTCCAATTTATACTCATCCTGAGTTTTCTTCCATTAGAGCAATAACACAGTGTCTTATATAAAGCCATGAGTTCACTTCTCTGTCACCCAGAAGGATTTTGAACTTCATAAATATAGAGCAGAGCTCTTACTCAAATGTTTATCTTTGGCCACTCATAGTGTCTGGCAGGTAGTAAGTGATCAATAGATGTGTATTGAGTGAATAAATTACTGAATGAAGCAGGGATATCAGTTCCTTGGACTGAGGAACAAAAGATACTGTCACTGCAGGTTCTGGGCAACAAGCTCAGAAAAACAAATTACATTCAGTTACTGAATACCTAAGGCCAAGGGTTTCATAGTGTAACTAACGAGGCACACTACGGTTTCATCGCTTGCTTATTAACTGTCTGCAGAATCTTATTCTTGCCACCCTAGGGAGTGTACACAGGAAATCAGTCATAGGATGGGGTGGGGAGAGTGTGAGATGTGCCAAGCACTGGGGGTGCTAGGTGGTGGGATCCACAGTGACTCATTCATGGGTAGTCTAACTCAGTTTCTCCAGGGTATCCCTGTCTGTGGCCAAAGTGGATGGACATTTCAGGGTCTAGAACAGTGATGGTGAACATTTTGAGCTCGGCGTGTCAAAATTTTGAAAAACACTAACTTAACTCTGGTGTTGTGTCACATATAGAAATATTCATAATTTTTTTTGATATTTGCACCATAGTAGAAAAAAAGATTTACATTTTTGATAT
Organism: Myotis lucifugus; assembly: GCF_000147115.1. Classification (NCBI taxonomy): domain Eukaryota; kingdom Metazoa; phylum Chordata; class Mammalia; order Chiroptera; family Vespertilionidae; genus Myotis; species Myotis lucifugus. The sequence continues at coordinate 2,092,326 of NW_005871137.1, forward strand.
TTATTTTATATATTTAAATGCCATTTAACAAAGAAAAATCAACCAAAAACATGTATAAAATGAGCAAAAACAGAAAAGCAATGTACATTTAGGAAAAATAATAATAAAAACAATGATAATCAAATGGTACAAAAACTAGAAATTAGTGACTTTTTTGGTGCTGAAGTTTGTCTGCTAATTCTTTGATTGCAGGTTCATACTTGGTGCACTTCAAGGCCAAGCAAGCGCCACTAACTTCATCTATTAGCCAAGTTCTTTTGTTTGTTTTAATATTATTTAATGCTGAGAACAAAGTCTCATAAAAATATGTTGATGAAAAAACTGTTAGCAAGGCCATCGCTAGATTTTTATATCGCTAAAAGTGTCAGGTACTCTGTTCCAAGCACTCAAAATTTCTTGTTTGTAGTTGCACTCTTCTTCATTATTCCAATGATTTTGTTCCAGATTTTCAAGTTTCAACCTCAAGTTGACAAACACATGAGTCCAAATGCTACCTTTAAAATCTGCAAGTTGCATCTCTAAATAGTCAATTTGCATCCATTGGAAATCCTTTAATTTCAAAGTACTGTAAACAACTTCATCTGGATACTGAATTATTTTAATGGTCTGTTCTAGGCTTCTAAATTGGTCGAATATTTGCTGAACTGTTCAAATGAGTTTACTATATTCTGGTACATAAGTATGGACTCCATTACACTCATTGTAGTGGCCTTCTCAAAATACTTTCTTATCCGAGGAAAATACTTATAAGTTTTAGTTATAATATCTCATTTGAAAATTTTAAGTTTACTTTCAAAAGATTTGATGTATCCAAACATAACGTCAATACTTTTGCCAAAACCTTGTAATTTTAAGTTCGGTTCATTCATATGAACAGAGAGATCTGTAAAAAACATAAAATTGCTGACCGACTTAAGATCATTGATCTGAGGAAAGTTTGCCAGATCCTTATTCTCAATAAATACCGTAATTTCTTCAAAGCACTCCAAAAATCGCTCAAGTACTTTACCTCGACTCAGCCATCTCACAGTATTGAACATCAGTAGTCCACTGTAGGTTGAATCAACTTCCTGTAAAAGTGCAGTAAATTCTCACTTGTGAAGGGGTCCAGAAGCTATAAAATTCACAATTTTTGTTACACCTGACATTGAATCATTCAATTCTGAGAATCCCGATTTGGCACACAACACCTCCTGATGGATAATGCAATGAAAAGGTACAAGTGGATGTCTAATAGCTTCCACAAACAATTTCAGGAATCCCATATTTTTTCCTACCATATTTGGTGCCCCAACTGTTGTGACACACAATTTTAAAGATATCAATGTTTAGGTCACTGAATGTTTTTATAACAACCTTACATGTTTCATTTCCTGATGTACTTATTAGCACTGATTCTAACTTTATCAACTCTTCTCTCATTGTGAGACCATCAGAATATCTAGCAATAATGCCAACCGAGCATTTGATGTGACATCAGTAGTTTCATCAAGAGAAATCAAAAAATATTTACAACTATTTGAGTCTTTTTTAAATTGATGTTGTACGTTTTTGTTAAGATATGTTATTCTGTCATTGATAGTATTTCTACTGAGTGGTAACCCAGAAATTCTTTTAATAATATCATCTTTATTTTTCATATCATGAAATAGAGCTGGTGTACATCTTAGAAATGTTTCCTTAAGAAATTCTCCGTGTCTGAGGGCTTTTCCATGCTGAGCTATGGGGTGAGCAATACAGTAACTTGCTCATGTTAATTTGTAGAGCATCTTACAAATTTAATGATGGAATTTGATTGACTTTTATAGAGGTGTAGCTGCCTAGAAATGTATTCCTTCCTTTCATCGATACTTTTTTTCAAGAGCAGACAATGATTAGTTTCAAAATGTCTCTTTACATTCTACGTTCTGCTTATTACTGTGTTTGGTTTTTTTTTTGGCCTTTGAAATTGTCTTTATTTCTTTTTTTTAAAAATTGTTTTATTGCTTAAAGTATTACAAAGGGTATTACATATGTCTCCTTTTCCCCTCCGCCCTTGACAATCCCCTGGCCTCCCCCACCCCCCAGTGTCTTATGTCCATTGGTTATGCTTATATGCATTCATACCAGTCTTCGGTTGATCTCTTACCCCCCCTTATGCCCCCCAACCCTCCCCGGCCTTCCCGCTGCAGTTTGTGACAATCTGTTTGAGGCAGCTCTGACTCTGTATCTATTTTTGTTCATAAGTTTCTAATGGTCTTTATTATCCATGAATGAGTGAGATCATGTGGTATTATTCCTTCATTGACTGGCTTATTTCACTTAGCATAATGCTCTCCAGTTCCATCCATGCCATTGCAAATGGAAAGAGTTCCTTCTTTTTTACAGCAGCATAGTATTCCCATCATGTAGATGTACCACAGGTTTTCTAATCCATTTATCTACTGATGGGCACCTTAGGCTGTCTCCAAGATCTTAAGCTATGGTGAATTGTGCTGCTATGAACATAGGGGTGCACATATCCTTTCTGATTGGGGTTTTCTGGTTTTCTTGGGATATATTCCTAGAAAGTGGGATCAGAAATTTGTCTTTTATTTTCTGACCATTTCCTTTTACAACCATACGACCTCAGCATTAAACTCCCACAACAAGCAGCTAGGGGCCCAACTCCCCCCCCCAACCCCCCCGAAAACTAAATAAGATTTCTTATTCCCCTGGTAACCGGGAACCTGGGCCTGGGCCACTTTCCTTTCCCAGTTCCCAGGAGC
>NW_005871137.1:2095847-2175743 GCF_000147115.1 Myotis lucifugus
TATTATGGAGAGATCGTCAAAGGGGCTCTGGCAGCGCCTGAGCATCTGGTCCAGACAGCCTTGGAGGAAGGAGGGACAATCCATGTGAGGTCCCGGATGTGACGCAGCCTGAGCATCTGAGAGAGGAATTGGGAAAAGGATCGCTGCTCCTCCTGCTGTTTCCTCTCCCAATCCTCTTCCTCCTCCAACTCCTCTTCCTCTTCCCACCCCTGCTCCTCCTCCCGGTCCTCCTCTTCTGCCAACACGTGAATGTGGGAGAGAGAGAGTCTCTGCAGGTTACTCATCTGACCCAGGTAAAGAGCAAACGTTCCCAGGGTGGGCAGGTCCCAGGTGCAGTTCACTTCCACCTCCTGGATGCAGTCCAGCTGCACCCTATCCAGGACCTCGCTGACCCTCTGGAAGGGCACCTCAGAAATCCTCAGCGCCTTGCAGCACAGGTGTAGCAACCCTTCCCTCTGCTGAGCCCATTGGATGATGTACTTGAGAAACTCATCCCCTTCGTCCCTTTCATTGAAGTTAAGGTCTAGGAACACCTCCAAGGGAGCCAAGGGGTGCTCCTGGTTGGGGCTGGAGCTGTGCACAGCCACTGGTACTTTCTGTGAGCAATTCCAGGTGCTGTCTCCACACCACATTCTCCAGAAGTTGGTACCTGTGCTCCTTAAATCCAGCACCCGCAGTTTCCATCTCCTGGGCCTAACCTCCTGGGCAAGCAGAATGTCAAGCCCATCCAACAGGGCTTTTAAGACCATGAGCCCAGGCAGCTGCAGCAGGCCCCCCAGAGGGAGGACAGTGAAGGGCCAGGCCTGCACCATCGCCTTCAGGGGCTCACAGATTCTCCTGCGGTAGGCCTGAATGAACAGTGGCGGGAAGAGCTCAGCTGGCAGGTATTCCAGAGCTGCGATGGCTGAGGCCTGGTCCCTCAGCAGGCTCTCTCCTGCCAGCTCCAGGAGTGTGGGTGGGGTCTGGATGTCCATCTTCAAGGTGCTCAGAAAGGAATCCTTCTGAAACTTCTGCTGTGACTGGGTTTGCTGGGGCTCAGATCTCAGACCTGATGGAGAACCACAGCACTAACTGCAGAGCTGGAGGACTCTGAATCTCTCCTCTGGTGCCTGAGGATTTTATACACTTTCTCAAAAGTTAACATCCAATCAGAAACCTCAGTCTCCACCCCTGAATCTTATTAGGATTATTTCCTCTCTCCAGATTAATGGATTGAGAGAAAGTTAGGGAGGGGCTAGGTTGAGGCCTGTCTCATTGATTCCTTCCACAGACACTCACTGAGGTTGACTGAAGGTCCCCAGTTGTCGTCCTCAGTGTGAGACAGTGAAGGTGTGTTGGGGTCCAACCCCAGCAGGTCCAGGGGTCCCCAAAGGTGTGGACAGAGTCGGTGAAGAAGGAAAGACACGGAGACAGTGTTCAGTTGATCAGCAGCCTAGCCAGGATCGCTAGCCAAGTTCTCCAGCCAAGTTTTGTGTTTTATTTTCTTGTTACATCTGTATTTATACCAGTTGATTATAATCCTATCAGTTTCTATTCCAAAGGTTAGGGCGTTTCTTATCTCCATTCCAGGGAGTAAAGATTATGTAGATTAAGGGTGATTATTTGTAGTTAAAGTGATTAACTACCTGCCTGGCATTTAGTTAAGGGGTTTTATTCCCTTCCTAATTTCAGGGACAAATCCCTACCTGGGGAAACAACCTTTCTCTGAGAGGTGACCTTGGTTAAAACACATAGCATAAGAAGGTGAGCAAACATATTAAGAACAGTATGCCATATATGCCAGGTCCCTTGAAACATATGCTGTGCAGATGTTTCTTCCCCGCAGTGACTATGTCAAGCAGCAAGGATGGACCGGCTTCCAGCAAAGGTGTAATTGGTTCCTGATGTTAAATAGGAAAAACACAACCTGAGAGCATGGTGGCTGGAGGTCTTCGGCTGCATCAGAGTACTCCAAATGTATCCACAGTTAAGCAGCCAACACCCACAGCTGACACCATTTGGTGTCATCCCCAAAGAAAACAAATGAAATGTGTCCATGCATCAAGGGAGGTTTTATGTCAAGTGCCATAGCAGATCATGAGCTCCACAGGGATTAAGGGGTGGGCAGGTGAGAATGTGGCTGTCCCTGTAGACCCCAAGGCTTCTCTGAGGGAGGTCAGGTAAGAACCTCCATGAGAAGCAGGGTCAGGACTGAGCAAGGTGGGGCTGAGCCATCCTAATGGAACTTTGTGAATGACCCAGGGCCATGTAACAGATGGGTGTTTTTCTTGGAAAGAGAGATGGAAAGACTCTTCTGTGGGTGAATTTAGGGTTTAAAAGGAGACAAGCTGGAGGACAGACAGTGCCATCATAGAGGGCAAAGGGAGAGATTGCATCTTCTGTCCCTCCCAGGAGGAAAGGGTGGGTCTCCTCTGGGAAAGATGGGATTAGCTCAGCAACTGCGTGGAGAAGGTGAAATCTAAGAATGTGAGCAGAGGGAAAGAGGCCAGGCCTGGGAATTAGACATTTTCAAGCCCAAAAAGCACTGGAGGAGGATGCATGGGCTCTTTGGGTGTTGGAGCCTGGGAGAGAAATAATCATGGGCCAGTCACACCTAACCCTGTCACATCATGGCAGCTGCCACCAAGTGGCGTTTTTCTGAGGGTCGGGTTTCTTCCACAGAGAACCCTTCCCAGACAGCAAGTGCCTTCCCTCACCACACCGTGTCTCCATGGTCCCATTCCTGCCCTCATGGCACCCCTTCACTTCACCACACCCCCAGTGATCTTCCTTATGACCACCAGCTCCCAATGTCCCCACTTCAGTAAGCCTGCCCCCCAATATCACTCTGTTCTATATTTGTCTGACATCGTTGTGGTCTGCAGGACCAGAGGCTCTTTGAAGCCACGGATAATCATTGCTCCTTAGACATCTGTGGAATGAATGGGTGGCTCTTGGTGGTGTGAGGGAGGCCAGCTGTGTCCAGCCCGCTGCTGCCATGTGGAGCTCTTGGCCTGCACAGCGTTCCTCTAGTTCCCCATCCTTCTCCTGTCAGTCACTCACCCTACAGACACCCCTGAGCACCCATTGTGTGTGCCAGGCTCTGACTCTGGGGAACTCTGAGTCACGTAGAGAAGACAGGGCCACTGAACAGACCCTGGAGTGAGGAGAGGAGGCACTGCTGTCAGTGCTGATGCCTGTCGCTGAGCTCTCCTGGAAACGGACAGCACAAACACAGGCTGCCTCCACGAGGAATCATGGAATTTGTCCGCAGAACAAAATCACAGCCAACCACACACATGTGGGCCCATGAGCTAAATGCACAGTAGTCCCAGACATGACCAGTGAGTCCTGAGCTGAGCTTCTGCTGGCATATCTTGCTGTGACCGGGTTGGCTGGGGCTCAGATCTCAGACCTGGTGGAGAACCACCGCAGTGACTGGACAGCTGGAGGTCTTACTACCATTTCATTGCACAGTATGCATGATGATCTGTTGTTTCTGTTGACAATCCCTTACATCTCAGTCCATATGTCTTGAAAGGGTTGGCTACTGCTACTTCCACTTCCTTTATCATTCATTCTTGCTTTTTCATTTTTTGATTCTCCATCACAAGTCTGCAAAAATATAAATCAAGGTGTTTTTCATAAAAGGTTGATAGGTTTCTTACCTATTAACTTTTTGCAGTGTTGTTGCACTGACTCCTGGTGCAAAACAACTCAAACATAGTATGTATAACCAACAAATATATGGTGCTGTAATCAATTATCCGACACGCAGAATGTCTCGTGGAGCACTGTTTCATAGTGTAACTAAGGAGGCACACTACGGTTTCATCGCATTCTTATGAACTGTCTGCAGAATCTTATTCTTGCCACCATAGGGAGTGTACACAGGAAATCAGTCATAGGATGGGGTGGGGAGAGTGTGAGATGTGCCAAGCACTGGGGGTGCTAGGTGGTGGGATCCACAGTGACTCATTCATGGGTAATTGTCTAACTCAGTTTCTCCAGGGTGTCGTCATCTGTGGCCAAAGTGGATAGACATTTCAGGGTCTAGAACATTGATGGTGAACCTTTTGAGCTCGGCGTGTCAAAATTTTGAAAAACCCTAACTTAACTCTGGTGCTGTGTCACATATAGAAATATTCATAATTTTTTTTTGATATTTGCAACCATAGTAAAAAAAAAGATTTATATTTTTGATATTTATTTTATATATTTAAATGCCATTTAACAAAGAAAAATCAACCAAAAACATGTATAAAATGAGCAAAAACAGAAAAGCAATGTACATTTAGGAAAAATAATAATAAAAACAATGATAATCAAATGGTATGAAAACTAGAAATTAGTGACTTTTTTTGGTGCTGAAGTTTGTCTACTAATTCTTTGATTGCAGGTTCATTCTTGGTGCACTTCAAGGCCAAGGAAGCGCCACTAAGTTTATCTGTTAGCCAATTTCTTTTGTTTGTTTTAATGTTATTTAATGCTGAGAACAAAGTTTCATAAAAATATGTTGATGAAAAAACTGTTAGCAAGGCCATCGCTAGATTTTTTATGTCGCTAAAAGTGTCAAGTACACTGTTCTAAGCACTCAAAATTTCTTGTTTGTAGTTGCACTCTTCTTCATTAGTCCAACAATTTTGTTCCAGATTTTCAAGTTTCAACCTCAAGTCGACAAACACATGAGTCCAAATGCTACCTTTAAAATCTGCAAGTTGCATCTCTAAATAGTCAATTTGCATCCATTGGAAATCCTTTAATTTCAAAGTACTGTAAACAACTACATCTGGATACTTAATTATTTTAATGGTCTGTTCTAGGCTTCTAAATTGGTCGAATATTTGCTGAACTGTTCAAATGAGTTTACTATATTCTGGTACATAAGTATGGACTCCATTACACTCATTGTAGTGGCCTTCTCAAAATACTTTCTTATCCGAGGAAAATACTTATAAATTTTAGTTTCAACATCTCGTTTGAAAATTTTAAGTTTATTTTCAAAAGATTTGATATATCCAAACATAACGCCAATACTTTTGCCAAAACCTTGTAATTTTAAGTTCAGTTCATTCATATGAACAGAGAGATCTGAAAAAAACATCAAATTGCTGACCGACTTAAGATCATTGATCTGAGGAAAGTTTTCCAGATCCTTATTCTCAATAAATACCGTAATTTCTTCAAAGCACTCTACAAATCGCTCAAGTACTTTACCTCGACTCAGCCATCTCACAGTATTGAACATCAGTAGTCCACTGTAGGTTGAATCAACTTCCTGTAAAAGTGCAGTAAATTCTCACTTGTGAAGGGGTCCAGAAGCTATAAAATTCACAATTTTTGTTACACCTGACATTGAATCATACAATTCTGAGAATCCCGATTTGGCACACAACACCTCCTGATGGATAATGCAATGAAAAGGTACAAGTGGATGTCTAATAGCTTCCATAAACAATTTCAGGAATCCCACATTTTTCCCACCATATTTGGTGCTCCATCTGTTGTGACTGACACAATTTTAGAGATATCAATGTTTAAGTCACTGAATGTTTTTATAACAACCTTACATATTTCATTTCCTGATGTACTTATTAGCACTGATTCTAACTTTATCAACTCTTCTCTCATTGTGAGACCATCAGAATATCTAGCAATAATGGGCAACCGAGCATTTGATGTGACATCAGTAGTTTCATCAAGAGAAATCAAAAAAATATTTACAACTATTTAAGTCTTTTTTTAATTGATGTTGTACGTTTTTGTTAAATCTATTATTCTGTCTTTGATAGTATTTCTACTGAGTGGTAACTCAGAAATCTTTTAATAATATCATCCTTATTTTTCATATCATGAAATAGAGCTGGTGTACATCTTAGAAATGTTTCCTTAAGAAATTCTCCGTCTCTGAGGGCTTTTCCGTGCTGAGCTATGGGGTGAGCAATACAGTAACTTGCTCATGTTAATTTGTAGAGCATCTTACAAATTTAATGATGGAATTTGATGGACTTTTATAGAGGTGTAGCTGCCTAGAAATGTATTCCTTCCTTTCATGGATACTTTTTTTCAAGAGCAGACAATGATTAGTTTCAAAATGTCTCTTTACATTCTATGTTCTGCTTATTACTGTGTTTGGTTTTTTTTTTGGCCTTTGAAATTGTCTTTATTTCTTTTTTTTAAAAATTGTTTTATTGCTTAAAGTATTACAAAGGGTATTACATATGTCTCCTTTTCCCCCCCGCCCTTGACAATCCCCTGGCCTCCCCCACCCCCCAGTGTCTTATGTCCATTGGTTATGCTTATATGCATTCATACCAGTCTTCGGTTGATCTCTTACCCCCCCTTATGCCCCCCAACCCTCCCCGGCCTTCCTGCTGCAGTTTGTGACAATCTGTTTGAGGCAGCTCTGCCTCTGTATCTATTTTTGTTCATAAGTTTGTAATGGTCTTTATTATCCATGAATGAGTGAGATCATGTGGTATTATTCCTTCATTGACTGGCTTATTTCACTTAGCATAATGCTCTCCAGTTCCATCCATGCCATTGCAAATGGTAAGAGTTCCTTCTTTTTTACAGCAGCATAGTATTCCATCATGTAGATGTACCACGGTTTTCTAATCCACTCATCTACTGATGGGCACTTAGGCTGTCTCCAGATCTTAGCTATGGTGAATTGTGCTGCTATGAACATAGGGGTGCACATATCCTTTCTGATTGGTGTTTCTGGTTTCTTGGGATATATTCCTAGAAGTGGGATCAGAAATTGTCTTTATTTCTGATCATTCCTTTACAACCATACACCTCAGCATTAACTCCCACACAAGCAGCTAGAGCGCAACTCCGCCCCCCCCCACCCCCCGAAAGCTAATCAGATTCTTATTTCTGATTCTAGGACACTTGCCCCCTGAGGTCCCATGAACTCCCCAACATTTGCCCCTGTAATTGTGGACCTGGGCTTGGTCCCTTCCATTCCCCAGTCACAGGAGCATTAATCTGGAATGTGGGTCCCTCTGCATAATGCACCCTCTTCTATATTACAGCTTCCAAGGGCCCAGAACAAAGCTTTTGCTGAGTGATCCCACTGAGCAGAGTCATTACAGGGGCACAGCATGGGTACACGTCATGAAAATGCCACGTCATAAATGTCACTGTTGCTGCATGTGTGACAGCACTTGCTGTAAAGATAGATGGTCCTGGGCTGTCCTAACTCCCTCAGTATCGCCTTGAGCTCAGCCCGGATCTGGGCAAGTCTCTCCTCATTGACGGTCCCCTGGATCCTGTAACATTCACGAGGGACGGGGTACAGCTCGAACTCTAAATTGCACAGATCGGCTGTGTGGCGAAGCAGCTTCTCCACGGTGGCCACGGAAAAGTTGTTCATAGAGATGGTGAAGACCCTGAGCTGCTGACAGCGGCTCAGGACAGGTAGGATGGCCTCGACTTGGGAGTCTCCGATCCCACAGTTATCTAGGCCCAGGTCCTGGAGGGTGGGTGCCACTGCCTCCAGCAGAGCTCTGAGGGGCTCAAGACTAAAATCTTCGAGGCTGAGGCGAAACAGATACAGGGACTTCAGCTGCCTGAGGTTCGGGCACTGAAACAGGTGTGTCAGGTCTGAATGCGTCAGCATCTGGCAATGTATTATGGAGAGATTGTCCAAGGGGGTCTGCAGGCACCTGAGCATCTGATCCAGACGGCCTTGGAGGAAGGAGGGACAATCCATGTTGAGGTCCCGGATGTGATGCAGCCTGAGCATCTGAGAGAGGAATTGGGAAAAGGATCGCTGCTCCTCCTGCTGTTTCCTCTCCCAATCCTCTTCCCCTTCCCACTCCTGTTCCTCCTCTGCCAACACGTGAATGTGGGAGAGAGAGAGTCTCTGCAGGTTACTCATCTGACCCAGGTAAAGAGCAAACGTTCCCAGGGTGGGCAGGTCCCAGGTGCAGTTCACTTCCACCTCCTGGATGCAGTCCAGCTGCACCCTATCCAGGACCTCGCTGAGCCTCTGGGAGGGCACCTCAGAAATCCTCAGCGCCTTGCAGCACAGGTGTAGCAACCCTTCCCTCTGCTGGGCCCACTGGATGATGTACTTGAGAAACTCATCCCCGTCGTCCCTTTCATTGAAGTTAAGGTCTAGGAACACCTCCAAGGGAGCCAAGGGGTGCTCCTGGTTGGGGCTGGAGCTGTGCACAGCCACTGGTACTTTCTGTGAGCAATTCCAGGTGCTGTCTCCACACCACATTCTCCAGAAGTTGGTACCGGTGCTCCTTAAATCCAGCACCCGAAGTTTCCATCTGCTGGGCCTAACCTCCTGCGCAAGCAGATTGTCAAGCCCATCCAACACGGATTTTAAGACCATGAGCCCAGGCAGCTGCAGCAGGCCCCCCAGAGGGAGGACAGTGAAGGGCCAGGCCTGCACCATCGCCTTCAGGGGCTCACAGATTCTCCTGCGGTAGGCCTGAATGAACAGCGGCGGGAAGAGCTCAGCTGGCAGGTAGTCCAGAGCTGCAATGGCTGAGGCCTGGTCCCTCAGCAGGCTCTCTCCTGCCAGCTGCAGGAGTGTGGGTGGGGTCTGGCTGTCCATCTTCAGGGTGCTCAGAAAGGAATCCCTCTGAAACGTCTGCTGTGACTGGGTTTGCTGGAGCTCAGATCTCAGACCTGGTAGAGAAGCAGGGCACTGACTGCAGAGCTGGAAGACTCTGAGTCTCTCCTCTGGTGCCTGAGGTTTTTGTGCAACTTCTCAAAAGCTAACATCCAATCAGAAACATCAGTCTCCACCCCTTAATCTTATTAGGATTATTTCCTCTCTCCAGATTAATGGATTGAGAGAAAGTTAGGGAGGGGCTAGGTTGAGGCCTGTCTCATTGATTCCTTCCACAGACACTGACTGAGGTTGACTGATGGTCCCCAGTTGTCATCCTCAGTGTGAGACAGTGAAGCTGTTTTGGGATCCAACCCCAGCAGGTCCAGGGGTTCCCAAAGGTGTGGACAGAGTCGGTGAAGAAGGAAAGACACGGAGACAGTGTTCAGTTGATCAGCAGTCTAGCCAGGATCTCTAGCCAAGTTCTCCAGCCAAGTTTTGTGTTTTATTTTCTTGTTACATCTGTATTTATACCAGTTGATTATAATCCTATCAGTTTCTATTCCAAAGGTTAGGGCGTTTCTTATCTCGATTCCAGGGAGTAAAGATTATGTAGATTAAGGGTGATAATTTGTAGTTAAAGTGATTAACTACCTGCCTGGCATTTAGTTAAGGGGTTTTATTCCCTTCCTAATTTCAGGGACAAATCCCTACCTGGGGAAACAACCTTTCTCTGAGAGGTGACCTTGGTTAAAACACATAGCATAAGAAGGTGAGCAAACATATTAAGAACAGTATGCCATATATGCCAGGTCCCTTTTACATATGCTGTGCAGATTTTCTTCCCTGCAGCAACTATGTCAAGCAGCAAGAATGGAACGGCTTCCAGCAAAGGTGTGATGGGTTCCTGATGTTAAATAAGAAAAAACACAACCTGAGAGCATGGTGGTTGGAGGTCTTCGGCCAAATTAGAGTACTCCAAATGTATCCACAGTTAAGCAGCCAACACCCACAGCTGACACCATTTGGTGTCATCCCCAAAGAAAACAAATGAAATGTGTCCATGCATCAGGGGAGGTTTTATGTCAGGTGCCATATCAGATCATGAGCTCCACAGGGATTAAGGGGTGGGCAGGTGAGAATGTGGCTGTCCCTGTAGACCCCAAGGCTTCTCTGAGGGAGGTCAGGTAAGAACCTCCATGAGAAGCAGGGTCACGACTGAGCAAGGTGGGGCTGAGCCATCCTAATGGAACCCTGTGAATGACCCAGGGCCATGTAACAGATGGGTGTTTTTCTTGGAAAGAGAGATGGAAAGACTCTTCTGTGGGTGAATTTAGGGTTTAAAAGGAGACAAGCTGGAGGACAGACAGTGCCATCCTAGAGGGCAAAGGGAGAGCTTGCATCTTCTGTCCCTCCCAGGAGGAAAGGGTGGGTCTCCTCTGGGAAAGATGGGATTAGCTCAGCAACTGCGTGGAGAAGATGAAATCTAAGAATGTGATTAGAGGGAAAGAGGCCAGGCCTGGGAGTTAGACATTTTCAAGCCCAAAAAGCACTGGAGGAGGATGCATGGGCTCTTTGGGTGTTGGAGCCTGGGAGAGAAATAAACATGGGCCAGTCACACCTAACCCTGTCACATCATGGCAGCTGCCACCAAGTGGCGTTTTTCTGAGGGTCGGGTTTCTTCCACAGAGAACCCTTCCCAGAAAGCAAGTGCCTTCCCTCACCACACTGTGTCTCCATGGTCCCATTCCTGCCCTCATGGCACCCCTTCACTTCACCACACCCCCAGTGATCTTCCTTATGACCACCAGCTCCCAATGTCCCCACTTCAGTAAGCCTGCCCCCCAATATCACTGTGTTCTGTATTTGTCTGACATCTTTGTGGTCTGCAGGACCAGAGGCTCTTTGAAGCCACGGGCAATCATTGCTCCTTAGACATCTGTGGAATGAATGGGTGGCTCTTGGTGGTGTGAGAGAGGCCAGCTGTGTCCAGCCCGCTGCTGCCATGTGGAGCTCTTGGCCTGCACAGCGTTCCTCTAGTTCCCCATCCTTCTCCTGTCAGTCACTCACCCTACAGACACCCCTGAGCACCCATTGTGTGTGCCAGGCTCTGACTCTGGGGAACTCTGAGTCACGTAGAGAAGACAGGGCCACTGAACAGACCCTGGAGTGGAGGGGAGGCACTGCTGTCAGTGCTGATGCCTGTCACTGAGCTCTCCTGGAAACGGACAGCACAAACACAGGCTGCCTCCACGAGGAATCATGGAATTTGTCTGCAGAACAAAATCACAGCCAACCACACACATGTGGGCCCATGAGCCAAATGCACAGTAGACCCAGACATGACCAGTGAGTCCTGAGCTGGGCTTCTGCTGGCATATCTTGCTGTGACCGGGTTGGCTGGGGCTCAGATCTCAGACCTGGTGGAGAACCACCGCAGTGACTGGACAGCTGGAGGTCTTACTACCGTTTCATTGCACGGTATGCACGATGATCTGTTGTTTCTGTTGACAATCCCTTACATCTCAGTCCATATGTCTTGAAAGGGTTGGCTACTGCTACTTCCACTTCCTTTATCATTCATTCTTGCTTTTTCATTTTTTGATTCTCCATCACAAGGCTGCAAAAATAAATAATTTAAATCACCGTGTTTTTTATAAAAGGTTGATAGGTTTCTTACCTATTAACTTTTTGCAGTGTTGTTGCACTGACTCCTGGTGCAAAACAACTCAAAGATAGTGTGTATAACCAACAAATATATGGTGCTGTAATCAATTATCCGACACGCAGAATGTCTCTTCGAGCACTGTCGCACTGTATATCTTTTTCTTCTAACCCTCCCACTCCTGTCTCCTAACGAACATGGTGATCAAGTGTGTCCTTTTGCAGAATGCACCCGAACACACGGGAAGCTTACCCGAGGCAGATGTTGACAATAACGAGGCCGTTTTCAGAACTGGGCATTTTGTCACTTGAGTAAAAATAAAATGTCATGAGTAAAGATTAATCTCTTTATAGTGCAATTCTTAACCTTTTTATATTAATGTCAATATTCAAACAATGTATCTTGGATGTTTTCACTATGTATCTTTGCTACGCAACATCAATGTACATGTTTACAGCCGGTTTTAGAATTGCATTATTGATCATGAGTAACGTGAGTACGAATATCACTCGAATGATGCCCAACTCTGGCTGTTGTGAGAGGCAAATATTTGAATTATGCAACTTTTTGTCTCTGTCGATGCGTGTCACTCAAAATGAGTCATGTGTCACCTCTGACACGTGTGTCATAGGTTCACCATCACTGGTCTAGAACCAGGGCAGAGATCTGCATGCCTATCACTTGGCACCGCAGTGGGTGGGATTCCACCTGTTCCCTTTGTATACAGTGCTGATGACAGAATCAAAGCCAAATGGGGTTCCAACAAAGCCCTCATGGTTATGGAGTCCTTTCTGGAGCTATTGTTGGCCAACCAGTGAGTGAATCAGCTACCTGGGGGCAGGTCTGTCCTCTCAACCAACCTGGAGTTTCACTCTCCTACCTGGATCTTACAGCTCCCAAAAGGTACTTTTGTCTGTGGATGGAAGCCAAATTCTTGTTGAAAAGGGTGTACAATCATGGGTTTCTTATTTGCCCATCTTATTGACATCATTCTAATGTTTCCATTTTAAAAGTTGTTAACATTCATGCATCTTATGTGTAAAAGGTGCCTCCAGTGAGGTTTTCCCCTTTTATCTGACTTGCCTTTGATGTCTATAGAAAATAGATATTCTCTGCAATGTAGAGCAGCCTGCATTTGCATTTAGCACCTAAGCAGGGGTGTCTACAGCTTTCTGTAACAGCTTGGGTTCCCTTTCCTTCCACAGCCTCATTAAGAGTGCAGCATCTTTGAAGGACGTTTGCCTTAGGTTCCCATTCTACTAGCATGGGATGCTCAAGACCTTTGATCATTTCTGTTTTACTTACATGTTATTCCATCAGAAAGAGAATACTGCCAGAGTTGAAATGAGTTAATCCTTCCACAAATGCAGTCAGGCTAGTTTAATTTGAAATAAAAATGGATGATGTTTATAAGCTTAACTTTCCAGCCATCCAACTTCATTTAAAGGAATCCCTCTGGTTACATCCATTAGACTGCTTTTAGCAGACTGCAAACTTGAAAAGTTATCAATATTTTGTTTAATGTTATGAGTGTATTTCCTGTAAACACAGTAGCATTCTTACTAAATAAATCAATATTATTTATGAATACAACTGCATGATTTCTAAATGAACCATTTAAAGATCAATATCAGTATTTTTACACATTTGGATGAAATCTGAACAATTATTGAACCTAATTATCTCTAAAAGTTCAAATATATTACATAGACAGAAAGAAAAAATTTCCATTTATATGTACGTTTTTGTCAAGTGTTTTTTGAGATATACAGATAAACACAATCATACATGTGTACTATAGACTCAGGAAGTAGCCGGCATTAATGTGGAGATTAAATTGATTTTGTCAAGTTTTTTAATAGTCTGGGTACATTTACAAACTCCCTCAAAATATGCTTAAGCTCACATTTTGCATACAATTTTACAGATCCATCAACTCTGTGGTCTGTACATGGACCATTTAGCTCCTATGAACTCCAAGTTAAGATGCCATGTATATGCACGAACTGCCTCCTATCTACACTAATAAAAGAGAAACATGGTAATTAGCGTAAGACCACTACCCTTCCCATTGGCTAATCAGCATATCCTTATGCAAATTAACTGTCAGCCAAGATGGCGGCCGGCAGCCATGCACTGAAGCGAGCAGGGAGGCTTGCTTGCTCCAGTGACGGCGGACTCCAACGTTCTCCGGCTGACTTGCCGGCCTCTCAGCTGCAACTCTAAGCAACTATGTACTATGTTGCAAATAAGAAGCTAAACAAAACCCCAGAAACTGGCTTTCAGTCAGCCGGGCTTCAGCCAGCCGGACCGCAACGTTGTATAGATGTTTTCAGCAGCGAGGCCTCAGAGCTAAAGCTGGCCCAGAATAAAAAAAAAGAAAAAAGAAAAAAAGGAGAGGTTGGGAGCTTCAGTCACCTGCCAACCTGAAAACGGCCCTCAGCCCATCAACCAGCCTGGCCAGGCACCCCAGTGGGGACCCCCACCCTGATCCAGGACACCCTTCAGGGCAAACCAGCCGTGCACGAGGCCTCTATCCTATATAGTAAAAGGGTAATATGCCTCCCAGCACCTGGATCAGCGGAGCAGCGAGGCTCCCGGCACTGGGATCAGCATGACAGGGGGCAGCGCCCAAACCCCCTGATCACCCTGCGGCTCTGTGTGTGACAGGGGGCGGGGCCACAACCTCCCTATCCACCCTGCTCTGTTCATGACAGGGAAGGCGCCCCAACCCCCTGATTAGCCCTGCTCTGTGCCTGATAGGGGGGAGCTCCCCAACCCCCTGATCGCCCTGCGGCTCTGTGTTTGACAGGGTGTGGCGCACCAACCCCCCCCCCCCCACGGGCCCTGGTCTGTGTGTGAAAGGGTAAAACCATAAACTCTCCATCGGCCCTGCCCTGAGTGTGAAAGTGGCGGCGCCCCAACCCCCTGATCGGCCATGCTCTGTGGGTGATAGAAGGTGGTGCCCCAACACCCCTCCATGGGCCCTGCTCTGTGTGTGACAGGGTAGAGCCATAACTTCCCCATTGGCCCTGCCCTGAGTGTGACAGGGTGCAGCACACCAACCCCCTGATCCCGCCCTGCTCTGTGTGTGACAGGGGGCAGTGGCCCACTCCCCTATCGGCCCTACTCTGTGAGTGACAGAGGGGAGCTCCCCCAACCCCCTGATCGGCCCTGCTCTGTGTGTGACAGGGTACAGAGCCCCAACCCCCCTGATGGGCCCTGCTTTGTGAGTGACAGGGGGCAGTGCCCCAACCCCCTATCGGCCCTGCTCTGTGAGTGACAGGGGGCAGTGCCCCAACCCCCTGATTGGCCTTGCTCTGTGAGTGACAGGGGGCAGCGCCCCAACCCCCTGATTGGCCCTGCTCTGTGCGTGACAGGGGGTGGTGCTGCAACCTCCCCATCGACCCTGCCTTGAGTGTGACAGGGGGCGGTGCCCCAACCCTACAATCGGCCCTACCCTGAGCGTGACTGAGGGTGGCATCGCAACCTCCCTATCCGCCCTGCTCTGTGCATGACGGGGGGTGGCGCCCCAACTCCCCAATCGGCCCTGCTCTGAGCCTGACCAGGGGCTGCACCTAGGGATTATGCCTGCCCTCTGCCACCCGGGAGCAGGCCTAAGCCAGCAGGTCGTTATCTCCCGAGGGGTCCCAGACTGTGAGAGGGCACAGGCCGGGCTGGGGGACGCCCCCTTCCCCCCCAGTGCACAAATTTTTGTGCACCGGGCCTCTATTTGTCATATAAATATCTATAGAATATGAGTGATACTTTAAATCAACTTCCATATACGCTCAGTACAAACAAGGTTATTTAATAAGAATTATTAAATTATTGTCATCTTTAAATTTCCCATTTATTGACTAACCTATTTCAAGGAAAATAGTATTGATATTTGAGAAAAATAGATCTCTAGTCATAAAAAAATTGAAACTATGACTATAATATAGATGTCGCCACTTAAGTAAGCATTTCAACAGCTATTTTAGAGTACCAAATGCCTACTTCTAATGTGTAGAATCAAATACCAGTCATGATTTTGCACTCTGTATATTCATGGGTGGAATGGTAACACAGTGTTATTAGATTTGAATGGGATATTTTACAAGAAAATCCAGAGTGAGTCCCAGAGCACTTTTGTTTATTAATGTGAAGTATCTTTGTTAAAATATGAATTAACTAAATTTGTGTTGCTTCTCATTTCACTCCCTTTTTTTTGTGAGAATGAAATTAAAGAGATGTCATATTCACAGAGGACAGAGGGCCTGGTCATCATTTGTAAAAATGGTCATCTCAACATCCCAGGCAGAAGTGGTTTCCTCACCACGAGATGAAATTCGCATTCTGTGAAGCAAGGTAACTTTAGCAATTTGGGTAGTTCAAATAAAGTGTGTGTTTACTCTAAGTAAATAAGTAAATAAATAAAAATATGTCATATTCCCTTTGACTATAAGTAGTTAAAAATGGTGTTGTAAAACAAATCAGGCATAAATGATGTAAATCAAATAACATGATTTCTAATCCACCAAGGAAAGATTTAATGTCAACCATATTTATTAAAACATTGTGATAATAAAACTCAAACATCAATAATAATAACATAATAATAAAAGCAACTAATTTTTAACATCCTCTATATTAGAATGTTAGAATTTTTCGAAGTCCTTTGAGGTCATTATATTCTCCAGGTTTTCCTCTTAAGCATTTTCATCACCTTCTTATTTGCCCCAACTCTTATTGGTGCCTTATGAAGCTGTGATGTTAAACTATTTTTGCTAACAATAGCCTCAAGGAAAAGCTGTTTGCAGTGGGCAAGCTCTGAGTCAGATCAAATAAAGATAAGAGTTGGACAAGGCTTGCAAGTGGGATTTTTTAGGGAACTAGCAGACAGGTAGCATAAGGTCAGTTATCTGAGAATAGAGCTTTGGGGGAGCTCCAACTCAGTCCTGCCACCTCCAGTGGCTGATAGATTGCTGTTTTTTACTGTGATTGTGTAGCTGTTGGTTTTCAAGGTTACGACGGAGCTAGAGATAGGACATTGGGAATAGAGTAAGTAAAAAAACCGCACAAATTTTATTGTTCTTGTTCTTCTTCTTCTAATTAAATGCTACCCACATTGTTTTAAGCCTTTGGTTCATTCCAAAGTTCTGAAAATATTGTTTTTGAAAATTTTGGCAGTGTCTTCATTGCTTTTTCAAAAGAGTATATCAAAGTTTTTCTTCCACATGTCCTGCCATCATTCTTTATCAGATTATTAAGCTATAAAATGGAATAGCTATCAACCTGTATATTCAAATTAATAAATTATGTTCAATGTCATTAGATGTGTTTATTAAAAGGTAAATGTTGACTTCATTAATATGTAGACAGCTTGTATTTTCTGAAAAATAAAATAAGAAAACACAAAAGGGAAATGAGCTCAAAATTTAAATGTATATTTAAATCGAATTTGGAAAAGCATTTAATACTTGAAAATTTTAATACAATATCTAATTTAAAGAGAGAATTAGAACTAAATATAATAGTGACTAAAACTGTAAGTGATTTAGTTGTTACATGATAGCTTCTGAGTTAAGATAGGTTTTGATTTTAGAAACAACATTCAATAAAGTTGGACATATCCTAAATCAAACCAAATACTATCAGGCTCCAGATCCATCTGTTTTATTATGTTTTCCAAAATGCATATTAACTGTACTATGATTCAGGTTACTTGGCAATATTATCTGGATAAATTTTAGTTTGATATATTTTACATATTTAAAATAAATGTTCTGAATTCTAGCTGCATCAGTGTTGCTTAAAACGTTATAACTAAATGCACAAAGGAATTTAAATTGTTCATGAATATTTTTCCATAAAGCCCACATAATAGTTTTACGTGGACCAGAAAATTTAAAGAAAACGATTGCTCTCTGATTTCTCATTTCTACTCATTGAATGAATAGACCTTTCTTTCAAACATAAAAATGGCAGATTGCAGCTCCCAGCATCTCCATTTGGAATCCTAGCTAGTCTAAAAAGGAACACTGCTGATCTGCGTCTATGTAAATTTCCAACATTTGCTATTCTATTTTAATAGCTGAATACATTGGAGAACTAGGGAACCACATCATCAGTGTAGGTAAGGCATTTGGCAAAGGGAGAACCTAAAGATTACCATCTTTATGTAACAAGTGCACAAAGGGAGCTACGGCATGTAACTAGTGAGATAAAACCACTTAGTGATATAAGCATCTGAATTACACTCAATAATTGCCTTTTTATTTTAACTCCAAACAAATGGTGCATCACAATCTCACTTTTGAGTCCAAAGTAGGACTATTATAAGATTTCTGGCTTGAATGAAACATCCAGGGTTGCCAGGATACCATCGTAGGTGGCTGCCAGGCCAGTCTAACAGTAGTTTGATGAGCTCCTGGCTGACTCTTGGTAATCCTGCTCACCTAAAGGACTGGAAAAAAAATCATCCATTAAATTCAATAATGGTGAGATAATGTATTTTCTGCTCAACATTTAATTTGTTTATTCACTGTTTTTCTCTAAAGGTCAAATTCTTGCTATTGTTAAACAATGTCGTGCCGAAAAGCTAGCTGAGTTGCAAAGGGATTCCCTTTGTTTTTGTTTGTTTTTGATTCAGGAAAGAATATACACTCTAAACTGTATAATAGCCATGTTACCTTCCTTTCAACTGCATTGCAACAGGACACACCAGATGTCCATATAGAAGGTTAATTTCCTTGATTAACTTGGTTCATCCAATGTACTAAAGCATGGTTATTATATTTACATGAACATTTCTTAACTTGCCTACATTCTTTGTGCATTTGGAAGAACTTAAAGAAGGTTAAGCAACTCTTTTTTTAAATATATTTTTATTAATATCAGAGAGGAAGGGAGAGGGAGAGATAGAATGATGAGAGAGAATCATGGATCAGTTGCCTCTTGCATGCCCCCTACTGGGGATTGAGCCTGCAACCCGGGTATGTGCCCTGACCGGGAATTGAACCATGATCTCCTGGTACATAGGTCGATGCTCAACCACTTAGCCATGCCCACCGGGCAAGCAACTCTTTTTAAAATATATGTAGAGGCATGTATTTAATTCAGAGTAGTATAATATTTTTCAGATATATGAGTAATTTGTGTTTGTGGTGTACATGTATGTGCAGGCATTTCTGTGTCTATTAGACTCTGTACATTTCTGAATTCTAAATACTAGTATAATTTATTTATTTTGGAAATGGTTATCAATTACCTATCTTGAGCACACAGTGTTCTTTACATAAATGCATAGTAGTAAACGAGATTATGTTCCTAATTTCCTCAAGTTTATATTCTGTTGGAAGAGGTAGAAAGAAACTGTATTAGTTTCCTTGGCTTTTCTAATAAGTTACCACAAATTTAGTGGCTTAAAACAACAAAAATTTTATTCTTTTATAGTTTTGGAGATCAGAAGTCTACAAGCAAGGTGTTCCTCCTGGGAGCTCTAGGGGGAAAATCTATTTCCTTGCCTTTTTCAGCTGAGCCTGTTTGCACTCCTTAGCATAAGAAGTCTTCCTTGCATTACTCCAACCTCTTCCTAGAATTACTCCAACCCTCTTGATTACATTAGACCAGCAGTTCTCAACCTGTGGGTTGCGACCCCTTTGGGGGGTCGAACAACCCTTTCATAGGTGTCACCTAAGACCATCGGAAAACACATATATAATTACATATTGTTTTGTGATTAATCACTATGCTTTAATTATGTTCAATTTGTAACAATGAAAATACATCCTGCATATCGGATATTTACATTATGATTCATAACAGTAGCAAAATTGCAGTTATGAAGTAGCAACGAAAATAATTTTATGGTTGGGGATCACCACAACATGAGGAACTGTATTAAAGGGTCGTGGCATTAGGAAGGTTGAGAACCACTGCATTAGACCCACCTAGATGATCCAGTATAATCCCATCACCACAAAATCCTTACTTTGATCATATTTGCAAGGCTCTTTTTATGCAGTAAGGTGATCGGTTTTGGAGATTAGGACATGGACATCTTGGGGTTTGAGAGGGTAGTATTGTTCAGCCTACCACAATAAGCAAAGCAACATTTTTGAAATACAAAATAACATCAGGTATTGATTAATGCTATGAATAAGAAAATAAGCAAGGTAGGAGGATATTGAGGAGTAGCAGCCAGTGAAGTGGTATGATAAGAGACAAGGAGAAGGAATATTAAACAGAAACTTGAATAAAGCAAGGGAAGGAAGCAATGGGGGGTCTGGCAGAAACACTTTGAGCAGAGTGAGCAGCCGTGCAGGGGTCCTAAGCCGGCACAAATTTTAAATCCACAAGAGTCAGCAGGAGCTCACTGAGGTAGGTAGAAATCAGATAAGTAGCTCTTTGTCATGGTAAAGACAATTATTCATTAGTAATGCACTGTACCCATGACATGTGGTGATCTATCATTTTGCTGTGGTGCAATTCTGAACCCTGTGTTTACTGCTATGAGGCTTATCTGCAGAAATGAGTCACTGAGCTTGTATGGAAGATTAACTAACAACCCAGCATGGCATCTATTGTTCTCCACTTGTGTGTAGGGAAACTCTCTCCTGAAGTGATAAACCCTATTTGTTATTAGATTAACCTATAAAGTCACAGTCCATTTACATGGACAGAAATGGAGAAATGCTAAAATGATAGGACAGGAGATGGCTTCTTAGGCAGAAAACAGAAATTTGAGTTAATGTTCAGAAGACTGAATGCATTAGTGACTCAAATGTCATAGTTGGAGAAGTTTAACATACTCCACATTTACTGAAACTATTTCAGCTAGGTTCAGACGGTGCAAAATTGTGCAGCAGGTGAGAGCTGAAAGGTTAGAGAAAGTTGAGCATTGGTTACTTTCTTCTTTCAAAATATGGAAAAGGCACACATGATTTCACTTTAGGCCTCGTCATGGTATACCAATCAACTTTTAGTTACTCTATTTTCCCCCTAAATATCTTTAACTTCATTATTTATTCCTCCATTCCCACCATTTGGTTCTGAGACATCAGCATCTCTCACCTATTTATTACATAGGTCCTTGACTCAAGTTTCCTTCATTATTCCTACTATACTCTGACAGCCTGATTTACTTGCCATAGTATGGACACAGTGATCTCTTATTTAAAAAATTAAAATACATACTTTAATTCTCCTCCTTAAAACTGTGTAGTACTTCCTTAATGAAGTTAACCTCTGTAAAGAGTGGCAGGATCAAGCTTTTGTTTTCTCAACACCCCCTGATGACAGTTTCAAGCAAATATGTTGTCTCTCTGCCCTGTGCCTTTATGCAAGCTGTTTTTTCTTCTTCAAGGCTGACTTCTCCCAATTCCAATTAACAATTGCTAGTCATCCTTCAGATCCCAATTCACATACCCCCCTCTCAAAGAAGCCCATTCTAGAAGAGATATCACTGTGTTTTAATATCTGTATACTCCTTCCGTGCTGTTTTTGCAACTAATTACAAGATTTTTAATGACCTGTCGGCATCATTATCAATCACAAGACTATGATTCTTGAATATAAAGGCTAAGTCAGTCGTGTTCATACTGTCTCCAAGAATTTAAATTCCATGAGAACCAGGAAGGAGTCTATCTTTGCTTAATAATGTGCTTCCTCCTTCAAGCATTGGGTCTTTCCATGGTAGGCACTGAGAAAATATTTGACAAATAATAAATAAAACATGAAACCTGTGACACTCTGGGTCATTAAATCCATTATCTGCTCATTGAAAATGAGGTAAAGCGGCTGTTGGCTGTCTTTTCAATATCCTTTCTATTACCTAGTTTTTATAGGTGGGCTCTGCTTTCAGTTCTCACAGCTTGTATAAGGTAAAGAGCTGTGTACAGGTATTTTCCTGATATTGCCATTTGTATAGAAAAGAGCCTTGTTCCTTGCAATGCATCATTTATAAAATATATTTTGCTAAAATATATAATGGTGCTAACGATTTAATGTCTGTGTGTGTTAAAAATTCACAATTGCCAAAACCAGTTTGGCTCAGTGGATAGAGCGTCAGCCTGCGGACTGAAAGGTCCCAGGTTCGATTCCGGTCAAGGGCATGTACCCGGGTTGCGGGCACATCCCCAGTTGGGGGGTGTGCAGGGGGCACATCCCCAGTTGGGGGGTGTGCAGGGGGCAGCTGATCGACGTTTCTTTCTCATTGATCTTTCTAACTCTCTATCTCTCTCCCTTCCTCTCTCTGTAAAAAATCAATAAAATATGTTTTAAAAAAAATTCACAATAGATTTTCACTCACAAAAGTACCACAAACTTTTAAGTTGAATCATGTTATACAACTTAAAGACCTAAAAAATTAAAGAGGTACATAGAAAGCTTTTTAATACACAAGAGAAATTATAGTTTCTTAATTTTGGTTTGATCCTTCAGTAAAAAAACTAAATCTTTCATGTGTAGAATGACATAAAGAGAAATATCTCTATCTAATATGAAAGTAATCAATAAAATGAAAACTACACATCTAAAAAATATTCAGGCATTACTTAAATTGCCTGTAGCATGAATTTTATGTTTTTCTATATTATTTTTCTTAAAACATTGGGTATGTTTTTATGCACCAAACACATCCATGAAAATATGTTAGAGACTGTAAAATTACCTTTTGTCTTTTATTCTTTAGGAAGTCACCCCTTAGTTTTAAATGTGTAATTTTGGGTAGAATAACAATAACATTTCTTTAAATTTTCCTGTGAATTTCATGTAACCAAATAAAAATGATGCCTTGTTCTTCCTGAAGAAACTGAAAACCCTAAGCATCATACTCTAGTTTTTGAAATCACCTAGATGTACTAGTAAATGGGAGAAAGTAAGAAGGCATCTCCTAAATGGGATGGTTTAACTAGGTTATCTTATCTGATAAAGATGGAATATGCAAATTGACCACCACACCATAACGGTCAAGATGGCTGCGCCCACAGCAGAGGCCGAGTTCCCATAACAAGCTTTAACGAGCAATCAGCAGGGACCTGAGGATGCGTGGCGCTGGGCCGGGGCAGGGTACCTGAGGCTGAACCACCTGCCTGGTGGGGCTTGACAGGAGATCTCAGGCCATACCCCCCGCCCTGGCACCAGGCTGGAGGACCTCAGGCCATGCCCCCCACCTGCAGAGCTTGAAGGGGGTGGGGCTGTCTGGGTCTGGGTCTTGCACAATTTTGAGGCACACATGGGTGGGCGGGGACTTGACTTTGGTTCCCGTGGTGTGCCCCAGACTCTGATAGGAGGAAGATTTTCATATACATTTTACTAATTTTCTTTCATCTCTGACATTTCTACTATAGTGAAAGGGAAAATAGCAATATTAAAATATTTCCTCTAATTCCCTTTTAATGTGCATGAATTTCATGCACTGGGTCACTGGTTAAAAATAAATGAGAAATATGTAACTTTAAATAAAGAATCAACATATTGATATTGAGATTAAAATATCTCACTCTTAAAAAGCAACAGTCCCTTTTCATTCTGTTTTGTATGACTAACTTTAAAAAAAAATTGTCTTTATTATTGAAAGTACTTGCAGATGTTCCCTTATATAAATGACTAAAATTATTAAGTATCTACCATATGCCAGGCACTTTGTTTGTACCTTATATACGTTGTCTTATTTTGTTACTAAAAACAACTAATTGGGTAAAAATTATTATTCTCTTTATGGAGATTAAAAAACTGAGGCCCCCAAGTTTGGGAATCTCCTCTACATAAAAAAGAAAGCATTACAACAAAGATACCTAAACCAGACTGAATTTTGCTCTAGAGGTTTGTTCTCATAACTTGGTTAAAATGTAACTATAAATCTGTGTATTTGAGAAGGCTATGTCTTCATCAAAGGTCAAAGTGGGCAGAGTCAGTCTACTGAATAAACATGTGTTGTGCCATGTAGACGGGGCACAAATATAGGTAAGTACTATCTTTGAGCTGCTTATCAAATACTCTTTGGAGACAGACATGCAAACAGATCAAATGAAGGCAATAAAAAAGATACACAACAGAGGGCTGTGAAAATGGAGACGCCAGCTCTGCCACACATTCAGAAAATGTCTTCCCATGAGTTGGTCTTGGTGGCTAATACTTTGCAGGTTGAAGAAAGGCTATTGAATATTGAAAATGGAAGAAATACTTTGCTGATACGGTTCTAGGGTAAAAATTCATTACATCAACTTACTTATGTGAGTTCTGTACAATTAAAAATTAAAGTAATCTGACAGATATAGAGAATATATATTAGATTTATTAAACTTTCTCACCCTAACCTGCAGGCTTCCAGTCATCAAAAGGAAACCTAGTAGGCAATGTATGCCTGTTATGAATATTAGAACTCAAAGAATTCTGAGAAGACAGTTGGACTACACATGATCTGGTTAAAGTTCATAAGGAAGCCATTTCTACTCAGTGGCTGTTGGAATGAGGAAAGAAGTCTGAGAGCAGAAATAACTTTCCTGTTATTATTTCCTTTTCACTAGAGTAGAATGGAAATCTTTTCATGGACACATGAATATATGTGATGAATGTGCCTACTATTTTCCAGCTTTTGCTTCTCTTATTTGTTTTAGTCAACCTCCTCAGGGAAAAAGTACAGTACTATTTGACCTACATGAAGCCCTTGCCAAACCAGCCAGTGCTTCTCTGAGTTTCCTGGATCCAAGGTGGGCAGTTCAGCTTTTACCTTCAAGGCCAAGTTTATCCTTCAAAGCCAAGTTTGCTCCCTAAGTCAAAACTGTATTCTGTTTCATTTCCCATTCAAAATATACAAACCATGTCCCATACAATTCTGTGGAAGCTATGCATTGAGCTCAAAGAACAGCCTCAATGCAGTTCACACAGTAAATTAGCCATGTCACATATTCCACATACGAGTAATATGAATCTCTTCTGATTACTGAAATCTCAAATAGTAATTAAGGCTGATATAAGACTTTTTCCCTGGAATTTCATAACTAAAAGAAAAACAGACCTAGTCCAAAATCATTAAGGTTTAGTTCAAAGGAATCATAGACCAAATGTTTATAGCCAATTTCTCATTATTTTCCATCTCCAACAAGTGAAGTTTGACCCTGACGCCTAGGGAGATTCTAGATCCCCTTAGCAACTGCAACATCACTGCCTTCTGCCAAAACAAATGTACTTTCTTCAGTTCCTTTGAGGTTGGACGAAATTACCCCAAATGTCTCAAATGCCCCACTTATAACACTAAGACATCATTAAACACATGAACTTTATAAAATACAAATATATCCCGGCACCTGAAGCTGTTATTAAAAGCAATAGTCTTCTCCCAGAACCCAGGACTGATTTCCATAAAATCCATTTCTAAGACAGAAGCAGAGATGCAGAGGCATCTTAAAACAGAAAGCCCAGGAAGCCAGTATGAGGAAAAAGAGAAATCTGACACCAATGTGGTTTAGTTCTTTTGGAAATCTGACATCAGTGGGGTTAATGATGCTACCACAATTTCCATATCTAGAAATTTCCATATCTAGAAAAAAAAATCCACCTATACATACAGTGCCCCTACTCAGCTGAGGGAATTTACCACGCTCTCTGCATGGAAATTTCAGAATTTGATGCAATGACAGGCAACATTACTGTGGCATCACTCAAGGCTGATTTTCATGCCCATGTCATATATTAAATGTGTGCATTTTATTTTCAAGATCTGTGCTTTGAACTCCCTAGGCTTCCATGGGCTGCTAGGTCGCTCTCATTTTTTTCTGCCCTGTCCCTGGATTTTTTTTTCACCCAGATAATCATTCTGAATGGATGTTTGAATAAAGCTGCTGTTGCTGCATCTGAAGGCCCCGTACTTGGGACACTAGTGAGGAGAAACGCCTGTGTAATGCTTTCTTTAGAAAACTCTCTGTCTCGCCTAAATGTTGAATTTTCTAGGCTTTGATAATTTGTGCTTCGGTGGCAGCAGAAATCTTTTATTCTGCCACATCGTTCTCTGAAGCAGTGGGAAACATCTGTGGTCTTTTATCTCTCTTTAGTTGCCTCCCTACTTTCAGCCAGGCTTAGCTTATTGTTTTAACATTTCTACCTTGATTCTTAAATTTGCTACTATATTCTGACACCTACTCTTGGCCAGATCTTTCCCTTTCCTTCTGCTCCATATGCATCATCTCTCCTTATCTTCCCCCAGCTTTCAGTGCAATTTTTTGAATTTAGATGAGGAAGCTAAATTCAAGAGTATGTTTCCTTTTTCAACTGTCTTCTTTTCTGCATTATGAAACTGGGGACATTATCACTTCTCCCTTAATTTTCCCCATGTTCCTAAATCCCATCATTCTAAAAAGAGTATCAGAAAGAATGTTCTGGGCCACTTTCAGAGATTGGGGAGCTACGGATTACCTCTAGTTTTCTTTTCTCCTATTCATATGGAGATTACAGTGTAATGCAAATACATCTTTTGTGCTTCTAAGTTACAATTTATTTTCTTGATTATGGAACTTTCTTTACTCTTTTCTTAAAGGTGGGTTGAAGTTTAAAAGAAGAAAGTAGAGTAACAATGCTTTTATATAATCCCCAACCTTATTTTGACTTATTTAAAAGTCACCCTCTACATAAACATTTATGTAAATTATCCTTGATACTTAAAGGGGAGTTTTGATATGCTATTAACACCTAGGTCAGAGTCCCAACCCCTGTGCATACTGTGCACATGACCTTTGATAAATAACTTAATCTCTTTGAGACTTGGCTCCTGCAGCTGCAAAGTAAAAATATAATGAAAAAAACAAAAATATTTGTCTTATCTCTCTCACAATATGAACTATGTTTAAAAAATTAAAGTGCTATGCCTATATAGTTTTGGTTGCTACTCTTTGTTTCATATGTTTGGATTTCCATGAATTTAATATTTTATTTTTATATTTTTAAATTCTTTATTGCTGAAACTATTACATATGTCTCTTTTTCTCCCCATTGACCTCTCCCAGCCCACTACCTCCCCCCAGCCCATGCATTTAATTTTTTAAAATTAGGATACAAATATTTGATTTCACCTTATTTACATATTAAGAATATTTATTTTGTATAACATAAATACTGTCAAAGAGGTGTCACATAAATGTTTTTGAATTTTGCGATAACTCTGATAGGTAGATATTGTTAGCTTTAAAAGAGGTAAGTCACTGGTTTATGGCCTATACCTCAAATGCAAACAACAAATGTTGTCCAAAGGTTGATGCACTTCTAATGCGTATTAAGTAAAATGTGCTTTTTTTCTCTTATAGACAAATTAGGATATTTCTAGTTCTTAATTACATAACATGCTGGGCAGATAATCATCTAGGCAGCAATTAGGACTCACTGTATATCTTCCAGGTTAGGAGGAGGAAAAGCACTAAAAGGAGTAGCATTCTAAAGTCTTAAACACAAAAATCTATGAAAAAGAAAAACATCCTCTCCGAGGTAGAGTCTTTTAAAATACAAAAAGAAATGTGACTTGAAAAATACAGGACTTGATCAAAGTAATAGGTTCTAGGAAGCTCTGGAGTAGCATGGCTAATTCAGATATAGAGATGGAATTTCTGAAGGTTTCATTTCATTTTCTTTAAAATAATTAATTTGCATAAATTTAACTGACATTGATTTTAATGAAACACTTTTCTATCTAAGCTTTCAAAGAAAATAGCTGCTATTTATAACATTGCAAAAATATTAAGAAGTAATTTGGGTAGGCTTTCTCATTACAGATAAGAGCTACAAATAAAAGAGTGAAAATTAAAGTAATTATAGTTAAAAAGTAGCAAAGTAAATTTGTATTACTTGATCATTAATCTGCTTTTGAAAAAGTTTTGAAATGTTTATATTGTACATAAATTGTTATACATATTTAAGTAAACATATATTTGTATATATAAAGTATACAATTATAAATATATATCAAATTTGTAGTGAATATATTATAGTGAGATTGGAAATGCAAAAATGACTTCCTATATCTTTCTTTACATACTCAAGATTTTCTATTTATCAACTTTCAACTAAGCAAAAAATACCGAGGCAAAATCTAGTCAATTTGGATATACAAACTATGCCAGCTGTTGCTATATAGTTCTTCACATTTATGAATAAATTACAGTATTAACCATATCTCAGAATTTAATAATTTTAACTAGAGAATCTTTATGTCAAAAGAAAAGACTGAATTATAGCTGATTTCTGCTGTTTCCTGTTTTCATACAATTTCCTAAATTCTTTACAAATCAATGCTTATAATTTAAAATGTAGCTAGAATTTTTATAAATCATTTAAATTAAATGTTGAAATAAATTTCTAAATGTATTCAGTTATGTCCATATGCACTAGTAAATGTCCATCTTGATTTATCTATTAATTATTTTTTGCCAGCAGTTATGTTTATTTTTAATCTAATGTTGATTATTTGAATACACTGATTTGACTATTTTCTAACAAAAATGTTTATTTTAAAATTAGCCTTAGGAATCCTATATAATAAAAGGCTAATATGCAAATCAACTGAATGGCAGAACGACCAGTTGCTAT
Source organism: Myotis lucifugus (assembly GCF_000147115.1). Taxonomy (NCBI): domain Eukaryota; kingdom Metazoa; phylum Chordata; class Mammalia; order Chiroptera; family Vespertilionidae; genus Myotis; species Myotis lucifugus. The sequence goes on from NW_005871137.1 coordinate 2,123,627, forward strand.
GACATGCACTGACAACCAGGGGGCAGACACTTAATGCAGGAGCTGCCCTCTGGTGGACAGTGCACTCCCACAGGGGAGCACCATTCAGCCAGAAGCCAGATTCACAGCTGGCAAGCTCACTGGCAGTGGCGGGAGCCTCTTCCACCTCCACTGCAGCGGTAAGGATGTCCCACTGACGATTTAGGCCCGTTACCCTGGGAGAGTGGGCCTAAGCCGTCAGTCAGACATCCCCTGAGGGCTCCTGGACTGCAAGAGGGCACAGGCTGGGCTGAGGGACTGCACCCCTCCAGTGCACAAATCTCCAGCATTGGGCTTCTAGTTAGACAATAAAGAGATTTATCAGTTTGCTAATTATTTTAGTATTTTATACTTGTATCTAATATGAATGATATGTACTTATTAAGCACTCATTTGACTTAAGACATGTCAGCATAGTAAATCTAGTTAGTTGCTAAAGATGAAAATAACGCTAAATCTCATTGTGGTATTTGTAAAGTTAAAGTGGGTGGTGCGCAGGCAGGCTATATTGCCATCTCAGATGGTGATTAAAGAAAATTGAATTTTTTTAAGAAAAAGAGGATGGGAGATGGTGATATCCAAAGGGAATTGCTACACAGAGTAAAGGGGGCCTTGGAGACAAGTTCAGGGAGTTAGCCTGGATCTAGCTGCCCATTGCTCCCTGGGTTGCAGGTCTGCAGTGTCCCCTAGAGGATAGGGCATACATGCCTGTGGGGCAGGGGAGAGGAAAGGGAATGGCATGTGCATGCTCCTTGGAAGGAGAGCAAGTACTGGGTCCTTTCTCCTAAGCGTATTCATCTCTTTCTTGCAGGTGGAAATCTTAGGGGAGGGCTCAATAGAATAGTCATCAGCTTTCCAGGCATGCTCTTTCAAGGTTGTGGTCTCCACTCATTGGTTGGCAGCAGGGCAGGGGGTCATTAGCCTATGTAGCTGGTCCTGAGGCAGCCACAGCATCACTTGTCTGGTTTTGCTGCTCTTCTGGGCCTGGAGCTGAAATGCAACTGAGGCCTAGATGTTATCTTTAGGGAGGAAAAGGTCAGGGGGTATAAAACTGCCTGACCAGCAATATGAAAGATCAGGGGTCCAAACCACATGACCAGTGATATGCTAGGGGAGGATAGATTACCCTGGGGGCGAGGTTCTTGTTTTCCCAGCTTTGCCCCTTGCTAGGCATCCGGGTCTTTCTGTACCTGGCCCACCATCCTTGGTCCGGAGCCTGACAGTTTTACTGCTGCTCATGCTCTTCTTATAACAGCAAATTCTGTTCTTTATACTTGTAAAATTATGACTCTTCCTAGCTTGTTTACTCAGTCTGGTTCATGACCCTTGAGTGGTTCAAATTAGAGAAAAGTAATAGGAAAATCAAATTGTTACCTAGCCCATGGTGTGAGAGCAAGGCTGCAAAGCACTTCTGCCTGAGCAGTGAGTGTCATAATTGGTGGGAAAAGCAATTTAGTTTTATCAAAGCAACACTTGTCATGTGACATTGTTTTTACTTAAATTTTATTATTTTAATTGCATTTGCTTTTACATTAAATTTGACATATTTCTCTTCTTGCATAAAAGATATTTGCAGGAAAAGGTTATATTTAGTTGTACTTGTAGATACTTATTTGGAGCATTAATTTGATTCACAGATCTCAAATAATTTATTTGGCAATACAATAACATCTGTTTTCTTACTTAGAACATGTAACGGTATTCCATTCACTAATGCCATTTAATTATGAGTTAGGAGACACTGGGACTTGCTTTTTTAATAAGTATTTAATATTTTATATCATTTATAAATAAATAATCATCATTGTTTCTCTAGTAAGATTGCATTAAAGAATATTCTCCAAGGTGATGGAGATATTTATTTAATAAATATTTGAAAACAGAATTTAAGAACAAATGATTTGACCTTAGAGATTTACATAATACAACATATAATCATTTTTAAAATATGAAATGAATACATTACATTTGGAAAAATTTCTTGAGATATTCCTAAATTATCTAAAGCTATTTCGAGCCAATTTAATGCCTACCATACAACGGATGATTTCCAAGTTACTTAACAGACTCCTGCTCACCTATGTATCCAATGCTTGGCAAGCAATCTGATAATCATAAAAAAAATTTAAGTCCTCCTAATATGGTGTTAGAAAATCATTTTGAACCTATTCCGTGCCACCTGGAAACCCTCATTGTAATATCAATTATCATAAAGTTTAAACAACTTTGTCATTCTCACTTCATAAGCCTCCTCAGAAGTCATTGCTCCTGAGCGTCACATCACTTTTGCATTTCCAAGCTCTCAGTTCACAGACTGTTCTTAAATGCACAATAAACTCTTACTAAATATAATTTTATTGATCTGAATGTTTTTTTATTTTTTTTCAAGATTTTTACAATCTCATCATATGATGGGAAAACCATATGGGAAAAGAAACACCATGCAATCATTTAAACATACATTTTATATCCAGGGCACATTTGGGTTTATGTTATGAGCTAGAAACTATTTTAATTTTGATCACAAGTAGCAATGAAGAGGATAAATCATGCTAAGCAAAGTAAGTCAGATGGAAAAAGTCAAGAACCATATGATTCCACTCATATGTAGGATATAAAACTGAAAACAACAAATAAACAAACAAGACAAACAAACAAAAACTCATGGATACAGACAATAGTATGGTAGTTATCAGAGGGCAAGAGAGCTAGAGGGAAAGTAAGAAAGTATAAATGGGGTCAAATATATGGTGACAGAAGAACATTTGACTTCTGGAGGTAAACACACAATGCAATATACAAATGATGTATAATAGAATTGTACGCTTGAAACCTATACAATTTTATTAACCAATGTCACCTCAATGGCCTGTTAGAATAATGTTAACAAATTTAACACTATTGAGATCTATGGTTAAATGCTCAACATAAAGATATAAACAAATGTTTGCATTTGTTCATTTATCTGTGAACAGCATATTTTTTTTCTTTTTTCCAATCCTCACCGAGGACATGTTTTTATGATTCTAAAGAGAGAAGAAAAGAGAGGGAGAGAGAGAGAGAGAGAATCATCTAAGTGACAGAAAAACTTCAATTGGTTTCCTCCTGTGTGTGCTCCAAATGGCGATCAAACCCACCACCTGGGTATGTGCTCTGACCAGGAATCAGAACTGTGACCCTCTGGTGCATGGGACAATGCTCCAATCAACTGAGCCACATGAGCCAGGGCTGAACAACATATGTGATAGCAAATGGAATATTACCCAACTTTGATTTTCTCTGACATTAGAAGTCTATATGTATGATGCAATTTTTTACATTTTATTTTTCAATTACAGTTACCTTCAGTATTATTTTGTATTCTTTTCAGGTGTACAGCATAGTGGTTACACAATCATAAACTTTACAAAGTGTTTACTTTGATATTTCCAGTACCCACCTGGCTGTATGATGCAAATTTGAAAGAAGAGAATATTCAGAGAAAGAGGAATTTCAAGGTAGAATATACAGTGAGACAAAAAGGCAGTTGGAATTCAGATTAAAAGCATAATGTAATTTATTTTTTTAAAATACATTTTATTGATTTTTTACAGAGAGGAAGGGAGAGGGATAGAGAGTTAGAAACATCGATGAGAGAGAAACATCATCAGCTGCCTCCTGCACACCACCTACTGGGGATGTGCCCGAAACCAAGGTACATGGCCTTGGCTGGAATCGAACCTGGGACCCTTCAGTCCGCAGGCCAACGCTCTATCCACTGAGCCAAACCAGTTAGGGCCAAAATGTAATTTCTTTAAAAACAAAACAAAACATTGATTTCAGAGAGGAAGGGAGAGGGAGAGGGAGAGGGAGACAGAAATGATGAGAGAGAATCATTGAGCAGCTGCCTCCTGCATGCCCCTTTCTGGGGATTGAGCCTGCAACCCGGGCATGTGCCCTGACCAGGAATCGAACTATGACCTCCTGGTTCATAGTTTGACACTCAACCACTAACTCACACCGGCTGGGCAATGCAGTTTCTTTATTTTAAATGTTTATGTTGGTAGCATAAAAAGCTCTGAAAAGGTTATTTGGCTTTGTTGAACCTCAAGAATATTCATCATATGGCTTCATGCATAATTATATGTAGAGAAATTGAAAGTTTATACTTGTGATTCACTATGTTTTTCCTAATATAAAGTTAAAATATGTCCTGTTATGCTAAGTTTAGTGTACTTTATTATTGGATGCTGATTTCTATTTGGTACATAAAATATAATTAATTAAATGCATATATTGGGCAATAATAAAATATCAATGTTCCCTTACTTAAAATGGCATATTCGCTACATTGAAGAGTAAAATTGATTTAATATTAAAGAATACAAATATAACTATAGAGATCAGACATTAATGCTATTAGTGCCATGTGTAAAAGCAACTAATGGTGTGTTAGAATAATGTTGAAAAATGATTAATTTGGGGTATTAAATGATCATCTTCAAAACAGAACTGCATTCCACTGAGATCAGAAGTGCCTCAGGCCTGCTTTGCATATTACTAAGTATGTGGGACTCTCTATTCTTTCAACCCACTCAAACTAGAGCAAAGCTACTTCATCTGTCTTCTTTATTTGTCGTCTTATTAAAATTCTGTTTTAGAAAGGATTTCAAGGTCCAAAATGTTTGAAAACATTCTACTGCTATAGAATATTAAAAAGCCTTCTCTTTCCACTGATGTGTTTAATGGGAAGATATGTATTGCACATGATTACTGAGCATGATTATTTCCCAAATAATCTTATTTATAGGAGATTCATAGTTTTACAAGGTTTTATTGTTGTTGATATGTGACATTAAAGCAATTGTTTCATGTGTTTATCATGTGTTGTGATCACATATTTTTTCAAACTTTAAAAGTAACATATAATTGCCATTGAAACCCATTTAACAAAATAAAATAGGGTTATGATTCTCTTGAAACAGGACTGTCAAATAAATGAGTCTTCTTAATATTTTCAAGTTACAAATATCTTTCTGTACTATAAATATATAAACAGCACCTTTCTCTTTATATCAGAGTTTTAAAATTACAGATTTAAACTAATTAATCTAAAACTAGTATAATTAATGAGGTTTTAAAAATCAAGCTTCCTGCTTTCATTATCCATAAAAAAAACTGACATTAGTTTTACCTGTTTTCATATGACTCTATCATAACTTATAAGAGTTGTACCACCCATATGGGATTTATTTTTATGTATGGTTAGAGATAGAAATCTGTATTTATTTTAATAGATTGCTAATTACCCTATATATTAAATAATCTATTTTCCACTCATTTAAATGACCATTTTTATCATATACAAACACTAAGGACTTAAAAAGGGCTACCAAGTATTGGAAAGAACTGTATTCCATAAACTTAGGTGTGGACATTGATGATAAATTTCTATTCTAAAATTAATGCCAGATGGAGTCATAAGCATTTTAATTATCAGAAAACCTGATCTGGATGAAGCCAACCATGGTGTGTATATAAAAGAGAATTGCAATCATGGAATACCAATGAACAAGGATATTTGAGATTAGAAAAGAGATGAAAGAAATATAGGAGAAAATTCCCAAAAGCCAAAAACTGTGCACTTTGGACAGTAGAAATACCAGCATCAGGTTAACATGTTTTAAACCAGCGGTTCTCAACCTGTGGGTCACGACCCCTTTGGTGGTCGAATGACCCTTTCACAGGGGTTGCCTAAGACCATCCTGCATATCAGATATTTACATTACAATTCATAACAGTAGCAACATTACAGTTATGAAGTAGCAATGAAAATAATTTTATGGTTGGGTCACAACATGAGGAACTGTATTTAAAGGGCCAGAAGGTTGAGAACCACTGCTTTAAATGGTTCAAACATGAGAAATATATGTGTCCTTTGTCTTGAGTAACAAGGATTTAGGTAATCTTGTCTAGAGTAGTTTCAGAAAAGTAATGGACCAAAACACTGAGATTCAAATGTTACCTTTGGAATATTACAAAACATTGGGATCTAAAAAATGGGCAATTGATATCCTGTATAATAAAAGAGAAACATGTAAATTGACCATCCCCCCGCTACGCTCACCAGCCAATCAGGCATGAGTATGCAAATTAACCCGACAAAGATGGCAGGTTAATTTGCATACACAGGCGCTGGGCAGAGAGCAGAGTGGGAGAGCTGGCAGCTTGGGAACCCTTGGCTCCCTCAGTCACTCCCCCCAAGCCACCAGACAGAGAGCAGAGAGGGAGAGCTGGCGGTTTGGAGGACTTGGCAGAGTGGGAGACCATGGAATGGAGACAGAGCCAGAAGGGAAAACCAAGAGCGTGGGGTGAACCAGGAATTCTTGGAATAGTAGTTCTGGTGACAGCCCGAGGACCGGAAGTGGAAGCCCAGAGCATGGGGAGCACCAGGAATGCTGGGAATCATAGTTCTGATGGCAGACGAATCTCTTAGATGCTAGAGCAAAGTGAACCTGGAGCAAGTTACTGTTGTGGTGGAGGATGGAGGGAAAGCAAAGGTGAGAGACATAAGTAAAACCAGAGTGTCTAGGAAAAATTAAAGGGAAGATATCCTAAAACTTCCAGGAAATCTCCACCAATGAAGCAAAGAAAAAAAAATGCCTCTGTTATTCTGTGAGCAACAAACTGAACTGGGGTCTCAGACAATTCACTCATATGATTGCAAAGACAGATAGAAACTCCCGGATTGGAGAGGGTGCAGGTCGGGCTGAGAGACCCCCACACCCCCCAGTGCACAAATGTCCTGCACCGGGTATCTAGTATATATATTAAATTCATATACAAAATAAATGTTAAAATGGCATTTAATTAGTTTCCCACAAGTAAATGAAATAGAACCAAGTAATACCATAAAAACTAGAACAGCTCTTTGTTTTTATTTTAAACAACTTTAAGTGGTTGACAAGGGAATATATTCCTAGAAGTAGGATCACTGGGTCAAATGGCAGTTCCATATTTAATTTTTTGAAGAAACGCCATACCTTTTTTTTCCCCTCAATGGCTGCACCAGTCTGCATTCCCATCAGCAGTGTACTAGAGTTCCCTTTTCTCCACATCCTCACCAGTTAGTTCTAATAGTATACAAAAAAATACATCAGGATCACCTGGCATTTTTCCTGGGAATATAAGTCTGGTTCAATATATTTTTTTAAACAAACAAGTGCCAGTGAGGATGTGGAGAAAAGGAATCTTGAAAAAAGAGGAGGGACAACTGTAATACTTTCAACAATAACGATAATTTTTTAAAATAATAATAAATTTAAAAAATAAAATACAGTGAGAAAAAATATGTATGTGTGTAACTGGCATGGCCAGTGTTTTTCAGTGGTTGAGCATCAACCTATGAACCAGGAGATCATGGTTCGATTCCTGGTCAGGGCACATGCCCAGGTTTTGGGATCAATCTCCAGTAAGAGGTGTGCAGGAGGCAGTTGACCAATTATTGATGTTTCTATCTCTCTCTCCCTTTTCTTTTCTCTCTGAAATCAATAAAAATATATAAAAAATATATGTTTAACTATATTTACCCCTGTGGAGATTCTCAAAGAAGCCTGTAATTTCAGATAAATTAAGATCTATGAGTGTGTAATAATAAAGCTCCATGTTTATAGCATGTTTACTTTGGAATTACATAAAGACATACCAAATGAGAAGGCAAGATTCTTTGAAAAAGACAGTAATGCTGGAAAAAATAAAAGGCAGGAAAAGAGGAAGACCAAGTCTGAAATGAATTGAATCCATAAAAGAAACCATAGGCTTGAGTCTATAGGAACTGAGCAGGGCTGTGGAGGACAGGACTGTGGACATCACATATTTACTCATAGGGTCTCCAGGAGTCAGAGCCAGCTCAAAGACACGTTAACAGGAATGTACCAAACAATTAATATATATCACACACTTAATAAATTTTATTGTTATTGAGCTTGTCCTTAAAAATGAATAGAATTTTCATATTAGAGACAGGGATGGAGAGAAAATGTAATGGTAGAAGTGGTAAAGTAATCCCAGGTCAGAACAAAAAGCTCAAAGAAACAAATGAAGCTTGAAAATGCAAAGTGAGCCGAAACCGGTTTGGCTCAGTGGATAGAGCGTCGGCCTGCGGACTGAAAGGTCCCAGGTTCGATTCCGGTCAAGGGCATGTACCTGGGTTGCGGGCACATCCCCAGTAGGAGATGTGCAAGAAGCAGCTGATCGATGTTTCTAACTATCTATCTCTCTCCCTTCCTCTCTGTAAAAAATCAATAAAATATATAAAAAAAAGAAAAAAAAGAAAATGCAAAGTGAGCCTAGAAAATACCTTAGATTTATCTAAATATTTTTATGTCTATATCAGTATGTCATCTATTCAGTGAGGATACATTATCTATTTAAAATATAATTTATATTAAATTATTTAAACTGTAACTGCATTAGTTAGACCCAATGGGCACAAAGTCAGGTCATATCTCTGACTCTTTTTTAAAAATATATATTTTTTATTGATTTTTTACAGAGAGGAAGGGAGAGGGATAGAGAGAAACATTGATGAGAGAAAAAAAAAAAACAAAAAAAAAACATCGATCAGCTGCCTCCTGCACACCCCCTACTGGGGATGTGCCTGCAACCAAGATACATGCCCTTGACCGGAATCAAACCTGGGACCCTTTAGTCTGCAAGCAGACACTCTTTCCACTGATCCAAACCAGTTAGGGCTCTATGACTCTTAATGGACTTTGTATTCTAGTGCGCCTTATGGAAATAACCATAGAATGAAACTGAAGGTTTATTTTTGATGGGTTTTGTAGGAAGTTTGGGGTGTTTTTGAGGAGAAGAGTAACAGAGGCTGACAGTATGGAGATGAGCTCAGCACACCCAGTGATTATATAAGCAAATAAACTTACTACAGGTTTCCATAAGAAGTCAGGAGGGCTGGAATTTTGACCTTTCTCCCTAAATTATCAATCTCCAACACTCTCAAGTGAGCATTTCAAATCCATTTTTTAAAAATCATTTATTATTCTTTAAATGTAAATCTGTTTGTTTCGGTGTTTTCTGTTTTGTATCTGTGCCAAAAATAAAGCTATGAACAAGAAAAGTCTATTAATCTTTTTTCTATCTCAACAGTTTCTTGCTTCTTCCCTTTTGTTGTTCCTATTTTTGTTTCTAAATTTTTGGTTTTACTGAACTGAAATCCATCTCTAAGGGAAGTGTGGAATACCTAATTAACATTCTAAACTCAGGCCCTTTTATGTTGATGAGGAGTCAGAAATAATTGATGACCAAAGTATGACATAGAGCCAGTTACTCAATTTCCATGAGTTGTATTTATTTCTACCTATATGTGTTTCTCCCTTCTTCCTGCTGTAGCCACACCTTGAGAGAGTAAAAACCCAAACTTTTTCAGCGTTCTTAGTCTTCCTGTGGAATCTGCTGCAGACAAGATTTCCTCTTAAGTTGTGTGCAGAGTTGGGAAGGAAAGTCTCAGTGACATATAACATTTCCAGTTACCAGAACTTCAGCTCCTGCTTTTATCTTCTCTTCACATCTCCAGGCTTAGTCATGAAAGACAGTGATATGCCTATTTTGGTAAGGCAAATCTCCCTGCTGGTTTGCTTAGCTTCAGTATTTTGTCTTTGATCTGAGGCCTAAGATATTACTTATTATACCCATGCTTGGAATGTTTTTAATACCGTTGGGGTTTCTCTTTCTTTCAGATTTCAGACTGGGCCTAACTTGTTCAACCCACAGAACTCTGCATCATCTCATTCAGTTGGCTTTTCTATATTTAACACAACACAATGCAATTATTTTATTATTATAAGTGTCACACTCATTTTTTTAAAATATATTTTTATTGATTTCAGAGAGGAAGGGAGAGGGAGAGAGCGATAGAAATATCAATATTGAGAGTGTATCATTGATTAGCTGCCTCTTGCACATCCTCTACTGGGGATCAAGCCTGAAACCCGGGCGTGTGCCCCAACTGGGAATCTAACTATGACCAACTGATTTTCCTTTTTATTGCCTTATGTTTTTCAAGCTATTGTCTGTGCGAGGTGTTAATTTCTTAGCTACACTGAAAAGTATGTCTTTATTTTTCTATAAATATTTTATAAATGAATGAACACTGAATCATAGAATTTTCTTACACTTAATTCTGGAAGGCATGCCATATATATATTTAAACCAGTTACACCAAAACACATTAAAGTGAAATTAGGGTTTGCTGCTTTCTGGGATATAAGATTAAAGATATTAATATTTTGAATCCATATGTTATTATTTCTTCTCCAGTACTTGTAAATTATTCTAGTTTTATTTTAAGCCTTATGTTTAGAATGCATTTTCTTAAAATATAGAATTTTAGATATTATACTATGATTTACATTTGAAGGTCCATTAAAATAGTAACGTGTTGTCAGGAAAAGGAAGAGCAATAAGTCTCACAAATTCTTTGATACATGGACTTGTAATAGTTAACACCATGGATCTAACCTCTCCACACTCCGTTTCCCCCACAATGTTGCCAAGTAATGTTTCTTAATCACAGATCAGATGGTAGCACTCCTTCCTATCTATTATTAAATTGATAGTTTAGAGCTTGGTAATATATATATTTTTTATTTTTATCATCTTATTGAATTTATTGGAGTAACACGGATTAACAAAATTATACGGGTTTCGGGTGCACAATTCTACAACACATCATCTGTATACTGTATCATGTGTTCACCACCCCGTCAAGTCTCAGTTCATCACCATTTATCTCCCCTAATCACCACAATGTCTGTGTCCATGAGTTCTCTCTCTCTCTCTCTCTCTCTCTCTCTCTCTCTCTCTCTCTCTCTCTCTTTCTCAATCCCTCACAGCTCCATCCAGAGCCTCCCCATCCCCTACTGGCCCCACAACAGCTGTCAGCCTGCCCTCAATCTAGGAGTCTGTCTCTATTTTGCTTATTAGTTCATTTTGTTCATGAGATTCCACATATGAGTGAGATCACATAGTATTTGTCTTTCTCTAACTGACTTAATATTTTGAATCATAAAACATTAGAGAGTTTCTAAAATCAATCCTTAGTTGGTATAATATTATAAATTTGATCTGCTAACCCTGAAAATCCTCAATGGAAAAAAAAATTCTATTCCTGTCTCCATAGCCTGTAGATAACCAGTGGCATAATTCTATTTAGTTAATAAGTAATTACTGATTATCTACTTTGTCAGGAATATGTGAGGCATTGAATATTAATATGCAGATAGGGTCCAGCTTTGCAACAAAGGTCCTTTCCACCCACAGCGAAGGTGTCGTACAGTGTGAGAATTCCTGTGGTAGACCATTGCCTAAGCCAGTGGTTCTCAACCCTCCTAATGCCGCGACCCTTTAATACAGTTCCACATGTTGTGGTGACCCCCAATTTCATTGTTACAAATTGAACATAAAGCATAGTGATTAATCACAAAAACAATATGTAATTATATATGTGTTTTCCGATGGTCTTAGGCGACCCCTGTGAAAGGGGTCGCAACCCACAGGTTGAGAACCGCTGGCCTAGGCAGAGAGTACACTTACTCTGCCTTGGATAAAGGGATTCTCAGAGAAAAAATGTTAGTGTATGTGAGGTGCACAGGACTGGAAAGAGCATTCCAGAGCAGGGAAACTGCACCTGTCAATCCGTGGGGGCAGGACAGGGTCCAGGCACCACATGATGTACAGTTTGCTGCGATGAGAAAAGAGAGCTCATTTCAGTGCTGTTGGAGGTGACAGGGGAGAAGGAAGTTGGGATGGGACAATGGAGAGTCCCTCTCACCGCTGTAAGGTTATTGAGGCCCTTTCTTTTTCTCTAGTTTTCAGAAGAATATTACAATTTTCTTTTTAATGTAAAAAAAAAAATAGTGTAAGTAAGATGCCTGGCCTTACTTCTTGTCAAGGGGATATTACTGGCGACATATCTGAAGCGATCTAATTTGCATTAGCTAATTCTCTTTAGTTTGGAAAGTAAACTATACAAACATCATAATTGCTCTCTGTAGGAAAATCCTGAGAGCTTTATATATTCTTTGCATTCTCCTCTTCTCCAAGGATCTGACCTACATCTCTGACATCAGTACTGAGTGTTGCTCTCAGATGCCCCCAAATCTGTTGTCTGATCCACGTGTAACACCTGGATCAGATTTTTTTCCCCTTCAACTTCAACATATCATTGGGATCTTCAAATCCTCTCATAAACCTGACATTAGGACAATACGGAACGAACATCCTTTAAGAAATGTAATTAATGCATCAGATCCATAAGGTTGATGTGGCATATACTTTCCATAGGAACAGGGGTGTAAAATGAAACCTTCTATTTTTTGAATGTCCAGTAGCAATAATTCATATTCAATAAAGGTTTGGGGATGCTTATTCAAGGAGTTAAAAATCATGGCATATTTCCTTTCTTACCACTGTGTGAAAAAAAATGGATATTTAAGAAAGTTATGTAACACGAGTGGAAGAGGAACATATATTAACAAGAGAGGAGGTTTTACATATATTTCAAATATAACTCAGAGGGACCTTAGTAAGAACTGTAGATAATCGCACCCGGCAAGCAGCAATTGGAAAGCTGCTTTGTTTTCAGTGAAGTGTTCTGGCCAGTTCTCAAACTAAAGAGTCCCAAATACCTGTGTCTACAAATTGTTAGAGCAGCCACATAATAGAGAATCATTTCCAGTTATTCATGGCCTCCTGATGAGAGTGGGAGGTAGGCCTGCCTGGCCACTGCTAACCTCTCTCAGGAGACATTTGAAAGGATGCTCTTTGTTATCATTTTGTGATTTCAAATTCACCGGTTATAATTACAAAGAAGACACTGCCGTTTTAAGGCATGGTGATCTTTATAGGACAGGGGAGAAGCCAAAATTAAAATTAAATTATACCTGTTTGAAGAAAAGGGATGGGACTGTGTTCTTTTTACATCCTACATCTATAATTTAGCATGACAGTTTAGATACGCCTGGGAATGGATTTCGTATTCTCAGTTACCTTGTGGGTGTAATTGCATGGTTAAGACTCACTCAAAATTTACAACTATAATGTCTGTCTTGCAAAACTTTGATTTTAATTCTACTATAACAATAAGTAATCATTATAGGTGGAATTCTTAACTGAGGAATGTGGGAGAATACCCCTGGGACCAGGAAAATGGGAGCAATATTCTGGACTATTCCAGAAGATGCATTATTAATCGCAGTAAAAGGTGAACAATCTTAATATTTGTACTAGCGTAATGGAATTACTAAAGGAAATAATCTTTGCAAGTGGTGGGCACAGCCTCATATAATTATATAAGCCTGGATTGTAGAAATATTCCAACAGAGTTTCACCACTAATTTTCTGAGAGTTTCTAATGCTAAATGAACTCAGTTGATTTATTCAATAAGAATATGTCCTAGGTTCATTAGTTTTAAATTAATGTCTGTAAGGTTACATGTTCTAAACCCTGAATATGTGAGTTACTTGAATTAACAAAAACAAAACCTTGTTGTCAGGAATCAGTAACCACAAAATGAGATCATATTTAATTTTATATCCACAATGTTAGATTATGAGCCTCTAGGCCTACCTACCAGATATTAGTCCCCTAGGAAAAGAGTCATTTCTCCAGTTGTTCTGGGGTTTTCTCAAGGTGCAGTGCTCTGAGTAGATTCTTTTATTCCAGCCTTCTTTGCTGTTTGCACCAATGCTGACCCTCATGGCACCGTCACTGCCCTGGGCAGATCTGACCTCAGCTGACCAGCACTATCCCAACTCCCACTGGTGCCTCAGGACTCAAAGTTGATATCTGAGCTTCTGCTGTCATTGCCACTACCACTCTGAAAACTAGAGGCTGACTGTGCTGTTGTTTGTTCCTAGTCCACCTCCACATCTATATCATAACAGCTTACTATTTCTTTCTAAAACCCCAGACACACTCTAGGTATTCATGCCTCAGAGCTTAGGTTAATACATTCAAACCCCAGAGGCAGGTTGCAAACCCTCCCTCTATCAGTCTCATTCTCCCCAGAATTCACTAGTTCAACAGTATGTTTGACTGTGAATGTATTGAGCCCCTTAACAAGGAGAGAGAATCTGCCTTATCCATTAGTAGTCAATCTTCATCTTCTGGCTCAAAGGAGATTCTTATACTTTAAATAAATAAATAAATAAATAAATAAATAAATAAATACATACATACATACATACATACATAGATAAGTAGATGCTATGAGCGTTAGCATTGCATTTTTTGCTTGTTTGTTTTTGTGGACATATGTTTTCATTTCTCATGAGTAAATACTAGGTAGGAAAACCCAGTAACTTTATTCCTAGATATTTACCCTAGAGAAATGAAAACATGTTTGCAGACATGGAATTTGTATTCATCGTAGTTAAAAAAAATAAAAACAACAAAAACACACCTAGACACAACACAAATTTTCCTTGACAAGAGAATGTATTTTTTTAAATGTGGTACATTCATATAGTAGAAATCAATTCAGAAGTAAAAATGAACAAACTTTTGGCATTGCAACAACATGGGTAATGTCTCCAGCATTATGTTGAGTAAAGGAAGCTAGAAAGAAAAGAAAGTGCACTATATGGTTCTATTTAAGTGAAATTCTTGAACAGGCAAAACAAAATTAGGGTAATATAAATCAAATTAATGATAGCTTGGGGTGGGCGAGTGGAGGTGAGAGCATCAATTGCAAAGATAAAAATGTTTATATTGTGATTGGCATGGGATCACTTAAATCTGGGAATTTTTATGTAGGTAAATTATTTCTTACTAAAGTTGGGTTTCTAGTCTTCCCAAGGTTCCAGTCACACAGTTCTTATCTTACCATTCTTATCTTTAATAGCACTTTACTGAAAACATTTTCACATGCATACTGTCAACTGATTTTATAGCTACTCCTCTATATCTAGCTCCTATATATTAAATAGGGCACAGAGGACCACCCCATTTTCCATTGCTTTTGAAACACTGTTGACTTGCCTGGACTTGGCTTCTCTTCCCAGTTCAAAGCCATTGTACCTACCCATGCAATATATAGCTCACCTACTTTTACGTACAGAGAAGAGAGCTCAAAAAAGTTCCTTTGTGGTAACCAACATAAAAAGAAAAAGAAAAAAAACAGCTTTACCTTCTTTACTCTTTTAAGTGCATTTATAATAATAATTTATGTTTGACTTGTATTAACTTATAATTTTGAAGTTTGACTTGAGTTAGAAGGTGATATATCCTTGATTTATGCGTCTTGCTTCTATATCATAATAACTTATGATGTTTGTTAATTATATCCCTTCATCTTCCTACCATATGGTCATTTTCCTACAGAGTAAACTTTTATAAAGCTACTTCCAAAAATACATGTTTTATGTATTAAAATGTTTCACAAAGTCATCTTTTTTTTTCTTTTCACTTGATATTTTTAGCCTTATGTCAATGATGCCACTTTTGCATTGAAAAAAGCTTTCCCATTAGGGACGGTAGTAACTTTAAAATGTCCTTAAAATAACACTACAGAAGCATTATTTATTCTCTCTTTTGGCAAAGAAAATATATGGTAACAACTTTATAAACTTGTTCAATAAAGTCAGCGAAGAGCCAATTACAACATATGCAATATACCCAAAGGCGACGTGTTGGCTTGAATTCTTAACTAATTACGTGTTCCAGCAAAGAAAACCTTAAAAGTGGCCTCAAAAGGAAGTACTCCATAAAACTTGCATTTACCTCATAAAATCTATCAAATTTTCCAATGTCATTGCAACTATCACTGCTCCCATTGTCACTAGGTTTAGTCTTTAACAAATACACCAAATTTATAACCATTAAGCAAAATGAGATTAATATTTCAAGTAACCTATTAGCAAATATAAGCACAGGTGCACAATCACACAAAATATGTTGTGTTTTAATTTAGGCTGTTTGTTTTTTTGTGTTTTTTTGTTTGTTTGTTTGTTTGTTTGTTTTTGGTTTATATAGCTTACATGTCTAAAATATTATACCAGGTAAACATTTAGTGTATGTAGGCACACAATGTGTGTTTTCTAATCTTTGTAAGAATTATTCTAATGACTTATGTTTATGTGTTTATTCTATTTCCTAGTTGTCAGTGATTCTATAGTCAAATTTACGTTAAGCACTTTTTTCTTTTAGGTTTTAGATACTTTGTGTCATCTTTACTGAATTAATGCAGAATCTAACATTTGCATGGCCTTGAGTGATCCAGAAACTTAGATTTATTTTTATGTTGCTAAAATCACAAACTACATAGCTAAGGGAAAAGGTATCTAGCTGTTATATTAAGAACTTGTACCTATGATTGAGAAGACCTATCCTGTTCATATGGTATAAAATGAAATTTGGTTCAAGTTCTACTTTTCATCGTTTACTAAAAAATTGTTTTGAATAAGTCACTTTTGCTTGAATTTCCTTATTTTTATAAGTTTCAGAGAAGGAGCAGGAACTTCAATTTAAAAAGGGAAAGGTGGATTGCCCATTTCTTAATTGGATTGTTTGTGTTTTTGGTGTTGAGTTTTATAAGTTCCTGGGAAGACACTTCTCTAAAGAGGGCATACAGATGGCAAATAGACATATGAAAAAATGCTCAACATCACTAATCATCAGAGAAATGCAAATTAAAACCACAATTAGATATCACCTCACACCTGTCATAATGGATATCATCAACAAATCAATAAGCAACAAGTGTTAGCAAAGATGTGAAGAAAAGGGAACCCTTGTGCACTCTTGGTGGAAATGCAGACTGTGGAAAGCTTGGAGGTACCTCAAAAATTAAAAATGGAATTGCTTTATTACTCAGCAATTCCACTTCTGGGAATATACCCAAAGAAACCCAAAATACTGATTCTAAAGTATCTATGCACCCCTATGTTCATTTCAGCATTATTTACAATAGACAAGATTTGGAAGAAACCCAAGTGTCCATCAGTAGATGAGTGGAGAAAAAAAAAAGCTATGGTACATTTGTATAATGGAATACCACTCAGCTGTAAAAAAGGAGATCTTAACTTTTGTGACAGCATGGATGGACCTGGAGAGGATTATGCTAAGTGAAATAAGTCAGTCAGAGAAAGACAAGTATCATATGATTTCCTTTATATGTGGAATCTAATGAACAAAATAAACTAACAAAATGGAGACAGATCCATGGATACAAAGAACAGACTGACAGTTGTCAGAGGGGTGAGGGTTGGGGGCTGGGCTGAGGGTTAACAACAGCAACAACAAACCAGTACATTTAAGCAACTGACAAAATTAGTGTCATGTATTCTCTGTATCATTTTCTGAAAATGAGAAGTTAATAAATAGAAGACTAAGAAGTTTAAAAGAAGAATTTTAATAAGATTTTAACAATGATAAGGCATCACTTTTAGAAATGTCAGTATTAAATTATCTTAAAATTATCTCACATTATCTATCCTTACTAATAAAAGGCTAAGTAGTCATCATGCCCTCACACGTGATGCCCTCACGCAGTCACAAGATGGCTACATGCCCAGCAGAGGTGGGCTTCCCATGGCCCCACTCGGGGGCACCATGGAGGCGGGATCCCTGGCTCTGGCCTACCTCTTTGGGGCAATCCATTGATGAGCCCCAGATGGGTGGGCGGGGCCTACCTTTTTGGGGTGATTGATCGCAGGGCTCCTGCACTGTGAGAGGGCACAGGCCAGGCTGAGGGACACCCCCCCCAAGTGCTCAAATTTCATGCACCATGCCTTTAGTATATATATAAAAGCCTAAGCAACTGTTCGACTGTTCGACCAATAGCTATGATACGCACTGACCACCAGGGGGCAGATGCTCCAACTGGTAGGTTAGCATGCTGTTGGGGTCCAGCCAATCGGGACTGAGTGAGACAGGCTGGACACACCCTGGAGCACTCCCGCGGTCCCTCCCCAGGCCCGGTCGTGCACCGGTGGGGTCCCTCGGCCTGGCCTGTGCCCTCTTGCAATCCGGTACCCCTCAAGGGATATCCACAGGCCAGGCCAAGGGATCCCACTGGAGCATGAATTGGTGCACCGGACCTCTAGTATTGTATAATTGGCTATCATTTAAAGAGATATTGTAATTTACTAATTACCTTTGATGTCTTTTTCAATATAAAGATAAAACAATTTTTTTTCAAGTGTTAACAAAAAACACTCAATAAGCAAAATATTAGGCTAAAAATGGCAATCAGATGTGGAATTAACTGAAGTAGCTTTGTTCCCCAAGGATATTTAATGAATTAACCTCTGTACAAATCCAGTAATCATAGATTTATAAAGTTTAACCAAAATATTGTCCTATAAATGCAAATATTACTTATTTTTGGTTCTTAAACATATGTAACATGAATTGGCCATAACCTGGAACTCAAAAATATTTGTGACAAGTGAAAAGGTTCTTAATGAGGCTACTTAACTTGAAAAATAAATATCCTGAAAGTTTAAATAAGCTTTCTCCCATGTATTTCTTGAGTCATATTTAGATAAAAAGGGATACTGATGTATCTTTACCAACACAAAATTATATTAAATAGTATTCTCTAAAGTAGGTACTCTCATTTTTAACTGGGAACTTTAAGTTAAATGTTGACTAATACTTTAGGTAAAGCTATTATCCTACCACAAAATAACATTTAAAAAGCATATGTTCCTTCCCTCAAATTTGAATCTATGATTTTGAATTCCTAATGTGCTCAGAAAGAATTTTAAATAAATACTATACAGAGCAATGACTTCTCAGAAACAGCCCTCAGCAACCGCTAGCATTTACTGAATGCCGTGTTCCTGGAACTGTGTTGTGTACTTAATATATCTTATCTCATTTAATTCTCTGCGGGGCAAGAAGGTAACTCGATTAAGGTTATTTTCCAGATGAGAAATCTGTGACTCAGAAAGTTTAATGAAGTTGCCCAAGACTGCAAAGATAGTGAGTAGAAAAATCAAGAAATAATCTATCTTTATTTGGGTCCAACACAAATGCTCTTTCTACTATTACCAAGCTGTTGAGCTCAACAAAATTGGTAGTCGCTCAGCTGGAAATTGAGTACTGAGCAATGTGAATAAAATGATCAAAGTTCTTGTAACATAGTACACAGAGGCAACTTCTACTTGTTTCTAGAATGAGTGATAAAAAAGGAATATAGATCTAGTGATAATTGTCCTGGTGTGTATTATATAGAATGGTATGATAACCATTATACACACACATAAAAAAAAAGAATAGTGTGATTCCTTTCTAATATCTTCCAAATAAGTTTGAGAGATAACAGTTTAGACAAATATAGGGTGGGCAAAAGTAGGTTTATAGTTGTGAGTATATGAAACAGTTTATTTTTCTATTATTTATTAATTATTGCATTATTTTCCATAGGAACAACTGTAAACCTACTTTTGCCCAGACATGTATATATTTAAATTACAGGATATTAATATAAAATCATTTATTGTAAACACCCTGACAAGAGAATCTAGTATGAAACATAACTCCAAGTGTTTTTGCCCAAATATCCTTTTTATTTATTTTTAAATTGGCCCTCTCAGAATACATATCTTGAGAATACATTTCATATATTCTGTGATATTGTGCTAAATATAAATATCCATTCTAGAAGAACAAAAATACTAAAGCTATAGTTACAAGATAACTATATTTTTATTATTTTGCACTATATAACTAAAAGAATAATAAAACCAAAAATATACAACATATAGGAAATTTGGCTTGATTTATTTCTGCAAACTCATTTGAAATATAATCAATTCAGTCTTAATCAATTACCCTGAGCAGATCCAAACATCCTCAATTCTTTTTATTTTTTTAAATCTCAATTCACCCAACAACTTAAATACTCTTCACTGAAAACAATCTACAGATTTTGTCTAGCTGGGACTTGAGAGGTATCAGGTCAAGGCTGATGGGAATTTGAAGGACAGAAGAAGGGATCAAAGCATAAATATAGCCACATCCAAGTGGAAATAAGTTCCTTAAGATAAGGGAAGCAGTCGAGCTAGCATGGCTCAGTGGTTGTGGTAGACCTATGAACCAGGAGGTCATAGTTCCATTCCCTGTCAGGGCACATGCCCGGGTTGTGGGCTCCATCCCCAGTGCTGGAGGCAGTCAATCAATTTTTCTCTCTCATCATTTCTATCTCTCTCTCTCCCTCTCCCTTCCTCTATGAAATTTATAAATTTATGCTTTAAAAAAGATAAAGGAAACAAGCAAGTGAGCAACAATAAGGAGGGGGAAAAGAAGTGGGGGGATGAGAGGTATTGGGATAAGGACACCTAGGTAATACCTTAATCAATAAAGAAATTTAAAGAAAAAGGTTATAGACACCTAACAGTAAAAAAAAAAAAAAAAAAAAAAAAAAAAAAGAACAGGAAGAAGAAGATATCACAGACTAATATTATACAACTAAGCAAACAAGAAATGAATGAAAGAACCGGCCTAAGTAAAGGTTATTTGAGGTCAGGACCTAGGCATAAGGCACTAGAAAAAACTTAAAACCAATGCAATATCTTTCTGAGAGTGGTGGTTGTAATTTCTTTCTGTCCAGAATCAGTTCCTTTAAAGTGTTACTCAAATGGAGAAGACTAAGCTTTTTCTGTTAATTCCTGAAATTTGTTTCCAATTTATTTAATATTTTCCTAGTTCTAAAAAGAACCACTGTCAAATTTACATGAAAGAAAATTTCACTGTATGAACACTTCTCAATAATATATAATCATAAGTTGGGAAAATTAATATACTAGACTAGAGGCCTGGTGCATGAAATTCACGCACAGGTAGGGCCCCCATTATTCTAATGACTTTTTGCTTAAGATCATGGCAAAAGATATGCTAACTAATAGAGATAGACACTGAAAAAAATGTGAAGATCTTATGAGCAAACATCATTTATCACTTTCAGGTTGTATTTGAAGGATTTTCAATATTTAACATTAGAATTCTTCTTATATTAATTTAAATGCATTTGATTGTGTTCTTTATACAGTGCTCTGTTTTTCTTCACATTTGGGTAGACTCTCATTTGACAACAATAAGAGTACTTTTGTGTGTTTTGAGAATAAATAACAAGTACTGAAACTGAGAAAAAATTCAGAGGGAAGTTTGAGACTTAAAAAACAGAAAAACCACTCATAACATAAGATGTAAAATTAGATATATGTCGGTATATTGACTTCAAACATGCCCTTTGAAGGCTGGTAGACACTGAGGTGTGCTGCTCAGAACACTTTGGAACTGAGGCCTTGTCTGACAGCTCACAGCACCGTTGCTCCCCAGGAATTTTCTGCAGCAAAAGGAAGCTGCCTCAGCCATGACCTCTCTGGGCAGCCAGCATCCTAAGATTGCTCATCTGGAGGTTTCAAAAGGCCCAGACCCCCTGCTGTCAAAAGTGACAAATCTGAAGGGTGTTACAGCTCTGCAGCCCCCTGAATGAGAGATGAGGCCTCTGTTGTCACTGTCCAGTCCAGCTCCCCTCTCCTAACCTGGGTGCACCATCTATTAAACTTCCTGGTTTAAAATCCAGTTTTCAGCATGTTTCCATAGGGAAACCAACCAACACAAATCCTAAAAAAAGTTGTGACAAATTATTCAGCTCCAACTCAAAGCGCTTATATCTTCCTCCAACCCCAGTGAATCCCCAAACTTTTGTTTTTTTTTAAAGAAGATAATTATATGGATGAAAAAGCTGTGCCAATGTAAAATGGAGGATCTATGATAGAAATAATTGAGAATAGTCATGTAAAGTAATTTCTTATGGAAAAAAAAGTATCTGAAACCTCTACTACCCAACACTTTTTAAATGCTAATAAGTATAGTCAATTAAATCCTTTCTCATTTATTCAGGTGAAACTGACATATGAAGGCCTCCCACTCCCTATTACCCTGTCATAGTTGCTGGAAGTCATATACAAAACCACTCTTTGTAATATGCTTTCCAGCACAGCAAACATAGTAGTACAAATGTTTTCATCAGTTTATTGACAGGAAGTGATTTGGTATTGATCTAAATACCAATACCAATGATTTGTAAGTAGTGGTTAAATTAAAAGCCTTTTAAAGTATTGCTTAGAATCGAAAGCAATACATTTGGTTATATAAAGTATTGGTGTGGTTTAGCAGTGAAGAAAGAATTGCATTTGGTCCCAAGAAGAAGACAGAAAAAAAATGACAAGGATACTAAAGGATGTTCCACTGCATATTAGATATATTCTATTCTTAAAAGATGTTTAAGACTGCATATTTACCTGAAGATAAATAAAAGCCCATAATTTAAAGAATGAAAAGAAAAAATATTTCTTATAGAGTATGAATTTAGTGCCAAACTTTTAGTATGGAAACAAAACCTTGAAAATCAAGATTGATTCAGCTCTTACCACAAGAGTAACCTCATAAAACCTAACTTTTGTTTTCCCCTGATGGTTTGATCTAATAATTTACAGCCTCTTATGTTCAGGCTCCACTATGATTTAAAAACAAATTCAGTTTCCATATTAAGAAACCTGTATTACTATTGTCTGCAAATAAAAATTCTAAAAAGGGCAAGATGAAGATTATAGTAAAGTAAATGCTTATACTCTAAGAAGAATATATAGTGTTCTTGATCTTAAGAAAATTTTAGCTGAGTTGGTAGATGCTGTGTTCCCAGAACAGATAGAACTGCATTAAATTCTCAATTGCTCCATTTATTTTCTCTGTATTATTCTTGGGAGAGTCAGAAATTCACATTTCTCCAATGAGAATGATAAAGTACTCATCTCATAGGACACTTACAGAATTAAATAAGATTTCATATGCAAAGTGTCTGTTTAGTACAGAGTTTGCATGGTGGATTCACAGTTCACCATCTGCTAATTATTTATTTGAGCAACTTCCAATAATTGCAATATATTATTAATCTTATCTTAACACTTAAATCTAATATTTTTTCAATTACCTTAATTTATTCATCATTGGAAAATTAGGATATTTTAAATATATTCATATAATTCACAAGTGATATTTTAAATAAATGTATATATATGTAAGTATTATAAATAGTATTTTTAAAACCCATTTCTTTCTTCACAAGGCTGTGCAAATCTTATTAACATGATAAAAATACACTTTTGTCTTTCTCATCTAATCTGAGTATTGTGTTGCACTAGGTAGAATTTAAGTACTCTGATATACTCTAGAACTGATTTTCAAATGCCATGTTATTATTTTGGTCTTCCAAGACATTTAAAGAGCTTCTTTTATATATAAAATACTATAATTGAGTGATATCTATAAAAGTCTCATCTACAAAACAAAAATAGTGTTCTCTTATATCCCAAAGCATAAGAAGTGCAGATCAGTATCTCAATCTGAAAGAGGAAACTTATAGAATTGTACAATTAAATAAACATAAAAAAGAAGGCTAAAAACTTTATAAATATGCATTTTTAAAAATGCGAAAAAATAAAACATAATAAATGTAGAAGTTTGAAACTAAACAGAGAGAGGAGTAAAAATGTCAAGAAGTAGGAAATAAACATAAAATAGAGAAATCCACAAATTTTAAAGTTGAATCTTTATAAACTACAATAAAATCAATTAATATCTTACATGAATGGTCAAAAAGAAAACACATATTGAAGACATCAGAAATACCAGTAATAAATTAAAAATAAACATTTTAAAACAATACTAATTACAAAAGTATAAAGACATTAAATACCTAGGAACAAAACTACATAAAGTTGTATAAGATCTCTGAAAACAACACAATACATAAAACCTACAAAATATGTTTGGGAGAAATTAAAAGCTAACTAGGAATATACACTATATTCATGGATTTGAAGATAATATTGTCTATTAATCCATTATAATGTCTTAAAATTGCTTGGAATATAATTTAATATAACTATGAAATGAAATTGAGTTTTTAGTGAAGAAGAAAAGTTATAGAATCTATATTTATATATAATTTATTATAACTTAAAATTATATGTAATAAATAAGGTCAGCATAGATAAGGTTTTATGATATTATAAGAAAACAGAGAATTCCAATATTTTAAAAGACTTCTTAAAGATATAATTGATCCAAATTACCACCCAAATTTGTTTTATTCTACTTGATTTTTATCAAATTAGATTCACGTTAAACAATTCAATGAAATATTAAATCTTGCATTTCTTTTGATAATACTTAAGAACAATGCATTCCTTCTCAATTGATTAATAAAGTTTTACTATTACTCTCCTCCCAAGGTAAATGTCTTTCTTATCACTGCTCATAACTTAATCAAGCTTTCAATATCAGTGATATATTGGTCCAAATGTTTCAGGTGAAGCTATTATTACATCTACGCTGCCTTTCCTCTTGCCCATGAAGCCTTTGAAAATGCAAATTGCTCCCTCTGACCAAAAGTACAGCAGGAGCACAGCCTGGCTCCTTTTTACACAGAACCACCAACAGATTTGTTAACAGCTGCTCTCGGGGTTTGTGCACGTAATGGAAACTTCAGAACCTTGCAGGACCCACAGAGACTCTGTTTGGAGCACAGGAATCATTTCACAGTAGGTGACACTTTTGGCACCGTGTAATTAAAGGGCTTGTTTTAGAAAAATTACACACTGTGAAACACATAATGAAAGAGGGGAAAGGTAACATGCATGAGTGTGCAATTCAGAGCCTGCAGAAGAGGAGCACAGCTGGGTGCTGGCTATTGTGGCTGTGGTTCCTGAGGTCAGACTTAGAAAAACAAATCGCTATATGTTTCAACATTATTTGGGTGGCAAACGAATCAATAACACACTTTAAAAGGTCTGTCCTTTTTGTTCTTCTAATGGAGACTGCGGAAGATTATAAACAAGTTCACAACCTGTCAGCATATTTAATAAAATCAATTTGGAATAAAGAAACATGATACATGTAATCATCATATCATATGATTCCTTAAAAATAAACTGTAAAACAATATGCAAAACTAGAAAAAAAGTAGCTTTCTGAGATTAAACTCCTAAAATAATACTTTATAGACAAGTAGACTCTAATGCTTTTCTCTAACATAGATCTGCAGTGAATAGAGAATACATCCTGAAGACAAACAGGTCATGATTTATTTTAGTGACTCTGTGATCAACACATTCCTCATTTATATGTTTCCCCTTGAGGCTCCCAGAAAAGCAGTGGCAGATCAAAGGCCCTGGCATGTCTGAGGCATTCACCTGCATTGCCACCGATTTCATTTCCCTGTAATTCCCACCTACCTGCTTTGTTTCTCCCCCCCCCCCATCAATCTAGTCCCTTGTCCCACTAAATTTATTTTTTATTCCCATTTAAAGTGAACGATTTAATGGTTTTACTATATTCCTAGATGTGGGCAATCATCACCACAATCTAAGTTTCAAATATTTGTATCATCCTACAGGAAAACACAGTACCCATTAGTAATCATACCCCACTCGTCTCCACCCCCAACCCACCAGCCTAGCCAACCACTAATCTACTTCCTTCTGTCTCTATGGATTTGCCTATTCTGGACATTTCATATAAATGGAATCATACAATTTGTGACTTTTATGTCTGACTTGTGCCAATTAGCATAAATTTTCAAGGTTTATCCATGTTGTAACATCTATGAGTACTTAATTTCCTTTCACAGCTGCATATTAATCCATTGTATGAATATACCACATTTTTTTAAATGTATTCATCAGTTGATACACAATTGGGTATTTTTTTTATTTTCTTTTTATTTTATTTTTTGCTTTTGGGCTGTTATGAATAATGCTGCTATGAACATTCACCTGCAAATTTTTGTAAGAACATACATGTTCATTTTGCTTATCTATAGTTAGGAATGGAATTGCTAATTCTTTTTTTAAGATACAAAATACATGTATTTTATTTTCAAATAACTTTTTCAGCATCTTTTTTTTCTATTGTTTTAGATACAAATGCATGAATATTTTTAAGTCAAACAATAGAGTAAGGTAAAAAGTGAAAAGTATTCCTCTGTCCTTGTCCCACCTTAATCTTGTCCATAGACATTATCATCATTAATAGACTCTTAGAAATTCATTCCTTAATTTTCTATAATATACAAGCAGATTATATATATATATATATATATATATATATATATATATATATATATTGTTTGTTTGAACGCTAAAGATAGAGTCCAATGCAAATAGTTCTCCTTCATTCTTTTTAACAGCTGCATGCTATTCCATTGCTTGATGTACCTTCATTAATTTTTTTTAAAATATATTTTATTGATTTTTTACAGAGAGGAAGGGAGAGGGATAGAGAGCTAGAAACATCGATGAGAGAGAAACATCAATCAGCTGCCTCCTGCACATCTCCCACTGGGGATGTGCCCGCAACCCAGGTACATGCCCTTTACCGGAATCGAACCTGGGACCCTTCAGTCCTCAGGCCGACGCTCTATCCACTGAGCCAAACCGGTTTCGGCTTCATTAATTTAACTGGTCACTCATTCATTATGGTTGTCTGCTATTTCAATATTGCAATGAGTGTTCTTAGACAATATTTGCCAAACTGTGGACATATGATTATAGAAGAAAGTCACAAAACTTGGCTAGCAGGGCAGTAGAGAGTGATTAAATGCAGGTCATTGGCCCCACAGAGGTTGCAGGAATTTACATTCTTTCCACTATTATTTGGAGAGTGTCTACTGTTTTCCCCAGACCCTTGCCAACATGGAAAGGTGAATAATACTGCTTTATCATTCATGGAATTTCTTTCTTATGGTAACTCCATGTTTGACTCTTTGAAGAATTGCTAAATCCACTAACTTTTTAATATCCACTGCTCAATATATTAATTGTGCCTCCAATTTGATCTTTTTACCTGTCAATCACCATTCCATTCAAGGTGTTAGAATACTTAGTTGCACAGCGAGTGTAGTTTTATGGAAGTAATATTTTCATATTGTCTGTAGCCTTTATCAATGCTGCCACTTTGAATAATATATAGATCTCTGCCTTTGGATAGGTTGAGTTAGTGTGTTTATTGGGAAGTTCCTAATCACTTCAGAGATACCTGAACAGATGTTGAAAATACGACCAGTGAAGCCAGTGGTATGAGGCAGGCCAAGTAGCAAGAGATAGAACAAATGGTTCTAGAGATGGGTAGCCCAGACAGTTAAGAATGAGAATAAAATAAAAATGTGTGAAGTGAATATATGCCTAATGAGAGGTTTGCCTTTATCCACCAAGCAAATTTTGGGTCAACCAGGTAGATAGAATAAACAGAGGAAAAATCCCAAGTATTCAAGCCATTGTAGCTATCCTAATCTGTATCAATACATATTTCTAAAAACTTTGATCAATATGAAGAATCACAAAGTTTTACCTATTTACTGCCAGATTTATTGAAAGTTTTATAAAATGACCAGGCTTTATATTTCAAGTTTCATTCACTACTTCCTCAGTTCTTTACATATGATTCCTTTCTCTACTACTTTATTAAGATTCTGTCTTAAGGTCCATGGCTAGACCTCTAATTGCTACATCCATAAATTGTCTCTAAGCTGTCCCCTTTGGCATTGTTAATCACACGTTTATTAATGAAATGCTGTTCTTAAACTCAGTTATCTTTCTTTTTCTGGTTTTGCTTCTGTGTCATACATTTGTGACTCCAGTAGTTTTTCCATTACTACTTGATTACCTGAACCAAATCATATTTCAATGTACGTGTAAGACTCTTCATGTTCTAACAGCTCTTATCTCTAAAAATATTTGCTTTCATATTATACTAGAGGCCCTCAGCCTGCCCTGCACCCTCTCACAATCCGGGACCCCTTGGGGGATGTTGGAGGCCCCATTCACAGATTCTGCCTGATCACTGCAGGCCAGGCTGAGGGATCCCACCAGTTCATGAATCCATGCTCCTGGACTTTAGTATGCATATAAGATCTTTGGTTAATCTCTTCCCACCCTCCCCCACTCCTCTTCCCTCTGAGAATCATCAGTCTGTTCCATGTTTTCATGCCTATGCATTGAGCGTCTATTCCCTGGTGGTCAGTGTGCGTCATAATAGCCGGTTGAACAGTCGCTTAGGCATATATATATATATATATATATATATATATATATATATATATATATATGCTTCAGAGTTACTGAGCTTCCTTTATTTGCTTTACATGGCATTTGTATGAGCCATCCCCTCTAAGGGGTCCTTTGTCCTTTCCTTATAAATTATACTCAGCAAAAAGGCCTTAAAATCTGACTAAACTTTAAATAAGCTGCTTCCTGCCTCTGTGTGCCTAACCTAGCTCTTGCATAGGCCTTAACAAAATCCACATGGCCTAACCACAGAGGTCCATTAGCTCCCTTTCTAACCTCAGAGGTCCATTAGCTCCCTTTTTTTAGAGCATTTTACTTTAGTAATTGCGAATTCTTTCTTGGCTTTTTTAACGTGTAAATCATTTTAAAATTCTCTTACCAGTTTTATATCACAGGACAGCCTTTCTGAAGGACCTGAGAGCCATTCTTTCTACATGTAATCATCAAGAAGCCTAACTTCAGTGGGAGTCTTGCTCCCAGTTGTAGTATTGCCTCCTGTTATAAAGATACAAGAAAGTTTACTTTTTCTCTGTCTAAGGCCAATTAGTAAGTATAGATGGCCGATAATCGCCCACCCCAGCTATATGGAAATGGCCCCCTGAAAGAGGCTGGGATTCCATGAAGGACACCTTCAGACCAGAGCAACCCTAATAGAAGGAAACTAGGGGAGGGAATGGTGGAATGATCACACTTGCCCATCTCTGATTCTCCATCTGTCAATACACATCTGAAAATCAGAGGTTAATAGAGCCTACTGATGAGGTCATATGGGCCTCAGAGCAAGCTAAGCTATTTAATTCACTCATCTATGCACTCATCCCTTCAACAAACATTTTCATATGACAATCATTACTAGTATACTAGGTTCTGGAGATAAAAATATGTAAAACTATTACATTAATAACTGCATTATAATTGCTACTACATAAATATTTCCAGATGCAGTGGAATTCCAGGAAATAAAGTTAAGAAATTAGTGACATTTTTACTACCATTTGAGTTAAGGATTATAGATAAATATATTGGCAGAAAAGAAGTGGAAGCAAGGATTACTAGACATGAGTAGCTCCATGTCTCCGGGCTTCATTAATTAGTGAAAGAGATAAAGAATGTTCAAAGACGTTGGTAAAATTCTGGACAGATGGATAGCACATCACCATGGAGACCAAGAAGGAAGAGTGTTGCCAGGAGTATCACTCAACATTGTCCTAAATGTGGAAGCCTCAAAGAAAATCATAACTGAAAATCTACAATTCAGTTTTGATTGTGAGGAAAGTTTTATTGATTGTTTCAAGATTTGCAGGTGGAATATTACAAAGCATTCAGTGTTTATTCAAAAATGGAGGAATCTAAAACATTATTACATTATTTTTTTTCAAAATAGTTTGTAATTTTAAAAAAGTGTTAGCTTATGTTGAAATGCATTTTCTCTTTTTTTTCTTTCTTTTTTTCCTGGAGAAGAAGAAGACTATAATAATGATTGATTCTATCCTTACTGCCATCTAAATCTTGCTTTTTCTCATTAGAGAAAAGAAAAGGCAGAGATTAAACCATTATTCTCCAAACAGCACATGAGAAGTTCCAACTTGATATTACCAGGTCTAGTCACATAAATATTGAGCCATATCTACATAAATCCTAAATGTGTGTTTATTTCCCCAAAACTCAGATGTAGTCAGTATTTTTAATCTATCAGATCATTTTAAAAAATATTTTTTCTTTCATATTCTGATTTTAAGTTATAAGTCTTCAATGAAATTCTCTGCTATTATTTAATAGAAAATCATTTTAGGGGCATTTCTAAATAGTATTTGTGAGTTATTAATTATAGGTTAAAGTATAAGTACTAAAAGAACTACTAAAAAATAATTACTTTATTTTTTCCTGAAAAATGATATCTGATCTATTCATAAGAGTTGGTAGAACAAATCAAGAGTAAATATGAGGGAAGACAACATCTATATATATAAAAGCCTAAGCGATCATGACAACCAAACAGGCTGCTTGGGGCGACCAGGCCGGCGGGGGGGTAATGAGGGACGACCAAAAGACTGAGCAGCAGGCTGTGTGGGGCAACCAGGCCAGGAGGGCGTTAGTGAGGGATGACCAAACGACTGAGCAGCAGGCTGCAAAGATGGCAATGCCCACAGCCAATAAGGAGGGAATATGCTAATTGACTGTCACACCCTCAAAGATGGCAGCACCCACAGCCACAAGATGGCCAGCAGGGGAAGGCAGTTGTGGGCGATCAGCCCAGCAGGGGAGGGCAGTTAGGGGAGACCAGGCCAGCAGAGAAGGGCAGTTGTGGGCGATCAAGCCAGCAGGGGAGGGTAGTTAGGGGTGACCAGGCTGGCAGGGGAGGGAAGTTGGGGGTAATCAGGCTGGCAGGGGAGCAGTTAGGCATTGATCAGGCTGGCAGGGGAGTGGTTATGTGGTAATCAGGCTGGTAGGCAGAAGTGGTTAGGGGCAATCAGGCAAACAAGCAGACGAGCGGTTGGAGCCAGCAGTCCCAGATTGTGAGAGGGATGTCCGACTGCCAGTTTAGGCCAGATCCCAGTTGAACATTCCCTGAGGGGTCCCAGATTGGAGAGGGTGCAGGCTGGGCTGAGGGACAAACTCCCCCCCGCCCCCCAGTGCACGAATTTCGTGCACCGGGCCTCTAGTAAGTCTATATGAGAAGAATGAGGCAATGAATGCTTTAAATCCAGATAGAAAGATAGTTTCAGCATATGGAGCAATCAGTAAAACAAAGTCCAGATAGATCATGCTAAGAATACAACTTTTACTGACAAAGATAACAAAAACATATCAATCTAACTAATTACATGAATATTTTTATTTGTCCATAGTTTTGGATCCCATTGTCCATTAAGGCTTTCTACAACTGTAGTGGCCATAGATATTCATTCACTAAATTTGTATAGGGTTTAACATGTTGCAGTCACTCAGCTAGTAAGCAGACAATACAGGATTGTTTCCTAGATAGTCCATAAAAACTACAGTGCAGCATTTCACATGGTAATGTTATTACATATATCTTTTCTCCATTCTAGACTCTAAGCTCCCTAAGCACAAATTTACTTTTTGCACTTATGCATTTTTTTACTAGCTCAGTGACTAACAATGGATAAATAAATTGAAATCTAGATATACAGATCACAACATCATAACCAGACACCATGATATATTTGGTAGCAGTTTATATTATTTCAGAAACATCTATATGTCAATCAGTGGCTTCATGAAAATTCTGTCATGCTGAGCAACCATTAAAGGACTGGCCAAGTGTATGCATGAGCCAGAGAATGTCTGTTCTTGTGATTGGCAAATTTGCTTTCAAGCTGCCCTGGGGAAATATTAGTCAGAGTCTGAAAACCCAGAAATAGGTAAAATGCCTAGAGATGATAGATATGCTAGATGTAGATAGATGATAGATAGATGATAGATAGATAGATAGATAGATAGATAGATAGATAGATAGATATAGAGTGGTATCAGTAGTCAAAAGCAAACTCAGGGAACAGTCAACTGACATAATAAGATAAAAAGAGGCAACTTGAAGTCATGAACTGATAGGTGAGGTAAGTTATTACACAATGCCAGTAGATACAGGATATATAGAAATTTTTGTTTCTTCAATCTTTTCCACATGTGGGTGGTCCTGCCTATGAGTAGAAGGCAAATCTAAACAACTGTAGTGTCAGGAGTAACAATTTTATTTCTCTTTCAGGAAAGTAGACAGTTATAGGATTATAGGAACACTTTTATATGGAAAATTATAAAAAACAATGTTTCGTTGCTCACATGCAACAAGCAGCTCATACTCTTATGAAATTAGATTTGTAAAATTTGTCACAAGAGTAATAATCAAGGGTGCAGTAACCGAGTGTCTTTATTTAAGTGAATTTCTATCCATTTGCCATTTTGTTGAATCAGGCTTTGGGTAGATATTAATATACACTATTTCATGTCTGAGTGAAACCTTTCTACCTTATTTCTCCCCTAGAGAAATTTGGCATCCTTAGAAGATGCCATAAGGGCAAATAATAAGTTTTCAAAATGCAGTTTTCATCTAAGGTTATAAATCTTACAAAATCTATACTAATAAAAAGTTAATATGCTAATTAGATCAGATAGACCAGATGTTCTTCCTGACAAAGCCAGGCCCGGGTGAAGCTGCCCATGGTCCCAGGTGCCTGAAGCCAGCCGGAGGAGGGAAGCCTGGTCCTGGTTGTGGGGGCCAAGGCAGAAGCTGTTAGGGGTGATAAGGCAGGCTAGCGGTTAGGAGCCAGTGGTCCCAGATTACAAGAAGGTGCAGGCCAGGCTGAGGGACACCCGACCCCCCCACACACACCGTGCATGGATTTCGTGCACCGGGCCTCTAGTATTTAAATAATTATTATTTTGCCAGTTGGCCTTTCATTGGTAAATAACATATCCAGACTTTTAGAGATGGTTGTTGTGTTGTTGTTTTTTATTTTCCTTCAAAGTTGAAGGATAAAACCTTTTGATAACAAGTTTTGAAGTGGAACGTGCTAACACATGAATAAATTAACAACCACACTGAAATTCCAAAGCAATTTCACCAAATTTTCCTCCTGAATTTATTACACTTGTAGGTCTTTGAAAAAGTTTTATGTTGGATGACAATATTTTACAAGTACAATCATGTATGGACTTGGATATCCAGTTGCATCAGAAATTCTCTGTTGAGGAGGTGATATTTGGTGTTGGGGTGAGTGTCTTTAAAGGAAGGCAACTACTGTCTCAGTGGCAAAAGAGCATAATGTGTGATTACAGGAGGAAATAGAAAAAGCAACAACAACAAACCACAGATATGATAGGGGTGATGAGTGGCCCTTTCCTGTAAATAAACGTATAGAGACTTGTGTGACAAAACAAAAGGACTTGTGAATTAAATGAGTTAACTTTACATGTACTCTCTAGAACTTTTCCCCCCCTTATACAAATTGAAATGAATCATTATTTAAACTACTAAATAAAATTGCTTGAAAGAATATCAGAATAACTACTTTCAATAATAGACATTATACTTTTTAAAAGTAATGGCTAGAAGCATAATTAGATACTACAGAGCTATGCAATTAAGCAGAAAACACAGGGGTGAGCAAAAGTAGGTTTACAGTTGCTTATATGGAAAATAATGCAATAATTAATAAATAATAATACAAGAGTAAACTGTGTTTTTGTACTCACAACTGTAAACATACATTTGCCCACCCCTGCTGTTTCTAAAAAAAAACACACAACAAAACATACACTCACAAAAAAACACATCCGACCATATTTCCAAGCTGAAAAATGATTAATTAACCAAGATAATTCTAAGTGTAATCCCTAAGTATGCTCAGTGTTATCAATTTCTTTAGAAGTTAGAAACTATTTTATTGGCTTTTTGAGGACAGCACAGACTGTTAATAAGCTGATTGATAAAATGGATGTTTATTATATAAAACTCTTTAGGGTTCAAGACACTAAATTATTATTTAATTTTTATTGCCTCATCATTGTTCTATCAGAACCAAAACACTTTTAATTCTGAAACTGTATTTTGAAATACAAATAGTATGGTACTTTGATGCCAGATAAATAAATGACTTACAAATGAGAAAACTAAGTTTCAGAAATCATATTTTTATTTGCATGTCCAGATTGTCCTACTCAAATATGTAACCTAAGATAACATATGAGTAAAGGGAAAAATTATCAGCTACTATGTGTGTATATGCGTATCCATGTATACACATAAATATGTATTTACACACACAGGTATGTACATAGGAGGAGGTGTTGGGGTCTCCTCTGAAGGAAAATTTATCCTAAGATGAGAAAGACTAGAACTCTACAGACTTAGCCCTATAATAATACTTGTTATAGTCCCTCATATCCCTTAGCCCTTTCTGCAGTTTTAAATTGTGTGCCTGAGTAGCATGATGAAATCTCTACCCTCTTGCTCCATCCTGTCCAGGATATAGAACCTCCATCTGTCCTACATATTCAGGCTATCTATGCTCCCTGCCCATCGATCACTTAGCCAACTCAGTTATCAGGTTAACTGTCATGGTATCACAGTGCTCGAGTGCAAGTAACCCTTGTTTTACTAAATAATGAGCTTATTGTGCAAGAGTAATGATCCTGGCAATTTGGGCATACCAAAGAGAAGCCATAAAGTGCTTTCTTTATGTGTAAAGATACGTATATATAGGGAAAAAAACACATAGTATATGTAGTGTTCAGTACCATCTGTGGTTTCAGGCACCCACTGGGGGTCATGGAATGTACCCCCTGCAGATACAGGGGGAACCACCAGAGACCAGCAAAATTACAGACAGGAGCAAACATTCTGAACAAACCTTGGTGTCAATTAGGCACATTTTTCTTCCTACCCAGCCCACTGGGGTGAGAAACTATAAGTAAAAGCTGAAATCTATAACACATTGGACCACAAACACTACTGATTTCAGACCTTAAAGACGTTGTTAAAACAGAGTAGTATAAGGTTCACAAAAGTATCCTTCCTAACTCCCGCAGATGCCAACCTGCTTTGGAACTGGCATCAGTGTAAGCATTTCTAGCAACCCTGACAGCTGAAATAAAATAGAGCAGGGTGTTAAGGGGCCTGGAACAGCAACAGTGGTGCCTGTGCTGAGAAACCACAAAGAACCCTGTGAGGGAAATGCCAGGAGGCACTGTCAGCACTGGTGTTGGCAACACTTCCCTAGTCTTCCTTCAGAACAGAAACCTTTTCTCCCCAAATGCCTTTGGTTGTGTCCTTTCCTCTGCCTGACTCAATCCGTGATCAGTATATCTGGAAGGCCCATCACACCCACATTGCACATCCTGGATATCTCATGTCACTTATGCTTTATTTCCTAATTTATGTCCTTTCTTACCCCCTTTTAAATTTCTACTTCTGAAACAATTTTTTTTCAGGAGTCTTCCTATATAACTAATAGGCTTCCCTTAAATACTCAGTGTCATCATATTCTGACAACCCTGTTTTCTATTATTACTATGTTTTAATAATTTCCCTTATAAACCAATCTGAGAAAGACAAATATCATATAATCTCACTTATTTGTAGAATCTAGTGAACAAAATGAATTGACCAACAAAAGAAGACCCCAAGCATGGAGGCATGGAAAAGACTGACATACTAGTACAGGGGTCCTCAAACTTTTTAAACAGGGGGCCAGTTCACTGTCCCTCAGATTGTTGGAGGGCCGGACTATAGTTTAAAAAAAAACTATGAACAAATTCCTATGCACACTGCACATATCTTATTTTGAAGTAAAAACAAAACAAAACAGGAACAAATACAATATTTATATTTGCATGTGGCCCGTGGGCCGTAGTTTGAGGACCCCTGTCTAGTACCTCACTGTGGGGTTGAGGGGATGAGAAGAGATAAACCAAAGAACTTACTAGTATATTCTTATATGCATAGCCCTTGGACACAGGAAATGGGGTAATGAAGACCTGGGGTGGGTAGGGGCTGGGAGGAGGGGAGAAGAATGGGGAGAAATGGGAGATATCTGTAATACTGTCCACAAAAAATATATTTAAAAAAATTTAAAAAATGATAATTTCCTTTATATCATAAAAGCCTGCTTTTAAATCATTCATACAAAATAATCCTCAAGCTATTTTAATAGAGATTCTCTTTCAGTGAATGACATTTGCTCTAAGTGTTCAAAATGGTACCCATATTTGAAGCCACCCTGTCCCTGGCTTACCATACTTATTGGAAAATTAATTTAGTCAGTATAGATAGTTGATTTGGGTTTTCTCCTATTGTACAAAATATTGTTCTTAAAAACACAGGCTAGAGAACATGGAAAATTTAGATTTTACTCCCTTTGGTGGCACCGAAGTATCACAATTTATGCAAAGTAGTGTCAAAGCTATAGCCACAAAGATATAGGTAGAGACTTGGGAGATGTTTATTCTGAAAGCTTGAAATCAACTAGGGAAATAAAGTTTTTGGTTTTGTTTATTTGTTTGTCTTTACCCTTCAGCGGCTGACCAAGAGGATTCCATTCTCCAATGTGACTTCCCTAAATACCAGTTTCCTTTTGGGATAACTGCTCTCTGCAGCCTCCTAATTTGATTCCAAGATTTGAGACATATTACATTTCTATTCTGTGCCTGTCCACCTTCCTGAGTTCTTTTATCTCAAAATCTTGCCTGTTAATCTCTTAAGACTGCACTCCGATCAATCGTCTTTGTACAGCTGGAATATGGACAAGTGCGGGCTCTTCTTATTTCCTGGCCAGTGAGAGCATCTGAATTTCTGTAAACCTGGACTGCTTTGGCTCCTCCAACATTCCATATCATTGTCTCCTATTCTCATTAGTAATTTCCTGTTTTTATCAACCAGTTTAAAATATGTAGCAATAGAAATTTTCAAGTTACATAATTAAAAATTTATTTATACATTTAACAATCATATTTCTGGTACTTTTTTAGTAATGTAATAGAGATACAGTGATCTATTACATTGCATATTCTATTAGAGACATTGTAATTTTTAGTGTGCTTTGAGAAAAATTGAGAAGTACTGTAAAAAATATTATGAGTTTTCTGAAATCCAGGGAAAGTTTTTTGTAACTTCTTCAATCAAAAACTAATTGAAGTTAATTTGAGGTATTACTTTCAGGTCTTTTCCATTGTTCTTTGTTTAAATCACTTGCAAGAGAGAGATCATGAGGGCACTTGAGCCCAAGCCACATCCGGCTTTGTCAGGCTAGGGGAATGGTGCAGACAGCCAGGAGGATTAGGCTGTGGGAAGGGCAGGCATCAGGTGCCGTTTCCTGTTTTAACAGTTAATAATTGCATTGAGGAATTTTGCTCACACTTCTGTTGTATTTTAATTATTTATAGTTCAGTTCCCCAGCTGTGTCATACCACTTTCTGCCTCAGGTCTCTGGAGATATCTGACAGCAGCTGTTAGGGGACAGTGACTTCAGGTTAGGGACTGGGCTGGATTTAAAGTGTTCATGTTGCAGAACATATTATATTGGTTTCTCCTTCCTCTAGTGGCAAGAAAACTTCTCTGGCCTTATTGATCATTCTCAAGCGATTCCGAAGGATAATGCTCAATAGCTAGCTTGAAGGAGAAAAAATGGCAAAGAAGAGGTATTACATAATCCAAGAAGCCTTCTGCTTATATTGCGTGACATGATATATTCAAACGCAGTTGTAATTGTTACTTAATGGACAATATTCCTGAAAAAGTTAAGAGTTCTTCAATATATGTGGCTTCTGTCAACTTTGTGACTTTATCATTCATATGTACATTAAATTCATTCATATAAGTTACTCAAACATTATTTCTTATCAAAATTATTCTAATGCCATAATGCTTTGTTTAAAGGGCTATAAGTAGAATTAAGTTAGCGATGCCATTTGAAACTGAAACTGAAAGATAATTATAGTTAACCCAATAACTGAATCACAAATAATCTCAGCATTTGAAGAGCTTCTAAATACATTCTCATTATATCTTTTCAAAATGTGTGTCACCTGACATAATTTTGATAATAAAGCTCCTGATTACAATTATGGGTATTTTAAAAGAAAATAATTTGATGAATTTGTTTTTTGTAAGAATATGTAAAAATTTTAAATTTGGTAATGTTTAAAAATGAGGAAAGCAAAGCTGAACATATTGAAATAATATCTAATTTTCTATGAATTGGCCACTCTTATCATTTGCTTTGTGAATTCACAGAAGTTGTGATTAGCAAAAGTATATCTGCATTTTGTTTGGTGAAATTGTCTTTTGTTTGGAAAATATTTGTGAACCAGACTAGAAGAAAAAAATCTTCTTTTACTTGGGGTAAAATGCCAAGAAAAATAAAATAAATTAAAAAAAATTTAAAGTGAGACCCTAGCCCATTTGGCTCTGTGGTTAGAGCATCAGCCAGTGGACTGAAGGGTCCCAGGTTTGATTCCAATCAAGGACATGTAATTCTGTTGCAGGTTTGATCCCAGCCCTGGTAGGGGAGCGTGCAGGAGGCAACCAATCAATGTGTCTCTCTTATATGGATG
This sequence comes from Myotis lucifugus, assembly GCF_000147115.1. Classification (NCBI taxonomy): domain Eukaryota; kingdom Metazoa; phylum Chordata; class Mammalia; order Chiroptera; family Vespertilionidae; genus Myotis; species Myotis lucifugus. The sequence goes on from NW_005871137.1 coordinate 2,161,853, forward strand.
TTCCTCTCTCTTACTCTCCTCCTCTCCTCCACTATCTCTAAAAATCAATGAAAAAAATATCCTCAGGTGAGGATTAACCAAAAATTAAAATGAAAAAAGTGAGAAGATAATAGATAATTTTCTGTTAATTTCCACTTCATAGTAGTTTTTTCCAAGTTTATTCTAGTGAACTTGTATTATAGGCAAGTAATCTGCTTCTCAGACTGAATCAAACCGAAGATCAATAAGCCACTTGGTCTAAATGGCAAGGAATTTACAAATGCTACATTCATTCTGTTGCTCTGTACCTGAATTAGAAGTTACTAGGTACTTTTAACATTTTCAACAATTTCTAATGTTAAATTTTAACAGAGCAAACATGCCCTACTCCCTTGATTTTTCTAGGTGCCTAGGGTTGTTTAATTCCTTTCAGATTGATGTTCTTCAAGCTATTTGTGGTGAAAAAAATATTTTTATTATTAATTTCCAATGTAATGGTTTTATGCATTAAGACTTTTGTAAAATGAAATTAAATGAGTTATCAAAGAATATAGCCATAGCTCATGGACACTGACAACAATGTGGTGAAGGCTGGGGGTAGGGAGAGGGCTGAATGGAGGAGGGCAAGAGGAGGGAAAATGGGGAACATCTGTAATAGTGTAAACAATAAAAATAAAATAAAAGATAATTTAAAATTAAATACATATGAATACAAACACATTTTTTTGTTACTGAACTCACAGACATATTATTATGGTATAAAATTTTCAAAAACCCTGTTATGGTATTAATGTCTTTGCTGCTGATAATTTACCTGGAAGCAGTAGTTTTCATCTTTTGCCTTTAATGTTTGGGGTCACAGAAGGGAGAATTAACTTCTTCCTCGCTTATTCTTACCAGTTGTATTTCCTGAAACTAATCCTTTTATCAAACAGAATTGAATTTGTAGGTTGGTTTGGGCCTGCCTGACTTAATTGTTTTTTTCCCATTTATTTAACCAAGTCCTCTAACTCTTTCCCTAAATCTTACTCCTTTTTAGAACACCATGTCTTGCCCAGAATTGAAGAGAATCTGTGACACTTGCTCATATAGGTATTAAATGACCCCTAGGTCATTGGCCTTGCCAACCAAATAGCTTCTACCTAAATGTATCCTAGCTTTCCTTCCAGTCTGAAGTATACTATAATGCCGTATTGCTTACCCTAATTCAATGGTCTTTCACTGAGTTTTTTACACTCCCATAGTATCCACAGATTTACTTTAGAGGTTCATGAATCTACTAAATTATTTGCAACATTTGGTGCCTTGGTGCACATGTGCATGTTCAAGTTTTTTTGTGTTCAAAAAGATTTAGTCATGATTTTTATTAAAATACTAGTGGCCCGGTGCACAAAATTTGTGCATGGCAGGGGGGTGTCCCTCAGCCAGACCTGCACCTTCTTCAATCTGGGACTCCTCGAAGGATGTCCTACTGCCAGTTTACAGGGATTGGGCCTAAACTGGCAGTTGGACATCCCTCTCACAATCTGGGACTGCAGGCTCCTAACCACTCACCTGCCTGCCTGCTGGCCTGCTCGCCCCCAACTGCCCCCCACCACTGGCCTACTCATCCTCAAATGCCCCCCCACCAGCCTGATCATCCCAAACTGCCCCCCGTGCCAGTGTACTTGCCCCCAACTGCCCCCACTGCTGGCCTGATCGCCCCCACCTTCCCTCTCCACTGGCCTGCTCACCCCCAACTGCCCTGCTCACTCCAAATTCTGCCCCCTCCCCCCCTGTCCTGATCACCTCCCAACTGGCCCCCCCCGCTGGTCTGCTTTCCCCCAATGGCTCCACCCCCCACCAGCCTGATCACCCACAACTGCCCTGCCCTCTTGGCCTCTAACTGATTCTACCTTGGCCCCACCACCATGGCTTTGTCCAGAAGAACATCTGGAAGGTCTCCTGGAAGGTCTCCCAGTCTAATTAGCATATTACCCTTTTATTAGTATAGATAGAGGCCTGGTGCACGGGTGGGGGCCAGCTGGTTTGCCCTGAAGGGTGTCCCGGATCAGGGTGGGGGTCCCACTGGGGTGCCTGGCCAGCCTGGGTGAGGGGCTAATGGCCGTTTTCAGGCTGGCCATGCCCCCTGGTGACCCAAGCTCCCAGCCTCTCCTTTTTTTCTTTTTTCAGCATATGCTTGAGTGGAGGCCAGGGTGGGCTGGAAGCAGGTATCTGGGATTTATTTATCTTCTATAATTGAAACTTTATAGCCTTGAGTGGAGCCCAGGGCTGGCCAGGGCAGGCGGGAAGCTTGGTTTCCTCCATCGCCAGAGTCAACCCAAGCCTCCTGCTCGCTCTAGCTCCATGGCTGCTGCCATCTTAATTGTGTTAATTTGCATACTCACTCCTGATTGGCTGGTGGGCGTGGCTTGTGGGTGTAGCAGAGTGGTGAAGTGATGGTTAATTTCCATGTTTCTCTTTTATTAGTGTAGATTATTATATAAGGCAACTAACTACAATAAATTTAAAATCCCAATCTTTGCAGGAGGTAGTCAATCAACAATTCTCTCTCATCATTGATGTATCTATCTCTCCCTCTCCCTTCCTCTCTGAAATAAATAAATAAATAAAACGATTGTCTTAAAAAAATTTCAATCTTCTTGGGAGGTAACTTGGATTAAAGGTAATAATAGCATAAGCTTCTATATCATTACCACTCCTCACCCTAAAACATTATATTTCAGGGGTTGTTTAATAAATTATACAATCCTTACCTTCCAGATTTTTTTTTTATGATCTAAGTATAGGCCAAGTATAACATTAAAAAAAGAAGCAAGCATATTTCTATCAACACTGGAATCTACAGCATGTGATCATGAGCAAGAGTCACAATAAAGATTTTTAAATAAGTCAATATGTCCATGGTTAGTAATTTGAAGAAGCTCTTAATAATCAGACTATAGATGACTGCACACTTTCATAGAAAAATGAGTTATTAGACAAATTGAAAAATGAAGGAAGCCACATATAGGTTTAATTTATTCATTTTTGATGCAGGCCTATGGAGCAGAAAAGACAAATTATAATTTCTTTTTTTTTTTTTAAAATATATTTTATTGATTTTTTACAGAGAGAAAGGGAGAGAGATAGAGAGCTAGAAACATCGATGAGAGAGAAACATCGATCAGCTGCCTCCTGCACATCTCCCACTGGGGATGTGCCCGCAACCCAGGTACATGCCCTTGACCGGAATCGAACCCGGGACCCTTCAGTCCGCAGGCCGACGCTCTATCCACTGAGCCAAACCGGTTTTGGCAAAATTATAATTTCTAATAAATGGTAGCAATGTGTAATATTTTCAAGAAACCATGACTATAAATGACTCTGTGCACTGTAGAATATATATTAACATGTCAGGTGTTGCATAGGCTGTAAGTATAAAGAGATATAGTAAGTGTCTGTGTATGTGAAGAACAGACAGAGATGAATTAATGTGGATGTGTAGTTCACAATGAAATATTGAAAATGAGTTATTTTATTTAAAAATATATTTGTATCTAAAAGTGACATTTATCTTTCATCCACACCAGAGTCAATGTTATGAATTACTACCTGTCTTAAGAGAAATTTTTAATAAGCATGCCAAATATGTGATCATATCAATGTTTATAAGATAAAAATATTTTGTTAAATGAATTGGAAGAATAATACCAAGTAAAATAAATTATTTTCTGCTAATGGGCAATGTTTATCAAAAGTGTAATAAGTTAAAATCATAGATTTGACATTGTAAAAAATATAACAATATAACAATATAAACTATATGTCCCAAGCCCTTCAAGTTTATAATCAACTGAAAAACATTTTTACTTTAAAAACATTTTGTCATTAAAGATAAAATAAGTTTAAAAATTTTTTACAAGCTAGGTCATGTTTATTTGCAAAATGAATATCTATTATATCACAATAGGGTTATTGAAGTAAACATTTCATTCCTAGAATTAATCTACCTAAAATGCAAACAAAATTTCAATTGAATAAAATTAATTCTTCAGTTGCTATAGAAAACTTGTCATACTTTTTTTTTTTTAGTTTTTCAGTTTCTTTTTTTTTTTTTCTAAAGAAACACATTTTAAGTAATGCTAGTTTAACCAATGGAGAAAAAAACTTATATCAAACATACAATTTCCATTACAGACTAGAAGGCTAATATTTAAAAAAAATAGTTGTAGGGCAAAAAGTTTGCTTATGAATGACAGGCATCATATGATCCCTTTGAAGCACAAAAGCATCGGATGAAATCTTTTGCTCCATCCGTGACCTTCTTCATCTGTGAGATTTTAATAAATTCATAGAGCTGGACACTCAGTCTTTAGATGAACGTATATCTACGCTTCTTAATCCAGATTTCCAGACGGGGAAACCACATGATTCAGAATCTCAAGTGGGATTTATGCCTCACCGTGTTTCCCAGAAGCCTAAGAAAACCGGCCTGTCCGAGTGGCGTTTGTAAAGCCGAGCTCTAACACTGTTACATCCCATTTCTGAATATTGGGGTCTAGAGGAACCTCATCATATTTGAGATGGAAGGCTTTAATTTTAGCAAACATGTCAACTGGTGACCCATCACGCAAAAGCCATGGCCACCGTTTGAACTGCCACGCAGGGACCCTGCACGAAGACGGCCACGACCCGGCCCCAGTCCTGAGGCCTGAGTGTCAGAGGCTGGTCTACGATTCTGCAGGTCACCGTGAGGCTGAGCGCGCTGCCCCTCGGCTGCATCTGGTCTTTCCTCTGTGTCAGAGTTTCATTTTCTCCTTGGCAGCCCTGTGTCTTCTTTCCATCCGATGGGACAAATGTCAGGTCCTGCAGAAGGTCCTTTGCATTCAGCATGGTTATGAAAGAGGTGGAGGTGGCAGGGGTTATGATAATAGGTGTTCGAGAACCTTTCTTCTGATTAGGGGGAGGTCTTGCTTGAGAAACCAGTCTTGGTACTGGCGGGAGCGGGAGTCTGAGTCTTCAGGGCCCCCGCACCCTCCCTCACAGACTTCAGCGTCATCCCATGGCAGGTGCCCATCGTGTCAATTTTGAAACCTTCCGTTTCTTCTTTTCCTTTGAATCTTTCCTGGTCATATCTGTTGTAGGTGTTAGGTCGGAGAGAGCCCAGGTTCGGATACATGCAGACATGTGATGAGACAATGGACTTCCCCTGGAATTTCTCACAGATCAATGTGCCAGACACAGATACCGGCTTCTTCTCCCTGAATCAACACCGACCCCCACACAGATACTGACTCATTCCTGAATACCTGGCTGACCCCCCTGCAGCTGAAACTTCCTCAACTGAATACCTCAACTTATGTCCCCGCCCCTCACCCAACTGCAGTATAAAAAAAGCGCCCCCCTCCCTGTTGGCGTGAATCCATGTGCCCTGTCCTTGGGGTACTTGGGTCTCCCGGGAACGGGGACGCAGAATAAACTTTCCTTCCTTCCTTCCTTCCTTTTCTGATTAACTCTCTTTATTTCCTTTGCCGCCTCCTGAGCCACCTAACCTAACAGTAGGCAGCTGGGATAGGCTGTTTGGTACACAATGTGGGAGGCACAGGGGCCCGTCGCTGTTCAGGCGCACGTCCTTCTCTGGCTTCCGCAGACTGAAGAATTGCACAAATATCCCTGGAAAAGGTCTTCCCGAGCTCTGTAGGATAGTTGCCCCTGTCCTCCACACTCTCTCTGTCAACAATACCCCGGTCACATCTACCTCAGCGCCCACAAAACTCCTCTGTTTGCGAGCGGTTATGTGATCAACTAAGTCAGTCTTGATGGTGGATCATTTCTTAGCCATAACGTTGGCTTTGATTGCAGCAACTTTTCCCACTGACATAGCTTCCGACAAAGACCTAATCTGTCCAGTCTGGACAATCCCTTCTTTGTGACCCTCCAGGCGGGCAGCGCATCTCTCTTCATCAAGGCGCACACACTCTTCATCCTCAGTTCATGGTTTCTTTGCTTCTGCTAAAACTTCATCTGTAGCTCGTCTGACTTGAATAGATTGCTGAAGCCCTATTTCTAGAGGGGCGCTTCGGTCTAGACTTGCCAACGTTGATGCTTAAGGAGCTGGAGAAGGGTTGGTTCTAGTTAAGCGGCTACGGCAGTTATTCACTCAAACTTGGGTGGGTGGCTGAGACAAGATGTAGCGGAGTCCATGATGAGAGTGGCTGGACGAGATACCTTGAAGGAGAACAAAGAACATTTTCTGAAAGAATGGATGATTCTGAAGATTTGGCTAGAGCAATTACAGTTGCCACAACTGACTTCATCAGACTCCCTGTGGAACTGGCACAGGTTTGTGAGGAAAGCTCCAGTGGAGTTCCTGGGTGTTTAGCTGGCGATATTTGCTAGAATTATGTTACAATGCCGTATAGGAAGTTAGATATGAGATTTCTGATGTAGATGTAATTTTCATACTCAAAGCATTGATATTGTTTATAATATTCTAGAGATAGGTAATTCTGTGGTGAACTTGCATATTTATATCTTTTTAGGAAAAGAGACACGTAATCAACAGTTGACATCAGTGATAAAATGAGCATTGAAGATAAAATAGAAAGTTGTTCTGAGAGCATTGAAATAAATAGTTGATACAAATCTCTAGAAGTTCTTTCAAATTCCAATTTTAAGGCAGATAAAAAATATGATTGGATATGTCTGGCAGACGGCAACTAATATCTGACTAGTGAGTGTGAAGGGCCTGAGGAAAGAGTAGAATGATAGGTGTGGAAAACTCTCACTTTGTCAAGAGATGTATCAACTTCTTTCTCTTCTGTAATACAAATGAAATTACCAACCAAAAGAATAAAGATAATTTAGAGCATATGTGTTTGAAAGATGAGTGTGAAGCTAGGCAGAGCTCTAGGACCACTTTGGAGTATATTAAAAAAAATTGATCAAGAAAATGAGTGTGTATCATGCAATCTGAAATGCCTAGATTTGAGCTTTTTAAGTGAAATTATTTTTATTCCAAGAAAATTCACTCTTATGTGTGTTAAATAGAGTACTAAGAATATTTTCTTTTTTTAATTTTTCTTTATTTATTAAGGTATTACATATGTATCCTTATCACCCCATTTCCTCCCCACCCCTATACTGATGCCCTTAACCCCCTGGTGTCTGTGTCTATTGGTTAGGTTTATATGCATGCATACAAGTCCTTTGGTTGATCTCTCCCCCTTACCCCCACCCTCCCCTACATTCCCTCTGAGGTTTGACAGTCTTATCGATGCTTCTCTGTCTCTGAATCTGTTTTTGTTCATCAGTTTATGTTGTTCATAATATTCCACAAATGAGTGCGATCATGTGATATTTATCTTTCTCCAACTGGCTTATTTCATATAGCATAATGCTCTCCAATTCTATCCATGCTGTTGCAAATGGTAAGAATTCCTTCTTTTTTTTACTGCAGCATAGTATTTCATTGTGTAGTTGTACTACAGTTTTCTAATCCACTCATCTGCTGATGGGCACTTAGGCTGTTTCCAAATCTTAACAATGGTGAATTGTGCTACTATGAACATATGGGTGCATATACCCTTTCTGATTGGTGTTTCTAGTTTCTTGGGATATGTTCCTAGAAGTGGGATCATTGGGTCAAATGGGAGTTCCATTTTTAGTTTTTTGAGAAAAATCCTCACTGTTCTCCACAGTGGCTGCACCAGTCTGCATTCCCACCAGCAGTGCATGAGGGTTCTTTTTTCTCTGGATCCTCGCCAGCATTTGTCATTTGTTGATTTGTTGATGATAGCCATTCTGACAGGTGTGAGATGGTACCTCATTGTTGTTTTGATTTGCATCTCTCGGATGATTAGTGACTTTGAGCATGTTCTCATATGTTTCTTGGCCTTCCTTATGTCGTCTTTTCTTAACAATTAGAAGTTGTGTGTTTTTTATATCTGTGTGTATGTCAGAGAGAGAGAGAGAGAGGGAGAGAGAGGAAAGGGGAAAGAGGGGAAGAGAAAGACAATGAACCATATAAATCTAAACTAAAAACATCAAAATATATTTTTCTATTAAAATAAATTAATTATAATTCTATAAATTTTGAATGTGATGCCTTGCTGGTGTTTCTTAACTTAAAACTTATTTTTTATACATTCTGAAAAGAAACTCATTCAAATAAAGTAACCTACATAAAATGCTGAGGAAAATTATCTGCACATTGTAACATCATATTCCTTAGGATAAAGATAAATGAGATTTTGTACGAAGCAGTCTTACACAGAAGAAAGTACTTCCATAACAATTTACCTCTTGTTTAGACATTTCAGGGTTTTCCTGACATATGAGTTGGTGCTCAGTACTATGTTAGATCATTGAGCAGGTATGGATGACAGTGTTGAGTTTGCGCCTCGGCTACTTTCGAAAGGCAACATTATTTTCCTCATGGATTAACCTATTTCTACACAATTGGTTCCAACATCATCTTTGTTTATTATTTTTATAATATTTTACTTACAAAATAAAATGTAATTTAAAGAACACAGTTCAGTGTTCTCAGGAATTTCTCTTTTTGAGACTGGGTTAGTACATCACAGATTTCTGAACCTTCATTGCCTAAATTTTTCATGATGAAATCTGTGATTATCTTAGCACTTATCTTATACCTACTTTGTTTATTGACTGATTGATTTTAGAGAGAGAGGAACAGAGAAACACAGTAAGAGAAACATTGATTTGTTGTTCAACTTACTTATGCATCCATTGGTTGATTCTTGTATGTGCCCTGATCAGGGATCAAACCCACAACCTTGCCATATTGGGATGATGCTCAACAAACTGAGCTACCCAGCCAGAGCCTCTTATGACTACTTATGTCAGGCAGAAAAACAAAAGATTATATATATAAAAAAAGAACAAAAGAAAGAGTTAAATTCTTTCTTCACATTTATTGTGGATATTTCCCTAAAACCAAGTTTACATAAATTGTCAGTGGTTAAAATTCTGAGAAAAATTATCTGCATATTGTAACATCATATTCCTTAATGATAAAGATAAATGAGATTTTGGGGAAGAAATGGTTGAGAAAAGAGTGCAGTAGAGTGGTTTTCTTAATAGATGCTCATCTTTCTTCTCAGAAGTTAATTGTCTGTTTGATAATTAAAGCTTAGTGCATTGTATTAATCCCATCATGAAAATGTTGTATATAAATTATGTTGTAATTAGTCAATATTAGACCATGTAGGCTGCATAATTTAGGCTTAAAGTTTTAACTAAAACAACATTTCCAAACTGTGATGTGCATCATTCATTTGTGGACTTGATAAAAGATGCATGCCGGAGCACTGATGACTCAGAATCTTTGTTAATAGGTCAAGCAGATAAAAAATTAACCTGTGCCTGGTGTGACTCAAAAACACACACAAACATGCTAAATTGTAAAAGCAACTGAACGGAAATAGCTTGCTTCATAACAAGTTTAAAAATCATACTCAATGGTGAAAAACTGAAAGGTTTTCCTCTAAAATCAGGAATAAGACAAGGTTGTTCACTCTCGCCACTCTTATTCAACATAGCGCTGGAAGTCCTAGCCAGGGCAATAAGGTAAGAGAAAGAAATACAGGGCATCAATATAGGGAAGGAAGAAGTTAAAGTGTCACTTTTTGCAAGTGACATCATTCTGTATATAGAAAACCCTAAAGACTCCACCAAAAAACCTTTAGAAACAATAAACAAATACAGTCAAGTTACAGGATACAAAATCAATGTGCAAAAATCCATTGCCTTCCTGGATACCAAACAAAACTTCTGAAAAAGAAATGGAAAAAGACAATTCATTTGGCAATTGCCCCCAAAAGAATCAAATACCTGGGAATAACTTAACAAATACAAATTTGGCTATAGGCCAGTCAGTGTTGCTCAGTGGTTGAGAGTCAACCCATGAACCAGGAGGCCACAGTTTGATTTCAAGTCTTGGAACATGACTAGGTTGCTGGCTCAATCCCCAGTAGGGGCTATATAGGAGGCAGACAATCAATGATTGTCTCTCATCACTGATGTTTCCTTCTCTCTCTTCCTTTTCCTTCCTCTCTCTGAAATAAATTTAAAAAATAAAAGATTTTAGCTATAGTGGATGTCCTATAATAATGCCCAAATAGTTTGAGGAAGTTTCCTCTATTCCTTGATTGCTGAGAATTCAATCATGAATGAATATTGAATATTGTCAAATTCTTTCACTTCCTCAAATGGTATGATCATATGGTTTTTCTTTTATATTGTTAATACAGCAGATTACATTGATTTTTTATTGTTAAATCAGTTTTGCATTCCTGGGATAAAACTAACTTGGTTATGAAGTATTATCCTCTTTTTATATGGCTTTATTGGATTTGTTGCTGTTTTGTTGAGAATTTAAAAATCTATAATCCATCATCATGAAGGAAGATGATTTGACTCTGGGTGGCGGACACACATGCAATATACAGTTCATATATCATAGAAATGTACACTTGAAACCTATATAATCTTATTAATCAATGTCACCCCAATACATTTAATTAAAAGAAAGGTAAAAAGTAAATAAAATAAATACCCTCATTCATAATTTAACACTAAAACAAATTTACTGTTGTTATTTTTAAATAAAGTTTGAAAATAAAGTTAAAACTCTTGCTCTTTAGAATGTAACAACAATGGCATGTGTTTTTACATTTTACCTTTATCCTCAAGACTTTGAGAGCAAAATGTAACTAATGTAATGTTTTCCCAATGGATCTATTTCATCATTTTTCCACCCCAAAATGGGCTTTTTTCACTTTTTGTTGTTGTTATTATAACCAGAGCTGCAGCATTGGGAGGGACTGGAGAATGTGAATGATTTTCACTGAACTTGGACCTAACTGAATAAAAATGTATTGATGGGAAGTGGTAAATGGCATCTAACATAGGACAAGTTATATTTCCACTTACCTGGTTGAAGAAGCTTTGATTCATGACTTCCTCAGACGAGTAAACACTTTTCAGAGCAATCTACCCATGTGTGGTAAATAGTTAATGTCTTCTTGCCCAAGATCAATTTTTCTTCTGTTCACACCTTATTTTCCCTCAAGAAATGGTCTCTTCTCCAATCTAATCCTATTTTATTTATGTGGAGCAGGTGTTTCCAGGATGAGTATGTGATGCAGGCTTGGCCAACGGAGCATCGCATTTCACTTTGCTCAGAAACGCTGGTTCAGGTGCAGAAGTATGAATCCATCAAAGGCAATTAGAGCTGAGCCAGGGATTTTGTGGAATGACCAATAGAGATATATCTTTATTCCAGTTTTTTTTAAAAAACAGTATGAAGCAAGCCTGGAGATTCAGGAGACTGTAATTGAGGCTCTCATGTGCACTGTATATATGAGAGTAAATAAAACATAGAGGAAAGTAGAATGAAAAGCAATGCAGCAATACACACAGATAGAGAGAAAGATAAATTGGACCCTGGTGACATTATCTGAGCCCTGAAATTTTTAGAGAGTGAAGAATATTTTACTTCTAAGCTTTCAGTTAAATTATCCAAAAAATGTCTGTCTTTTTAGGGTGCTTACACCAATCTAAGTTGGATTTTTCTGTCATTTGTAGCCCAAATTTTCCTCATATGTCATATAATTACTTCTGGTGCCTGATTTCATAAATCAATGTTTTTCAAACTTGTATGACCATAAGAATCAGTTGATATTTATAGAAATTCAGATTCCCAGATCACTCCCCTGGGTAGGGGGTCTGTTTTAGTATGGGTTCTGTTTTTAAGTATGATCCAGCGATGAATAGTAGGATCACAAAGTATGAACATTAGCATATCTGTAAAATAAGAAAAAAATCAATGTTCTCACTTGCTGAATATTATATAATTTTCTGGTTTGCCTAGCATACCAGCACACAGCCATATAATGATAAAATTTTAAAGATGGGAGAAATAGTAGATATAATCTGGTCCAACAGCTCATTTTTTCACTGCAAAATTGTAGCTGAGAAAAGAAAAGTAACACACAAATCCCATTGACAGTTAGTAGCAGAAAAAATACTACATGAATCTACTGCTAGCTTCAATTTATTTTATTACCAACAATCATATTTCTAAATTTAAAAAGTCATTTTAAAAGTACATAAATAGCAGGATGGTGAAAAATCTACCTTTATTTTTCTTGGGTATAGAAAATTAACTAAAACTGTAAGTATGTCCTAAATTTTTAACATAGTTCATTGTGAATGAACATTAATAATTTGACCATTACAACAGTAATGTATTCCTTGCTACTTAGACTATAAACACACTAATTGATGTTGTGATTTTGTAACTATGTTCTCTAATGATCATATACCAAGTATTTTATCCTATACTAGAGGGCCAGTGCACAAAATTCATGCCTTCAAAATAAATACATATATAAATACATGAGCTATTTTCTTTTCTCATTCAAGGAAGTGAGTAGAAATACCCGTTAGAAGTAGGAAATCCAGTCACCATAATTTGCATTATAAGGCAGCTTATCTGGATGTCTCACAAAGATTTACAAATCCAAACAAATCAAAACACTTGAAATGAGGCTATCAATTTTTAAGATGATTTGAAATTCAGACAGTGGAGAGAGTGGGAAGTTGAAACCCCTAAGAACTGAAAGTACCACATAAAAATGTAATCAATGTCTCTAGCTTCAGTCCTTAATAATGCAAATTGATGCAGCGATTTTGGGAAAAACACAGAAAGAAAATTGCACTTTATTAAAAGGCAGTCAGACATCCCCCGAGGGGTCCCAGATTGGAGTGGGTGCAGGCTGGGCTGAGGGACAATCCCCCCCCAGTGCATGAATTTTGTGCACTGAGCCTCTAGTTTATAATAAAATATTAAGAGCTATTACTGATGAAAGGATTGTAAAACTAGATAAATAAATTATTTTGTATTATTAATCCAAGAATTAACACACAAAAAATTGCTTGAAGAGTCCATTGGTCCAAAGGCAGTTGTCCCAAATAATAAAGTCATTAAATTGTATACACTGAATAAGGATTTTTCAAACTTATTTTCCCAGTGTTAAGTAAAAACTGTAAGTAAAATACAACAGTGATGGCAGTTTACAGAACATTAGATGGATTTTTAGGAAGAAAAAAAAAGCTTTTTCACTTTATAAAATAAAGCATTTAAAACTGATCATCATCAGTTTTCCTTCCCCTTTAGTATGCAGGGGTCCAAGTTGCCTCTGCCCAGAATGTGCCATCCTGGCAGGCAGGTTATTTGAGATGAAAATATTTAAAGCCCAACACACTCAAGAAAAACACAAAAACAAAAAACCTATTCAGGAAAGGAAACTTAACATGTTATCTACACTAATAAAAGAGAAACATGGTAATTAGCATACGACCGCTACCCTTCCCATTGGCTAATCAGCATATCCTTATGCAAATTAACTGTCAGCCAAGATGGTGGCCTGCAGCCAGGCACTGAAGCGAGCAGGGAGGCTTGCTTGCTCCAGTGACAACGAACTCCAACGTTCCCCGCCTGCCGCTGCCAGCCTCTCAGCTGCAACTCTAAGCAACTATGTACTATGTTGCAAATAAGAAGCTAAACAAAACCCCAGAAACCGGCTTCCATTCAGCCGGCTTCAGCCAGCCGGACCGCAACATTGTATCGATGTTTTCAGCAGCGAGGCCTCAGAGCTAAAGCTGGCCCAGAATAAAAAAAAAGAAAAAAGAAAAAAAGGAGCGGTTGGGAGCTTCAGTCACCCGCTTCCGGAAAACAGCCCTCAGCCCCTCACCCAGCCTGGCCAGGCACCCCAGTGGGGACCCCCACCCTGATCCAGGACACCCTTCAGGGCAAACCAGCCGGCCCCCACCCGTGCACCAGACTTCTATCCTATATAGTAAAAGGGTAATATGCCTCCCAGCACCGGGATCAGCGAGA
>NW_005871137.1:2176160-2231988 GCF_000147115.1 Myotis lucifugus
CCCCCTGATCTGCCCTGCTCTGTGAGTGACAGGGGGCAGCACCCCAACCCCCTGATTGGCCCTGCTCTGTGTGTGACAGGGGGTGGCGCCGCAACCTCCCCATCGACCCTGCCTTGAGTGTGACAGGGTCGGTGCCCCAACCCCCCAATCGGCCCTACCTTGAGCATGACTAGGGGTGGCATCGCAACCTCCCGATCCGCCCTGCTCTGTGCATGACAGGGGGAAGCGCCCCAACTCCCCAATCGGCCCTGCTCTGAGCCTGACCAGGGGCTGCACCTAGGGATTGGGCCTGCCCTCTGCCACCCGGGAGCAGGCCTAAGCCAGCAGGTTGTTATCTCCCGAGGGGTCCCAGACTGCGAGAGGGCACAGGCCGGGCTGGGGGACCACCCCCCCTCTGAGTGCACAAATTTTTGTGCACCGGGCCTCTAGTTTTTATTATATTTAGCATGTATGAATAAAGTGTGGCACACAAGGAGGGTTCAAGCAAGCTTGTTTGTTAAAGCCACTCTGTGTCCCATTGTTTCTGGGTTGCCAAGCAAAAATGTGCTCACCATATGTTTGCTTTCCCCATCTACCTTTAAATTTTCTACTTTCCCTTTGAAATCTCTGATCCCTGCTTCTCTCTTTAGTCCATAATGGCATATTAGCCTCAACTGCCCAATGCATCCTTGGGTCTCATATTGTTATGAAATCCCCATATGTACATACACAATACATTTGATCATTTTCTCCTGTTATTTTGTCTCATATTACTTTATTTTTCTGCCCCCACAAGTAGCAAATATCAACCTCATTACCAGCTCCAGCTGGAATTGTTGAAGCCTTCCATTAATGTCACAGAAGGTGATATTCTAAACTATTTATTGCTACCTCAAATTCCAATGTTCTTAAAAATATGTAAGTTATTATATACATAAAATGAGACACTGTCATTGCTTGTATAAATAATTTTCTCAGAGTATTATATTTATTATTATGCTGAAAATGTATATGTATTGACATAAACATTACAGTAACATAAATTTACTTCATTCCTTATATATTTTTTCTGAGTATAATTTTTTTAAATATTTTTATTGATTTCAGAGAGGAAGGGAGTGGATGAGAGACATAGAAACATCAATGATGAGAGAGAATCATTGATCGGCTGCCTCCTGCATGCCCCATACTGGGGATGGAGCCCACAACCCGGGCACGTGCCCTGACCAGGAATCTAACCATAACCTCCTGGTTCATAGGTTGACACTCACCTATTGAGCCAAGATGGCTAGGCTCTGAGTATAATTTTAAAGGGCAATCTTGTTATCTATTTATAGTGAAAATAAGCAAATACTCATAGTTCAGAAATAGATTTGGGAAATAAATAGAAGTATTTATGCCATTGTACAATATTAACATTTTATTGAAATAAAAATAGAAATAATATAAACCACTGTATTTCAAATTTGGTTGTATATCTGAATTAACATGGATGCCTTTCAGAACAACAGACTCTGCATTCTAAGCTTATCGCATTGGACTCTTATGAAGTTGTGCCATGGATTCTGTATTTTTTAATGAAAGTTTTCATCTTGGTGCCTAAAGGATCATCAATTTGATGCTCGCCAAGCTCCCTCTCTGTGTGTTTCTGCATCCTGTCTAGAGGAGGATGTGGATAGCAGCATCCTTTTTTACATTTGGGGGAATTACACACACCTACCAAGTCCCTTTGTAGCAATCAATGGTATAAATGCTCAAAAGATTGCCTAACTAAGATACGTTGATATATTTTTTTTCCAGTTAAACAACAACAGCAAAAAATAGTGTTGATTAGAAGCTATGGTTAGTGTTTTTTTAAAAAAAATGATTCCTGATGTTCAATTTGGTTGAAAGATATTTTATTTAATCTCTAATGTCTATTCAAATGTGATCTAGTTTCCCAGAATGGTTCTATACCTTTGTACCTACGAGAATCAAAAAGAGGGACAGGCAGTCTAAGAGCTTCTTAATATAGTTTGTTGAAGTGCCTTTTAATAAAGTGCAATTTTCGTTCTGTGCTTTTCCCAAAATCGCCGCATCAATTTGCATCATTAAGGACTGAAGCTAGAGACATTGACTACATTTTTATGTGGTACTTTCAGTTCTTAGGGGTTTCAACTTCCCACTCTCTCCACTGTCTGAATTTCAAATCATCTTAAAAATTGATAGCCTTATTTCAAGTGTTTTGATTTGTTTGGATTTGTAAATCTTTGTGAGACATCCAGATAAGCTGCCTTATAAAGCAAATTATGGTGACTGGATTTCCTACTTCTAACGGGTATTTCTACTCACTTCCTTGAATGAGAAAAGAAAATAGCTCATGGGTACAGCGAACTATTATAGCATGTATCACACTGCATTACAGGCAGTCGTTTTCACATGGGTCTCCCCAGTCAATTGGGAAATCCTTGAAAGTGAGGACAATACCTTATTCACTCTGGCATCCCCATTGTGGGCACAGCCCCTGGCTCATCGTAGTAGCGACCTACGTGCTTGATGAATGAATGTGTATTCTCATCTCAGAGGGCAAAGCAAGGACCGTGTGACATCTCAGTACAAGGAACTGTGTGCAGTCCAGCACCCCATAGAAGGAGGTCCTCAGCCATGTGGCACGGTCCTCAGAGACCCCGATCTGGGGTTCCAGTGCCGGGCTTGCCTTTCAGCGGTGCTGTTCACTGCTGGTCTTTGGGTAGGTTACTTAATCCTGAACCTCAGTTTCCTCATCTTTGAAATGGGCAGGATATAAACAGCAGGTTTCTAACTCTGGTCTTCAGACCCTTGAGTAATCCTCCAAGACCCTCATGAGAAGTCTGCGAGGTCAAAAGTATTTTTATAAGAAGGCTAAGACATCACTGACATTTTCCATGGAGTTTTGGTGATTGTGCCAAAGCAGTGGTGGGAAAGCTCCTGGTGCCTTAGCCCACAGCAAGACGCCATGTCAATAGAGTAGAGATTGTTTTCTTTCCCATGGTACACAGGCAGAAAAAAAATACATGCCATTTTCATTTAAGAGTGTCCTTGAGGATGGAGTCAAATCACTAATTTTGTTAATTTCAACCTTTGGGTACAATGTCTTCCCCTACTCTGTGTGATGAAATGGGAAGGAGTATAAATGAGTTTTGTTACACTGTGGAGTACGGTTGTGACCTTGAAGAAAAATCCTTGTTATTGAGTTGTCAGCTGAACTAGCCACCATTTTACACGGAACACAATTTTTACTTAAAGAATCACTTACAAACTAGTTTTCCAGGCTTTGGTATTTGGCAGATATTGTCTCAAAAATTAATGATGTGAATCTATCAGTTCCAGGAAAACAACTAGTAGTATTTATTGCTAGTGATAGAATTAAGCTTTTAAGCAATATTTTGAATTTTCGAAAACTTGCATCTTCTACCATGAGCTTCAGAGCCTCTCAGTAGACTTTTCTGAAGAGATTGGTGGTGAAATAAGTGGGATTTAAAAATATTTTATAGTGAAATAAGACAACATTTGAAATATCTACATAACTTTGAATTGGTATAATCCAAATGACCAGGGCTTGGTGTTACAAACTTTGTGTAGGTGAAGATCCATTCAAAGTATAATAAGGGTGGGCCTCAAGAATAATAGATTCTGATGTAAGAGAGCCATTATGTTGGATGTAATGGATGCCTGAAACCATGGGTCATACTGAGCCCTTTATATACTACTATTTTCCTAGACATTCATACCGATGATGAAGTTTAATGCATGCATCAGGCACAGTGAGAGATTAACAACAATAACTAATAACAAAATATAACCACTGAACAGTAAAAAAAAAAAGAAAGAAAGAAAATAGCTCATGTATTTATATATGTATTTATTTTGAAGGATATTTGTTTCCCACTAAACTATATCTATTATTATGAGAAATTACATATATACTGCTAGAGCCCTAGCCAGGTGGCTCAGTTGGTTGGAGCATCATACAGAAGACCAAAAGGTTTCAGGTTTGATTCCCCATCAGGGCACATGCCCATGTTGTGGGTTGGATCCCCAGTCGGACACATGTTACTCTCTCAGATCATTGTTTCTCTCTCTCTCCCGCCTTCCTTTCTCTATAAAATGAATAAAAACATATCCTTGGGTGAGAATATGTTAAGATATTAGTTAGCATATAACATATTTATTTTCTCCCAGTAAGATATATATCTCATGCACTATGATAAAAGCAGTAGATATGCCTTTTTGTTACCCATGGTATTAACAGTTACTAGCTTCCCTCGTTTTTGTTTCTTGTTCGAAGTTGTCCTACCCATGGCAAGATGTCTTGTATCTATAGTACTTATCCAACAATTGGCAGCATCATCGTTCTATCATTGAAACAAAACGTCTCCCAAATTTAGATATTGTCCACTAGCAATTGCATGGCACAAATGAGATTTCACTACCATAGATCATTGGCCTCTTAATCCATCCCTTGTGTTTTTAAAGCATCGTATTAATCATGTCACTTCTGTGCTTAAAATTTACAAAAATTAGCCTCCAGATTCCTTAGTCTGGTATCCAGTATCCTAATGACCTAGCCCCAAAACACAATTTATCTCTGCCAAAATAAATTATCTTACTGATCCATTTAGTGAAGAACTTTTACTAATTGTGAACTGTTGTTTTTTTTTTTTCCTTTACATAGCACTTATGTTGTACTACACTCTACTTCTGCTATCTTGCACATTAGATTGACTTGGTATAGCTTAATTATTCATCCTAGTTGTATTTGTCTAAAGTTTTTAGTTTCTAGAAATAAATTTCAAACATACACAAAAATATTATATTGTACAAATATTAGTCACACACTTACATATATAAATAGAATAACATTAAGGTGTTAAGAAAACATTCCTGCATTAAAATCTTTTGGGAATACAGTTTGTACCAAAGCTCAAATAACAAGATCCAAAATATAAATATATATTTTCAAATAGTCACTTACATCATACCTATAGCAACTTAAAATTTTATTTGGTTTTTAAATCATTTTAATTAAAGAGTTGAATTTCCTCTGAACTACTAGAATTTCCATTGCATTTCTCCTAGCGCAAAAGTGACAAGAAAGAGATTTAAACCCAATTAAAAATAAAGTTTATAGATTCAGGCTGAGCCTATGTGTACCTAATTGAATCAACATGATCTATAGGTTTCAGTGGGGCCAATTTGCTAAAAAGAGCATGATTCTCCCAGTGACAGAGAAGCTATAAGTGACCGTCCCAGATGTTGAAGATCCAGTGTGTATAAATTACAGTAAATTGGGTCTACAAAACCATTCAGCTGCAGATTGATCTACCACAGCAATGTTGTCTGAGCCAAAGATTTCTGTTCAACTCTCTCAATCCCAGAGGATCCAATATTAAAATAAAATTTGTTCCTCATGTTGTAATGAGCTCTTGAACTAACAACAACAAAAATATGCATAGCTTTATACTTATTAGTGAAAGATAGAAATAAATAAAGAATTAGAGAACAGGGAGAAATAGTAATGGCTAATGGAAAAAGGATTATAGTTAGCAAGTTGCAGGGAAGACATTAATTAAAGAATTAACAGGTCAATCCTTACTTGGTAAGAATAAATAGAGAAAATTGGGACTAGCAGAGAACGGCCCCATATTATACAAAAGTATAAAACTAGACTCTTTATTCAACTCTACCACTTATTAGTTTAGTGCCCTTGTTCAAATTATTTAATTTTTATGGGACTTAGTTTCACCTAATTTTCTGGGGCTTTAGTTCCTACTTTGAAAAAAATAGTTGCTGGTCTTTATAACATCTTCCTTTTTAAGAAACTCAAAGCCTGTTTATGGTCTATATAAACAGAAAGTTTCCTGCTCATATTCATTTCAGAACCAATCTTTCAACAGATCTTTTCCCTGGAAATGACCTTTGTATATCACATGCTTTGGTTTGCCATGTAAGTATGTGTAGATGTGACACACTATTTAAAAGAGTGATACACTCTATTCTGTTTGCACATATATTATATTTTAGCTGAATTAATTGCTAAACATTTGCACATGGTGCAACTGACCTATTTTAGGTTCTTTTAGTATTGGTTTAATGGAATGTCCACTTCCTC
Organism: Myotis lucifugus; assembly: GCF_000147115.1. Taxonomy (NCBI): domain Eukaryota; kingdom Metazoa; phylum Chordata; class Mammalia; order Chiroptera; family Vespertilionidae; genus Myotis; species Myotis lucifugus. Next base: position 2,182,270 of record NW_005871137.1, read on the forward strand.
CCTGGGGCACTTGGGCACTGTTCATCATGGTTCACATGGAAATCAAATCACAACCCTAAGGCTAGATTTGAAGTCAGCCTGTTCCTCCCTCAATTCACATAAAGTATGAGAATCAGAAACACTCTGCAGTCAGCCAAAGGCACTGCTATAAAGTCATACACATGACTACATTACATAAATTTCTATTGCAAAATATTTTCCTCTGCACAAAGGGGACAAGCTCTCCTGTAAAGTAGCATAAGTGACTATGCATACATATGTGTAGCAAACCAACATTTTTTATGTTGATCATGAGAAAAATCAAACTACATGCAATATATATATACATATATACTTACACATAAAATTTTCTAGAATTAACTCAATATTAAGACATATTTATGCTGTAATGTCAGGGCCAGCCTGACAGGTTGAGCCGGGCTGAGGTAGGGAGGTGGGAATTGAGAAAAGAAAGAAAGACAGGAAAGCGGGGTCGGGAGGACCCCAGTTCTCGAAGAACTGAAGCAACTTTATTAGCCACACAATCCTATTTATACATAACACACTGAATAGGAGGTCTGTCAAGAGGAATGTATTCTTTGTTCCTCTTAATCTCTAAGGGAGAGACACAGCAGAAGGACAAGTTCTCAGTACAGCATATCTCAGTAAATAGTTACAGACTTCTTGGTAAGCTATGAAAGGCTGTTCTCGTTCTACAAAGGTTGCTCTCATTCTACTGGCAACCACCATCCAAACAAGTCTGGGAAAACTGTGTGGGTAAGGGTCCCAGCCTTGCTAGCCCCTTCAGGTGCAAGGACCTTGCCAGCTTACATCTGGCCCCCAACACTATAATAAAAATATCAAAAAAAATCTTGAAGAACTTTAACTTCAGCAATATTATTGTACTGGAATAAACATCCTGTCATGAACAACTCTACAATTAGATAAAATATATGAGACAACTCTTTTAGATCTTCACAAAGCTACAAGTACAGAGAGAAGAAAAACTCATGATTTTGCTACTAATTTAGCTACCCTTCTGCCTGGGATAATTTTCCAACAGTGAGGTAGCTAAATTAGTAGCAAAATCATGAGTTTTTCTTCCCTAATTTGGAGGTGCCAGAGAACAGAAAGCTGAAATGGCAAAAACAGAAGGGAGACACAGAATGGAGTTCCATAGCAAAGGCCATGTGTGGACTAAGAATCCATGGCTAAGGGCTGAGCTGAGTGTTAATGGAGTGTGGCTAACTGAGACTTACCAGAGAAAAACACTATAATGTTAAGAGTATATCACAGGTGCTAGAAAGTAAGTGCTGACAAACTTTGGAGATTGGTCTAAATGAAGTGGAGAAATGTTACTAATGCCTCATTAACACTTGTCCTAAGTTGCAGGAGGCAAAATCATGTAAGTAGAGACCCATTTAAACTAAGGTTTACTCAAATCCTACTGATTTGAAGCCTAACATCAAGCTCTGAAAAGATATGCAGGGAACTAAAACCATGAAGTTCAGTTCCCAAGAGCAATCAAAGAAATGATGACTAATAACTATAATGCTGTATCATGGATGGAATCTTGGAATAAGTAGATTGTGACAATGGTGTGATACTATTGTAAGGTGATAATAATATGGGAACTCTGTAATACCGCAGCAATTTTTTTTCTGCAAATCTAAAATAAAGAGATAATTATTTAAAAGCCTATGTAATACCATTGAACAACCAACATAATGATTAAAAATCAGTGCAATTGACATTTGAGAAGAAACAAGACTGATACTCAAAATATATTGGAGGAACTTGTCAAAGGTCACAGAGCTAGTACATGTTAGTGACATCCATAGGCAAAAAGATAAACTACTCCATAGGTTCCCGGACTAAAGACAATATACAAGGCTAGGTCAGCTCAGAAAATTCAGTTTTCCTTCAAGATGACATCTGACATCATTAAAAGTTTTTCATTGAAATTGAATAAGGCAAAGAAAGAAAAAAATGTAAATTATTTACTGTGTTTTGAACGTTTTCAGAATATGCCACAACTATTTATTTGCAGGGCTAATAAAATTAAACATACAACATTGCTATTTTACTTTTCACATAGGAATGTGAAAGTAACCTGGCAAATAACACTAATTTTAATGCAATCATGAAAATAACACATCTAGAATCTATGTTATAAAAAACATGACTGCTACCAATTCTTAAAAATATAGATAAGATTTCATATGTGACATGAGAAAATTCATTTTTATATTAGACTGGACAATGGCTATCTCTATCATCTCCACTCCCCACTCCTATGCAATATTTTTCACAAAAGCTCATTTCCAGCCTGAATCCAAGGGATAGTCATGTGGCCTCAGCTAAGCCAAGTTTAACATTCCATCTCTGAGTGCCTCATACACAGCAGGCCAATCAGGCAAAGGTAACAGAGCAGATGTTTGGAGGCACCATTGGACGACTGAAGTGGGTTCTAGTTCTTTATTTTTTAGCCGGTATGATCCAATGAACACTCTTTTTTCTGAAGGCGCTTTGGGTGAATGTCATAGCATCTGCAATTAGAAAAATACAACCTGATACAATGTAGGTGGAGGGGAGAAGGGAATAATACCGGGAACAAATTAGCATAGAGTAGCTAGCCTTATTTAGAAAATGTTACCTCTATGAATATCTCATAGATCATCTTTTCACCTTCATCCTAGCTACCATATTGCTGGTTACTCTTACTTCTATCACAATTCATGTTTTGCTTCCTCTCCAGGATCCCTCTCTTCTTCCTCTCTGACTGACTCATAAAAACCTACCATTTTGCTTAGTTTATTATGCCTATAAGATCGAATGTTTACAGGATTGGTCACCAAACTATTATTATTTTTATGGTAAAAGACAGTACATGAACATGGTACAAAACTAGAAAGGCACCAAAGGATAGACAATAAAAAGAAAGTTTTCCTACCCCGACTGTCTCCCAGACATCGAAGTTTTCTCCCTAGACACAGGCCAGCTTAAAATAAGATATTTGAGAAAATCTTTGAACTTTTCTATAGTTTTCTTTTTAAGAGAATCAGATTACACTTTCATAGAGCAATTCCAAATAATATTGCTCCGGTAAGTTATAATAAGTTATTATACAAGGAGTATATAAAATAATTAGAAATATAATTTTATGTTTCTTAGGGAGGTAGCTGAAAATTGCCTTTTTTGTTTGCTCTTAAGTTTATTCCATAAAAGGAATTAACAAGTATGCATGAGTTAAATAGAATGTGGAATTCTATGTCCTTTAGTTATTTTTAATATATACATATATATTTAACATTTACATTAAAGGAATAAAATCAGAATATTATTATAAATTATATAAAATATATTTTGAAATATGAAGATAAAATGAAATATGCATGTAAAGCTAATTATCAATTAGTTGATTTTGGTTTTCTTTTTATGATGTACATTATAAAAGTCAAAATTACTCTTCATAGCTCACTAAATTTTTTCAACCATTATTTTAAAAATAGATAAACTGTGTCTGGCCAGCGTGGCTCAATGGTTGAACCTCCACCTATGAACCAGGAGGTCATGGTTTGATTCCTGGTTAGGGCACATGCCCAGGTTGCAGGCTCAATCCCCAGTTGGGGGCATGCAGGCAGCAGCCAATGGATGATTCTCTTTCATTATTGATGCTTCTATCTCTCTCTCCTTCTTCCTTCCTCTCTGAAATCAATAAAAATATATTTTAAAAAATAAATCAACTGTAAAAAATGTATATTAAAAAAGAAAAATCAGAGTGCTAATGAGATATACTATTACTATGTTTACTTCAGCTAGATACCTGTCCTTGGAGCTCATCATTAGCCTGGGCCAACTGTCTTCATCCAGACCCTATACACATGCAAGAGATATGGACCTAAGTAGAGATGTATACGCAATCATGATATTATCTAGTTGTTTTATTATACTGATTTTCATGTAGTGCTTTCCACTACATTTTATCTGTGAAATACAATAACAATAGAATCAAAATATTTTTGGAATAAGTTACCAACAACATTGAATTAGTTCTGTCACCTTCAGTCTTTTTATTTTGCATTATTTCTATTATTTTAGATTTTTTTAATTGCACTTTTGCTCAAGCCAGTAGATTATTCCTTTTCAAGCTCCATGTGGTCCCCAATGTGAACTCATCTTTTCTACCTATATATCTTAAATTTGGAAATACCTAAACCACCCATAAAGCTTTCAGACTATATTTAGGTTGCAATTTTTCTTACTTATACCGGGGAAAATTGCTCTGTAAAGAAGCACAGTTTACCAAGTACTAATGTTCTCATAATCTCACCATGACGGGCTATTTTTTTGTCCCCTTGTCACCAACATAATAGATTTAATGTGACAAGTCTATAAAGTCAGGTATCTAATATTCATTGAAACTAGAGGAATAGAATGTCCATTTCCAATTTCAAGAAGAGCTAGAAAGAGTATAAAAGGGAAATAGCACATTATAGTCCATATTGCAAAGAAAATCAAATTGCAATATTCCTGTTGTGGAAAATATACCTTTTGGCTCCAGCATCATAGACTTTGATTATAGTTCCAATGGTGGTATAATACTATTTTCTTAAAAGAGGAAATGAAAAAAGTAGAAAATTTACTTTAAAATTGTCAGAGTCCTGGCCCATGTGGCTCAGTTGGTTGGGTGTTGAGTATCATCCCACGCACCAAAAGTTTGCTGATTTGATTCCTGATGGATGCCAATCTATGCTTCACTCTCTCACATCACTGTTTCTCTCTCCCTTTCCCTTTCTCTCTATCTAAAGAAAACACTTTTAAAAAATTGTCAGAGAAATTAAAAGGCTACAACTCAAGGTAGTGTGTCAAATTTAAAATTCAATGAATTGAAAATAAAGATATGTTTTCATAGACATTAACATTTCTCTTCCTGAGCCCACACACAGTACAAATGCTTTTCTATTATTTACACATTAACATATTCAGTCTATTTCTAAAGGCCCGGAACTTCTCTATTAGCCTGCTTTTGGGAAGAGCCTTGGAGATGAGTAAGCATTTTTGAGATCTAAGAGAAAAGGTTGGGTAATTCTTGCTGATTATTGTAAAGGGAGTTATGAACAGGAAAATCTTGGGGGAAGATTTAGAAAGATCATGTTGTGAATCTTTATAAGGGTAATTCAATAAATTCAAAAATGTTTTAAATAACATTTTATTCCCTTCATCTTTTTCATCAAAGAGGTATATTTTGGGGCAGAGATTTATATGTGGTTTCAAATAGTACCTTCTTGCCGTAGATCAATTCCAGCATGCCATAATTTCAAGAGTTTCATCAAAAGGTTGATGAAACTTGGGGACTCAACAGGGTTGAGTCACACATGTAGTCACCATCTGGGAATGGCTAAAGGCATTTCCCCAAACCTGAATAGGAAACTGATTGTGGCTGCCAGACAGTTAAAGGGCATCTTAATCTACATGTTATTGCCTTCTACTGGCCAAACACCTGAACAGCCTTAGGCTATTCTCCAAACTGACAATGCTTCTGTACCCTTTGAAGTGTATTATCTCCACTTTGCCTTAGGACAAATTGTGTTAATAAAAACAAGGGTCCTAGACAAGGAGGGAGTCTTCAGTTCCTTTAGCTGAAGGTCCTCTGACCCCCAATGCCTTTCAAAATTATATCTTGTCTCCGGACTCTTTATTAGTCTCTGGATTCCTATGTCATCTACGCACAGCCCCTTCTCCAGATTCCTGAACCCTTCTTGATGCTGGGACAAGAACCCCAGCACCTTCTATTCTTGCAACATTATACTTTAAAGAATACTGTCCTATACATGACTGTCCCAAACATGACTATCCCATACATAACTTAATGTGCTTGTCATTTTTTTCTCCTAAAAACTCATCCAAATGTTTTGGTCTTATCTTTCATCTTACATTTAAAAGTATGATTGAGACTGTTGCTGGGAGGATATAATGGAAATTAAGTAATGTGAAAAAAATTTCTGAACTATTGAAAAATAAACAGTCAGTTTGTAAGTAATAAATAAATAAATAAATAAATAAATAAATAAATAAATAAAAGCATTAATAAGACATTAAATTAAGGATTGTCAAATGGCTACAAGACTTTTCATCTTTTCAAAGCTTGCAGTAGTTGAAACTAATTTTCAGCATCTCATCTTTTCTTATTGATGTCATTATGAAAGGGTCAATCCCCAAATTCACTAATCAGCTTTGCTAAATAATACACACATAAGTATATATCAAAGTAAATAGTGTTACTAAAGAATGACTGCACATCAGAGCTTTGAAAGAAGATATTGTTAATGAATTGAGGAAACACATTAAATTGTGTGAAGTGTGTCATGTTAATGTTTTAAAATTTCTTTTTTAATCATTTTATATCTGTTTGAGGAAGTCTTTTAGTCATTCTTTAAGGGTATATCTGGTAGAGAAAAATATTTTAGTTTTTTGTTTGTTTGTGGGGATTTTTTGTTTTTGTTTTAATATGAGGATGTTTTTATTTCCCCTTCATTCTTAAAGGATTTTTTTCACTAGATATAGAATTGAAATAGCCCACGTAGATGAGCCCTATACTGGCACTGCTATAACTTCAAGACATGGATTGATTTGAAAGGTGACTAAAAGCTTGTAAAGTCAAAGGGAAAAGCAAAAGCTCAGACTGAACTGGTAGTTAATGGGGATGAAAGGCAAATTGCAACTCATACATAAGAAGATGGACCCTGGCAAGTATCTTGGGTTTACCAGCCAGCTCATTTCATAATAGATTAGAATAATCAGGTCTATCCTAAATTCTGAAAAAATAAAGAAAAGTATTCTATTGAGGAAGATAAACATCATAAGTTTCAAATTCTCCCTACATGCTTTTAAATACACACTGTCTGTGATGAAAAAAAACCCAACTGTACAAAAATGTAAGAATTGATCAATACCTTGGAGAATAACCAGATAATAGAAAGAGACTTAAATGGAGACTCAGTTACTGGAATTAGCAAAAATGAGCACTAAAATAGTTTGATTAATATTCAAGAAATTAAATATGAAGTTGAAGAATGTAAGCAAAAAAATGAAAAATCATAAAAAATAATATGGGAATTTTAGAAATTAAAATTAAGAACACAGTAGATTTAATTGGAGATTTTCCAGTATTGAGTATATTATTAAAATAAGATAGGTCCTAGAAAACTATACACACTAAAGGATAAAGTAAAAAATGAAGCAAAATATAGAAAAAATATAAAATGTATATTCTAAAACTAATAAAAGACATCAAGCCACAGTTTCAAAACTTACTATAAACTTTAAGCAGGGTAAGCACCAAGAAAATCAAGTCTACAATCACAATAAAAGAAAAGAGAAAGAAAGAAACCAACTAAAACCAAAGAAAAAAAATTTAAACAGCTAGATTAAAAGAAGAAAGAAATGACATCTTCAAAGCAATGAATAAATAACTGACAAACTATAGTTCTATAGCTATAAAAAATGTCCTTCAAAACTGAAGGCAAAGTACAAAGACTAGAAGAAATTATCACCAGAAGATTGACATGAATGTAAATATTTAAGGAAGTTATTAAGTCAGAAAGGAAACAACCACAGATGGAAACACAATTAGCATCGTAGTTAATGAGGAACAATTAAAAACATCCTCCCCGTCTCTGAAATTAAGAACAAGACAAGACTGCCTGCCTTCATCAATTCTATTAACCATTGTACCAAAGATCCTTTTCATTAAAAAAAAAAGAAACTATAAATAGAAGTTTAATAATTGTTGTATAAAAAATAAAGCAGATATTATTCACAAACAATACATTTATATAAAATTAAAAGCAGGAAAGACAAGTCTTACATTGGAAGTCAAATTAGGGTTATCTTTGTGGAAGAGCTAGAAGGTTGTAATGAGGGGTTGGGAGGAGTCAAATGGTGATTACATGAGTATGTTCATTTGGTGAAAATTCATTCAACTCTATATGCTATACTTTGAATAAAAAATTTGTGTACATTCATACACACATGCTTGCATACATTGAAGAAAGCACCTGCTCCATAACATCAGCAGCACAGAAGTATTTTCTAGAGCATCCAATTTCAAACAAAATTTAAAGCTTCCATAGTTTGGGTACCACTGATTTTTGAGTCACTATGTACAACAAAATATTAACAATTTTGTTTATGGTGGATTTAGAGATGATTTTTATTACTCATCATTTATCATTTCTAGATATTTCACAATCCAAATATATATATATATATATATAAAGCCAGTGACTGTAATGCCATAATGACCAGAATGACTGATCAACCAGTCACCATGAGGTGCATTGACTACTTCTCGGTCCCTCGCCCCAGCCCGCAGGCTCCCATCACTGGATGGCCAACAGGGAACCATGGGGAACCGGGGTGCGTGGCTGGCAGGGAGGGACTTGGGACTGGTGAGCGGGCACCTCTTGGTCCCAACCCCCGGCGTGCAGGCTCAGATAGATCGCACCCAGCCAACGGGGAAACCGTGGTGGTTAGAGGTGGACTGGGGACTGGTGGGGCAGGACTGGGGACTGGTGAGCAGAGGGAAGATGGCCCTGATTGCAGGCTAGGCCTACAGACTCCACCCATGCATGATTTTGTGTGCTGGGCCTCTAGTATTGTTTAGAAAATTGAAAGATAAAAATTTATGTTTTTAAGGAAAAAATAATTACCAAAGTACATAAAGCAAATAACAACCCACTATAATAGATAAAATGATGAACACCAACGTGATAACATCACCTATTCCTGGTGACTTGAGTCCAACTGATAGAAACTACAATAGCAACTTGTGGAGGCAGGTGGCATGGCCTTTCCTAGTTGTTCTCACATCATGGTGCTAAGAAAATGAAGACTTGTCCTTTATGAGAAAGATAAAGTCAATGTCTGGTATCTGGAACTTACTTGGTGTTCATAGCTAAATGTCACTGCAATTGCAAGGTGGCTGTTTTGTTCTCCATTTGGACATAAACAATTTTGCAGTATATTAAAATCAGATAAGGACACTCCAAAACTATGATCAAATAAGACAAAACAAGGTCATTTTACAATTTTGTCTAAGCACAGACAAAATCAAGTTCACTGTAATACCTTCAAAAAGTCAAACAATTCTCTCTCTGGGCTAAAATGAGTGACAGCTATTTCTGTACCAATTGAAACCTTATTTTTAGTCTCCCTTCCCTATGGGTAAGATTTGTTGAGATGCTGAATCATAAAATTGCCCCTGATTTATGACAACACTCAAACTAGATCAAACCTCTGTTTCCTTAGACATTCCCCAAATCACCTAAAAATTCCTATGTCCTATGAAATTTTTGTCTAACAACTTTTATTGAGATGCACATGTTTTCCTGTGGTGTGTATTGTGCCTAGCTGCAACCATTAATGAGCTTAATTTGTTTAAATTCAGGTAAGTTCCTGAACTTTTGTTGAAAGGCACTGACATACAGAGGTTCTATTTTCTTAATAGTTTGCCTACCTTTATTGAGCAATACTCAATTTTGGAGAGATGTAGTCAAAACTCTTTCTATTCCAGGCCTTCTGGGTAAAGGAAATGACATATAGCATTAATTTATACCTGAAATATTCTCTATATGTCTGTTTGGTCCATCTGATTTAAAGTGTAGTTCCAGTTCAATGTTTTTTATTGATTTTCTGTCTGGATGATCTATCCGTTGAAAGAGGGGTATTGGAGTCCTTTACTATGCAGATAGAGCTGACTTCATCTTAAAAAGTTCACTCCATTGCCTGACTGGTGTGGCTCAGTGGTTGAGCATCAACCTATGAACCAAAGGTCATGGTTTGATTCCTGGTCAGGGCACATGTCCAGGTTGTGGGTTTGATCCCCTTTGGGGGACATGCAGGGGACAGCCAGTCAATGATTCTCTCTCATAATTGATGTTTCTATCTCTCTCTTCCTCTCCCTTCCTCTCTGAAATCAATAAAAATATTTTTTAAAAAGTTTACTCCACTTTAAAACCAATTTACCTAGACCCTTTTACCTCTCCCCTTCTCCAGATGGACTCTGAAATGTGCTCAGAGGCTTTGAGTTAATCACAAACCAGCTTTATTTTTTTTAAAATATATTTTATTGACTTTTTTTTTTTTTTTTTACAGAGAGGAAAGGAGAGGGATAGAGAGTTAGAAACATCGATGAGAGAGAAACATCAATCAGCTGCCTTCTGCACACTTCCTACTGGAGATGTGCCGGAAACCAAGGTACATGCCCTTGACCGGAATTGAACCTGGGACCCTTCAGTCTGCAGGCCAATTCTCTATCCACTGAGCCAAACCGGTTAGGGCAACACAAACCAGCTTTAATCCTTCCCTTCTTCTGGGGCAAGGCATACTCAATGTTAAATTTACCCTGGTGCCAGAATGCCTGTTATATGGTCCCTTTGTCTCCCTCAATCCCTCCTGCATTCCTTTTGGAGGTACATTTCTTAGAGGGGTATACAACAAATGGTCTGGGGATGAACAATATGTAGATTCATTTCACTCTGCTGCCTCCCAGAATAGCTGTCTCTGAGTAAACTCCCAATTAAAATCGTACAAAATGACAAGCTGGACTTGTCCGTGTCATTCTTTGGCTTACTGGCTTTGGTATTAGGGAACCGCTTTTCATTCATGGACTACCTTTTCATGAAATGCCTACTGTTATTGTATTGTTTTCTATTTCTATCTTCTGACCTGTTAGTATTTGCTGGATATTTTATGTTATGAGTATATATTTACAATTGTTATATCCTCTTAATGAATTAACCCCTATGTCATCTACACTAATAAAAGAGAAACATGGTAATTAGCGTACGACCGCTACCCTTCCCATTGGCTAATCAGCATATCCTTATGCAAATTAACTGTCAGCCAAGATGGCGGCCGGCAGCCAGGCAGCTGGAAGGGAACATGAGGCTTGCTTGCTCCAGTGACTGCAGACTCCAACGTTCCCCACCTCACTTGCAGGCCTCTGAGCTGCAACTCTAAGAAACATTGTAACAAATATAGAAGCTAAACAAAACCCCAGAAACCAGCTTTCAGCCAGCCGGGATCTCAGAGCTGGAGTTATACATTGTTTTGATTATAGAACGCAAACAAACCAGATACCTGCTTTCAGCAGCGGAAGCCTCAGAGCTAGAGCCAGAGCTAAAGCTGGCCCAGAATAAAAAAAAAAAAAAAGAAAGAAAGGAGCAGTTGGGAGCTTCAGTCAACTGCCAGCCTGAAAGCAGCCCTCAGCTCCTCACCCAGACTGGCCAGGCACCCCAGTGGGACCCCCACCCTGAAGGTGTGTGACCAGCTGCAAACAGCCATCATCACCTAATCCAGGTTGGCCAGGCACCCCAGTGGGACCCCCACCCTGATCCAGGACACCCTTCAAGGCAAACCAGCCGGCCCCCAGCCTCTATCCTATATAGTAAAAGGGTAATATGCCTCCCAGCACCGGGATCAGCGGAGCCACCAGGCCTCCTGGCACCGATCAGCGTGACAGGGGGCAGCGCCCCAACCCCCTGATCGCCCTGCGGCTCTGTGTGTGACAGGGTGAGGCGCCCCAACCCCCTGATCGGCCCTGCTCTGTGTGTGACAGGGTAGAGCCATAACCTCCCCATCGGCCCTGCCCTGAGTGTGACAGTGGCGGCGCCCCAACCCCCTGATCCGCCCTGCTGTGTGTGTGACAGGGGGCGGTGCCCTAACTCCCCTATCGGCCCTGCTCTGTGAGTGACAGGGGGCAGCGCCCCAACCCCCTGATTGGCCCTGCAGGGTACGGAGCCCCAACCCCCTGATGGGCCCTGCTCTGTGCATGACAGGGGGCAGCGCCCCAACCCCCTGATTGGCCCTGCTCTGTGCGTCACAGGGGGTGGCGCCGCAACCTCCCCATCGACCCTGCCTTGAGTGTGATAGGGGGCGGTGCCCCAACCCCCCAATCAGCCCTACCCTGAGCGTGACTGAGGGTGGCATCGCAACCTCCCAATCCGCCCTGCTCTGTGCATGACAGGGGGCGGCGCCCCAACTCCCCAATCAGCCCTGCTCTGAGCCCGACCAGGGGCTGCACCTAGGGATTGGGCCTGCCCTCTGCCACCCAGGAGCAGGCCTAAGCCAGCAGGTCGTTATCTCCCGAGGGGTCCCAGACTGCGAGAGGGCACAGGCTGGGCTGAGGGACCCCCCCTTTCCCCCCCCCCGCCGAGTGAACAAATTTTTGTGCACCGGGCCTCTAGTTATATAATAAGCTTCATTGTCTCCTGTTATAGTTTTGACTTACAACCTATTTTGTCTGATATAACTATACCTGCTCTCTCTAGGTTTCCATTTACATGGAATATATCTTCCAATCAATTTCTTTGAGTGTATGTGTGGTCTTTAAGCTAAATTGAGTGTCTTGTAGATACCATATAAAGTGAGGATCTTGTGTTTTTTTAATACATTAAGTTACACTATGCCTTTAATTAAAGAATCAAACCTATTTTTTATTTAAAGTGACTATTGATAGATAAGGACTTATTAACAACACATTATTAATTGATTTCTGGCAGTTCCTTGGTTCCTTTCTTCTGCCTTTGTCGTCTTCCTTCATGAGTTGATAATTTTCTGTAGAGGAATGCTTTAACTTCCTTCTCTTTACCTTTTATGTATCTACTATTGGTTTTTGCTTTTTGGCTACCATGAAACATATAAAAATCTTATAGTCTTTTATGCTGATAAAAACTTGATTTGATCACATACAAAAGCTTTACTCATTTACTCTTCCCTCAACATTTTATGTTTTTGATGTCACAATTTACACCTTTTTTTATTGTGTATCCATTAACAAATTACTGTAACTATAGTGAGTTTTAATACTTTGTTTTGCAAGTTTAGTAATAAAGTTAACACACCACCATATCACAGTATTAGAGTATTATGAACTTAGTTATATACGTAACATTACTAGTGTGTCATATATTTTTTATGTTTTTATGTTACTAATTTGAACTCAAAAACTCCTTTCAGTGTTTTTCGTAAGGCAGGTCTAGTGATGATAGACTTCCTCAGTTTTTCAGTTTGTTTGAGAGTCTTCATCTATCTCTCACTTTAGAAGGATAACTTTGCAGACTAAATTATTCTTGCTTGGCAGTTTTGTTTTCTTTTTCTTCAGACACTTTAAATATATCACTCCACTCGCTCCTGGCTACAAGTTTCTACTCAGAAATCCACTGGTAGTCTTATGGGGGTTCACTTGTACTAGTATGTGAGTAATTTTTCTCTTGCTGTTTTTAAATTTTTCTTTCATCTTCAATTTTAGGCAGTTTTATTATATACTAGTAGCGCGGTGCACGAAATTCATGCACATTAAAAGGGAATTAATTGCCCTAACCAGTTTGGCTCAGTGGATAGAGCATCAGCCTGCGGACTCAAGGGTCCCAGGTTCGATTCCGGTCAAGGGCATGTACCTTGGTTGCAGGCACATCCCCAGTGGGGAGTGTGCAGGAGGCAGCTGATCGATGTTTCTCTCTCATTGATGTTTCTAACTCTCTACCCCTCTCCCTTCCTCTCTGTAAAAAATCAATAAAAGATATTTTTTTAAAAAGGGAATTAATTAGCAGAGATATTTTAATATTGCTATTTGCCCTTTCTCTATAATAGAAGTGTGAGAGATGAAAAGAAATTAGTAAAATGTATATGAAAATAATATATACATTTATCAATAAATAAACAGTAACAAAAGGATATAACAACAACAGAGGCATAATATAAAAACGACAAAAACATGATATGAAAACAACAAAAACATGATATAAAAACAACAATGATGCAAACAATGGCTGATAAAGTGATTAAACTTATTCTAATATCTCCCTGTACACCACATTAAGAGTTAAAACACTTTCAGAGTGCTTGACTAATTTCCCTTGTGATGAAGTACTTAGAACTTTAACTGTAACGTCACATGCTCTTCAAACTCGAGAGAAAGCAACATATAACTGACCATGTGTAAAAACGGGTTCAGGTAGGAACATGCCTACTCTGTCTAGAGTTTGTCCTTGTGATGTATTAATAGTCATCACAAATGCTGGCATCACGGGAAACTGTCATCGAATCAATTTAAATGGGAGGCCAGTGTCAGATGGGGACAAAATAATTCTTGGAGTCAGAACAGCCTCTCCCTCTGCAGATCCTGTTAATACTTCAGCTTCGATAATGTTAGGTCGTAATCTTTTGATAATAAATCTGGTACCATTACAAAGACCCCATTTACTATTGAGATTTCTCAATAGCATGATTGCACCCACTTTCAATTTTAATTTATGACACGGCATTCCCAAAGGAGTAATACTATTCAGAAATTCGATGGGGAAATTTTCCTTTGTTTTTTTGTTATGGGGTGGGGCCACAACATTAGTAACGAAGAAACAGAATTAAAACTTTATTGTGGGGAGCCGCTACAGTGTTTTGGACAGGTTCAAGCCTTGGACTGATGAGAGGGCACAGTCCTCTCATTGCCATGTGCAAGTCCCAGCTTGGAGGGCAGGGCCCTCCAAGCACAATGATAGCCAACAGCTGTAGTTATAAGCTTGAACCTATGGTCCGAACATGTGGCCCCATGTGCCTGAGTGATGTGGGCTTGATAGAGTTCAGGTGCATGTAGTTGAGTAGGATTGAAACCCAGGAGAATGTTTGTAAACATCTTGGTCATGCTCTTACTTTGCCTCATAGCATCTGCTATAAAATAAAGGCATGGCTGTGGGCGTGTTCGCTGTCTCTCAGAGAAGCTGTGTCCCACTGAGACCCAGCTTTCATTCTCTTGTCTGTCTTTTCTAAGCCTTTCAGCAGCCCCACTCAGGTTCACCCCATGCTGGGTGGCACACTTTAGAAAGATCTGCCTCCAGGCTCCCAGGGTGGGTTCCTGCCTCAAACTCCGCCCTTACAGGAAACAACTCTGGGAAACAGCTTGGGGGAGGGCGTAGCCGTTGCCAAGACAACCCCTATAGGACTGACTTCCTTCCACTCGGTCGTGGCTGTTCGTCTGTATGTGATGAACACCACCCATGGTTTTTATATAAGTAGATGACTTAGAGGATATCTCTTGGATTTGAATCTATTTAAGTAACAACAGCTTTAGCATCTGAGAAACATTTTAAAGTACTTTAATATTAAATTTTCTTATCCCAAATTTAAGTTACTATTAGTTGTGGTTTTGTTTGTTTGTTTTTTAATCCTCACCCGAGGATATTTTTCCATAGATTTTTTAGGGAGAGTGGAAGACAGAGGGAAAGACAGAGAGAAATATTGATGTGAGAGAAACACATTGATTGGTTGCCTACTGCAGGAGCCCTGATCAGGACCCTGGCCAAGGAGGAGGCTGCAACCTAGGTATATGCCCTTGACTAGAATCAAACCCAGGACAACTTCCGTCCATAGGCCAACACTATCCAATGAGCCAAGCTGGCTAGGGCTCTGAAGAACATTTTTAAAAAAGAAAATAAGTAAAGAAATAAGATAGTTGCTGAGGAAACCCATTACAGCAAACAAAAATTAATATATAAAAAATAACTCAAGGAGCGATCTATATATATAAAAGCCTAAGCAACCGGTCACTATGATGTGCACTGCCCACCAGGGGGCAGATGCTCAATGCCGGAGTTGCCCCTTGGTGTTCAGTGTACTCCCACAGCCAACCTCCCTTGGCTGGCCAACCTCCCTCAGTCCCTCCCGCCCCCACCGGCAGACCAACCTCCCGAGGTGCCTCACCTGGGATGGCCGGCCCCAATAGCCCCAATAGGGACTGGGAGAGATGGCCCAGATTGACCCTGATTTTGCTGGCCAGGCCGAGGGACCCCACCCGTGCACGAATTCGTGCACTGGGCCTCTAATAAGTTAATAAAGTGTGTTATTTGGGTAATAGATAATATTTAATAATGATATTTTTACAAAATTTACTCAATCAGAAATATTAAAATCGATATTGAATTTTATATATTGAAAAATCATAAAGATTGAATTTTTAGATCCTCTTATATGATTTAGTATAGATTATAAATTATTATTATATTTCTTATGTAATGCATATTGGAATATTATTAAAAGTAAACTATATAGAAATTATGCAGTATATCATAAAGTTGTAGTTGAACTCTATAGGAATTTTTTAAATGCACAAGTAAGAGTGAATTCCAGATATGCTTTATCTGTGTTTGTGTAAGGTGTACAAGTTAGATTTCAAGATTCCAGCTCTGCTTTTTTTCTCTTGTATTCTTATTTCAAATATGTCTGATCTGATCAATTTTTCTAATTTAATTTTTTGTTTTCCTACTTCATTTGTGTATTTTCAAAAAAATAGTATTTTTTCTGCAGGGAATAGAATGAGATTGCTCTCCATACAAATTATTTTAATTATGTTTGCAAGCACATATGCACTTTTAGCAATACATCAACTCATTACCCATTAAAATAAATGTTTTTGAAATAACAAGTCACATAATAAAAGTACATTAGCATTATATCAAATATATATATACATTTATTAAAATAAAGAGCTAAAAAATTTTAATTTAGCTATGTGCATTTTTAATTTGAACAATTGAAATTTTTGTCTTTACATCATAATGAAATAAAGTATCTTCCACTTAAGTAGCTTTAAAATGGTAAAATCCATACATCATTTTGCAAATTGTATACTAGATAAATTAGTAACACAATTTGAAACATTTTCCACTTCAGGGGAATCTTATTAACCCAATAGATTACAACAAAAGACAACTACCATCAAGTTTCAATTTACTATTGCTCAGTACAATAAGCCACCAAAAAATTTAAGGAAGAAATTTGCCAGTTGTTTACATTATCATCTCCTGTAAAATTTTAACAATATTTCTCAGACTCAAATTTAAATGTAATACATCCCAATTCTGGCAGATATATTGAATTATCTAGATAACTTTAAAAATTCTGATGCCTGATTTCCTTTTTCAGTTATACAGATGTAAATGTTCTGGTATGGGGCCTGGCCAATAGTATATTTTATAAAGTTAACATCATAAGTATAAAGCATAGCCAGAGTTGAACAAAATTGCCTTAGAAGTCAGCTCTGTGTTAACTTTTAACATATTTCTAGTGAAAATAACAGTTATTATACCTACAATTCTTAGACCACACATAAATTACCAACTATGGCTAGCTATGATGTTGGTTCAGCATTTCAGATTTGGGAGAAAGAAATAGTTCAACTCTGTGTCATAAATAAGTCAAGGTAAAGATAAATAATTTCAAAAAACAGTTGAAAAATCATAACATTTAAAAATGTGTTTTTTAAAAGGAACAAATACTTATTTCTATTAATGGAATTCTCTATAGATTGGTATCTGAAAAACATTATCTTTAAGTCAGGCTGATATGGAAATAGAGGTTTTATTATTTACTAGAGGCCCAGTGCACGGAATTTGTGCACTGGAGGGGGGTCCCTCAGCCCAGCCTGCGCCCTCTCATAGTCCAGGACCCCTTGGAGGATGTCCAACTGCCGGCTTAGGCCCGCTCCCCTCTCACAGTCTGGGACCCCTCGCTCCTTACCACCCGCCTACTCGCTGCTCCTTACTGCTCGGCTCGCTGCTTCTTAGCGCTGCTGCAGAGGCTGGAGAGGCTCCTGCCACTGCCCCTGCACTCGCCAGCCGTGAGCCCGGCTTCTGTGGGAGCACACTGACCACCAGGGAGCAGCTCCTGCGTTGAGCGTCTGCCCCCTGGTGGTCAGTGAGCATCATAGTGACTGGTTGTTCTGGTTGTTCTGCTGTAAGGGTCGCTTAGGCTTTTATTATATAGACTAGAGGCCCGTTGCATGAAGAGATTCGTGGAATAGGCCTTCCTTCCCCTGGCTGCTGACACCGTTTTCCTCCAGCACCTGGGATCTAGGCCTTCGCTCTGGGTCGCAGCGGAGAAGCCAAGCCTCTTCAGTCTTCACCCAGCCTGCATATGCAAATTAGCTGCCATCTTTGTTGGATTAATTTGCATAATCATCCTGATTGGCTGGTGGGCATAGTGGAGTGACACCAATTTGCATGTTTCTCTTTTATTAGTGTACATTATTAAGTCAGTTACTTACTTTCCCTAAACCTTGATTTCTTCCTTTGTAAATTACAAAAATCCCCAATAGTTACTGTGAAAATTAATTTATGGTAACAAATAAATAATTTAGTAGCTACCTTGTGAATGCCAGTTCTCTCCAAGAGTGTTACTTTTTGTGCTTTAGAAAAGTATTTACATAACTCAGTCAGATAGCTTAATTCTTAAATAAAATATGTATGATTCATCTTTAAAGTCCACCTAGTAATTACACACTAATTAGCTAATTAATCCAAACTAATTAAACCAGTAATGATTCACTATTGAAATTTAAAATGAAGTTATTTTATAAATAAAATTACTCATAACTATTGTAGCACCAACCCAGGTCTGTTCATAATGATGTAATCAATTTTAATTAGCTGTAACAATTTCATAAATATATCAATTATGTAAAGTAAATTACATTTCTAGTTTTTCAGGACTATTACATAAGCTATACTTTTTTGGTTTATTATATACATTTTTTTACCTTGGAAACATAGGGCCTTCTTTATTATATGCACATCCACAGTCTTCTTTGCTGTGCTCTTTATTTTAGGCTCAGAGTTTCTGTCTATGGCCAATACATTCAGAAACTTGCTGCAAATCTGTACAGTCATAATTTGTAGCTAAATATTTTGGTAAAGGGGATGAGATATATACATGTTCCAGTGATTCAGAAAAGTGATATTGGAAAATGCAAATAAGTCATCAATTTCATAAATTGGACTACTTTGTGCAGATGCACAACTTGACGGGTTCAATGTCAGGGCTGAGGGATATAGAATATGTCACCTATGAGATGGAAATTTTAGGCAACTCCTTCAATACAGGGTTATGCTAAAAAATAACTTTTAAAGTATAAGAAACAGAACACCTTTGTTCATTCTAATCTCTTGCTGTTACTAACTACACTCTCTATGCTTTAAGTCTGTAAGTTTTTTTTGCCAGTTTTTGAATATCAGGATTTCTCTTATTTCTGTGGTTTTACAAGTGTAGTTCTGTATGCATTTTCTCTGCCCCCGTGAATTACTCTTTAGTACTTAAATTCAATTCAGTGTTACCTCTTCTGGGAAGCCATCCCTACAATCTGCCTGCTGAGTTTTCAGAAAACCTGATCTGTGCTTCTGACAGCATAACATTCTTCTTCCATATAAAGTGTTTCTTGGGGTCTACAGGTATTGTTTATCTCTGTGTGGAGGTCTGCCCCACAGGCAAGCTCATTTGTTTCACATAAGTCTTCACAGTATTTGAAGCAATAATTAACAACTAGGACATTTCACACAAAAGCCCAGATATCTTGCTTCTCAGGAAAAAAACATATAGCCAGGAACACTGGAGTGACACGGCAAAACTTGTTAGGGCTGAGTAGGTGCTGCCTCCCAGAAGGGAGTGACCAGTTGCTCTACAGTTTTCAAAAGCCCCACACAGCTAGCTTTCTACCAATTTGTACATTTCTTTCAGTTTCCTTAGCAATGTAAACTAAGAGCTCTTCTTGCATTGTTAAAATTTTGCTTCTTTCTCTTACTTGAGTATTTATTAGGTATTCTTAAGCAAGTCACTTAGTCTTCTTGTTACTTATTTTCTTTTTGTCAAAGCAACAACAATAATAGCATTACCATTATTATTTCATAATAGGGTGATTTTTTAAAGGTTTAAACATGTAAGGTGTGTAAAAATATTATGTAACTTTAATTTCAGTATATATAGATATAGCTCTTCTAAATATTTTATTAAGACTAAACCTAGTGCTTTCTAGCTAAATATTAAAATGTGTCCTTTTAATTTTCAATATAACAATGCAAGATTGATACTATCAGTGTAAAAATTGCATCTGAAAATCGTTTTATTGAAGAGATAGAATTACTACAAAATAATAAAAGAAATAAATCAGCAGAATATATATACATTTAAGACATATCGCCGGAACTGGTTTGGCTCAGTGGATAGAGCGTCGGCCTGCAGACTGAAAGGTCCCAGGTTCGATTCCGGTCAAGGGCATGTACCTTGGTTGCAGGCACATCCCCAGTGGGGGGTGTGCAGGAGGCAGCTGATTGATGTTTCTCTCTCATCGATGTTTCTAACTCTCTATCTCTCTCCCTTCTTCTCTATAAAAAATCAATAAAATATATTTTTTAAAAAAAGACATATCCATTGTTATATATAAAAAGAGTATTAGTGGGAGGATTGGACAAAAGGATTTTTTTCACCAAATAGTCTAAATGGATATAATTTCTGTAAAATGATGAAAAAAAACACAAAAATTCAAAAGTACAACATTGTTGTGACTTTGATGACCATAACCTTCACGACTTAGAAAGGAATTTAGTGGAAAGAAAAGTAAATTATATACATGGTTTATTTAAAAAAGGCTAGGAATCAAAATTATCATGATCAAAAATATATTTATTACTCAAGTCAAATTAAATATAACACAAAGGAAAATCTATACTTACATAGAAGAAAAAATGTTGTGACTTCATGAAAACCGAAACCTACAGAAAAACTAAATATTGAAAAATAACTTACTTACTTAATGAAATCATCATTCTGTGATATAGAGTATCTATTAAGGGTAGAATTTTCTAATAGATGCTCAGTATATAAAAAGTATTCCAATATATATTAAACATTTTATGGAGTAATTGGGACAAACAATAAAAATTTGGAAATATTTTATTTAGTGGTTTTTTATTTACTCTAAAGGCACATTTAGAAAATGCAACATGCACAACTAAAAGCAACTTATAAGGTGTATTGTTTCAATTTTAACACTTTCTTGAACTGTTTTGATGTAACTAGATTCAAGTGTTTTCAAAATCCTATATAATAAAAGGCTAATATACAAATTGTCCCCTTGACCAGGAGTTCAACCAGGAAGCGGGGCCGGCTGGCAGGACCCCACCCATGTATGAATTCATGCACCAGGCCTCTAGTCTATATAACAGAAGCCTAAGTGACTGTTACAGTGGAATGACCATAACAACCGGTTGCTATGATGAGCACTGACCACCAGGGAGCAGATGCTCAAAGCAGTAGCTGCCCTCTGGTGGTCAGTGCTCTCCCACAGGGGGAGCACAGCTCAGCCAGAAGCTGGGCTCATGGCTGCCATGGTGGGAGCCTCTCCCAACTCTGCGGCAGCACTACTGAGCGGCAGTAGCAGGCACAGCGGGCAGGGATGAGCGGCTCAGCACCCTGCCCCGATTCGGGCTCCTCCCTGACCGCCTGCCACTTGGCGCACTGCTACATCCCCTGAGGGGTTCCAGACTGCAAGAGGGATGTCCGACTGTGGCTTAGGCCCAATCCTGGTGCCATTCCCTGTAGAAGGCAGTCAGTCTGACCAACTCAGTGACTCAGGGAAGTGCAGGGAACTTAGGATGAGCCTGCCTCTGTGCTTGACTCACCCACTTGATGGTGTTCGCAGGACAGACTGTGGTGACCCAGCCTGTGCACGTGCAGCAGCCGCTGAAGCTCAAGCAGCAGGCCGTGCAGCAGCAGAAGGCCTTCCAGCCAAGCGCTGGCAGTTGGACATCCCCTGAGGGGTCCCGACTGCAAGAGGTCACAGGCCGGACTGAGGGACTCCCCTCCCCCAGTGCACAAATTTTGTGCATCAGGACTCTAGTATATTCATAAAAATCATTTTTTTTCTTATAGAGTTATTTTTCCAACAAACATTTACTGTGCTATACTCTGAAAGTGCAATCAATGCATGTATGATAATTTATAACTCTAGGACACAAGACATGGTGAAATAGTTTATTTTCTTTTCAACCTGGATTATCAGAAATGAGGCACAATTATTATCTCTAATCTATTGAATGACATAATTTATCTAACTGTTTTATGACCAAACTGTTACATCAGAAAATTAGTGTTTGTAATCACAATCGCAGCATTCAATAGAAACCAAAATTAAATAATCTTCTGGTTCATGATTTATGTTCTGAACATACCTGCAATTGCCCTAATCCATTGTAACTCAGACTAATTTTGCACTTCTTTCCAAGTGTTTCTGATCTCTTCTGTTTGTGCCCTTCTCTCTCTCTCTCTCTCTCTCTCTCTCTCTCTCTCTCTCTCTCTCGTGTTTGCATGTTTGCTCTTTTTTTTTCTTTTTGTAGAAGCTTGTTAATGTCGTCAAGGAAGCAGAAAAACTTGGATATGTGGAAACATAGGATTGTGACAATCTACTCAAGCTTTTTGACACGACAATCAGTTTCCCTTCTCTAAAGTTAAAACTCATTATCTAGATTATATCTTCTCTTCAGTCAGGAAAAAAAGCTTGCCTGATTCAATATGTCATGAACACCATTTCCCTACTATTTTTCTCCCACACACTTTCCAAGCCAAAATTTCCTCAAATATATGTTGAGAAGTATTATCTTTGAACATTTGGACACTTAAAAACAACAGAAAAGAATGTGCTTCTAATCCGTACACAAACATTCACATGAATGAATGAATATTTGGGACAATAACCCAAATTAATATTTGCCATTGCACTCATGTTGGATGGATTCTGGTTTGGAAGAGGTTGGGTTGGGATATGAAAAGAGAGGAAGATGAGAGAGAGAGAGAGAGAGAGAGAGAGAGAGAGAGAATTTGAAAGAATTTGAATGAATGAGTTCCAATTGTAACACATTATTTTTAAAACAATGGAGATGAGTAATGCTCAGAAGACATTTGAAAATATGTATCTGAAAATCAAGACAGAGTAGTACAGGTCTAGAGATAAGTATTTGAGAATTAGCTTTATAAAGGTACAGGAAGATTTTTAAGGTAGGTGATTGAAGGGTAGATAATGATAGATGATAGATAACAGATAAGATAGCTGACAGATAAGATATGATAAGATAAGATGAATAGATTGCACATAATCAAAGCTATCCATAAACTGGCCCATGCTTGTTTTTCCCTCTGCTTCTTTCCTACAACTGACCCTTTGAACTTATTGAACAATTTGTAATATCCTAAATGTATCATATTTCTTCAAAATACTACTTGGAATGCCCTCCATATTAACTTTCTCCACCCTAATTCCTAGAAAACTTCTATATCTCATTTAAGACCCCATTGGAAAATTTGTTTGTAACATTTTCCATGAAATGAGAATAATTATCTCTATTCATTGTTCCTCCACTTTAGTATTTATCACATTAATTTCAGTTATGTGTTTAATCATCTATTTGCTCTTGGGCTTCTTTAGGGAAGGTTAGATCTTATTTATCTATAACAGAAGCAAATTTGCAACACATTTTCTGAATAAATATATTAATCAATTATATAGTTAAAAATTTAACAGGCCTTTCTGCTAACTTACTCTAGCACATGTGCTTTGGCAAGTATTCTCCAACGATTTTTGCAGGAATTCTCCACCTGAATTGGGTATAAATAATTCTAACTGTTCTTACCTGAAAATAGATTTAATTTGTCAAAAGTCAATTTTTAAATAAGTAATAGAGAAATTGCAGAGTAATTCATATAACAACTCAGCTGTAACTCATATAATCTCAAATTTTCCTCACAGTAGCAATCAAGACTATCAAGATATAGAAATAGGCAGGAGAGAATGTTTTCAACTATGTATATGAACTATTACTTCTAAACTTACCTTTGATAATATCAGTGTAATCTCCCATTTAATTGATCCAGATTTATGTCTGTTTTACATTAGCCTAGTGCCTGCCATGTGCGAGGCACTGTGCTACTTGCCCCTGGTGCATACCTGATATTTCCTAGGAGACAGGTTAAGAAATTAAAATCACGTTTTGCATTAACAATATTGAAAGGGTGAGGGCTAGGCCCTCCACCTTGCCTCAGGGTAAGGGCTAGGCCCTCCACCTTGCCCCAGGGTAAGGGCTATGTTCTCCATCTTACCTTGGCCACGTGCTTGGCAAGGACCTTCTTCCCGGAAGTCTAAGACTCTGCTAGCCACACCCAGGAACAAGACATCGATTTGCACCTGGCCAATCGGCAGAGCACAGTCCTTTCTCCTCCAACCCCTCCTTTAAAACCCGTCTCTAGGCGGGGTTCTGTCTCTTCACCACTTGGCTTGTCGTTGTGTCAGTGAGTCTGGTGGACGGGGAGCTCAAGCTAGCTTGAAATACAGATTCTTATGCTTTTGCATCGGATTGGCTGGCTCCCTGATGTGGTTTCTTGGGGATCTTGAAATCTGGGCATAACAAATATAAAAGATTAAAAAATTTTCAGAATAAACTGCTAATGAATGTTATCTTGTGGCTGGAAACATCAACATCAGTGCACTTGATGAATTCTACTTAGGGTTAATATAATATTCTTGGTTTTGAAGTTTCTATTCATATTGTAAAATATGTACTCACTGACATTGGGCTTCCATCCAGTTTTTCCATTCAGAGTATGACAAACAAAGGGGAAAGTACAGAAAAAGAACCCATTGTCTTTGAGAAAATCTCTCTTTGCTCTTAAGCATGATATTCTAATGAGAAAAAAAATGTTTAATGGGAAAACTATAAAATGTAAATGTGTCCAAAAGTTCATCTCATATGTAGTCTATATTTGCAAACCATCAGGGATGTTTAAAGTTACATTAGTTTGAATAAATTACAATATAATAATATAGGTATGTTTCCCTAAAGGAAAATAATGTGATGAATACAATATAATTTAACAGATGCTTTTTATCATAAATAATTTTATAAAATGGATGATTTTTCCCAGGCTTGTATTGTTTCACCTTGGATTCGACTTTATAGACTGAGAAACTGAAGTGTTTGCATGACTCTCAAATCCAGAAGTAGCTACCAGCTTGGATTCAAAGACAACTCCAGGAGAACTCCTATGGATTTGGCTCAAGAAGAAGACAACAGAATTCCTAACAGTTAGAGAGTCTGGCACCATCATGCAGGGTTTTTCTGAATCCAATAAAGCATTTGGATTGTCTTGTATATTCCTCATCCTCTCTCAGAAAACTGAGAGAAATATTTTGAGGTACTTTGTGGCAGATTAAATAAATATCTTATA
The DNA here is from genome assembly GCF_000147115.1 of Myotis lucifugus. NCBI lineage: Eukaryota > Metazoa > Chordata > Mammalia > Chiroptera > Vespertilionidae > Myotis > Myotis lucifugus. Next base: position 2,207,353 of record NW_005871137.1, read on the forward strand.
ACAGTATGGCTTTCTAGAAACCTTTGTGGACTCAACAAGTTCCCAGAGAGAAAATAAGTTATATATTTACCTAGGATTTCTGAAATACTAATTTTAAATACATCCAACCTTTTTACAGTAAAACAAGATGGATATTATTCCCATCTCACAATTCAAAATCACCTGTTTGGATCCTCAAATCTATCCATATCTTAAAGAAACATTCAATAATGTTTATCTCTAATAACAAATACAATTATAAATAAGTATTTTAAAGTAAACAAGATTTCTTAGACATTTGGCATTAGATAACACACGGATAGGTAACCATATAATCAAAGAAGGAATCAGAGCAAAATAAAATTTAGAAGGTAATAAAAAGGAGATTATGAGCAGAAAAATATCTGTATTTAGTGGAAATTATATTATTTCATTAAAATGATAAAAAGTTTATATTTACCTAAAATTTTTGTAAAAAGAGAATTCATTAAAATATATAAAAGACATTAAGAAAAGAGCCTAAGTAAAGAGAAAAACTGAAATTAATAAAAAGCAATAAAATATGTAAACACTTTATAAGTCATTTTAAAAATATAGAAATTAGAGTATATTTCCGGATTGATAGACACAGGAAGCGCACACTCTGCTGTCCCTCTCACTGAATGCTGATGTTAAGCCCGGATAGAATGTATGGGACAGCAATTTGAGGACTCAAAAAAGAAATGGTAACAGGTAGATCAGGGAAGAAGACCAGAATTTGAACTATCACTGAACCAGTGAAAAGTTTGTGATTTATTTTCTCACCATATACACTGACTCTTTACCCTCCACCCCATCTGCTCTCAACAAACCCTAAAATCTAGAAGTGGCCACCTGTGCAAAGATATAAACAGTTCTAAAAGCACCCCTTCAGTTCTAGTTCAAAAAAGAACAATGGAACTCCTAACACTCAAAGATTGTGACGATTTCTCATCTAATTTTTCTCTACCCTCTCTAGTCCTGGTTCTCAAGCTTTCCTAGGGAGGTCATGACCTCAGCAGCAAGAAAGCCATGGCAGTCAAGATTCCAGGGAAGGGCCACCTTCCTCTCCAACCGGTGAGCTGCAGTTCAAAGAGTGAGGCACTCTCTCACCCATTTGCTCTTTTCTCTCGCTCTCTGGCCACCTGCTACTTGACCTAAGATAAGTATGCATTTTTTTGGAATCACACAGCAGAGCCAGATAGCTCAAGCACACACTTTCTTACCACAGGATTAAAAGGAATAGCAGGCATCAGGGAGACTGCAGAGACTGTTGAGATCCATATCAAGTTCTTCGGAAAGACTCTGGCTCACATATGAGTTCTACGTGCATGGGTCTGACCCTAATCAACAAACTAAAGATTTTGAAAACGGAACTAAAAAGTAAGAAAATACCAGATCCTAGCATAGTCACTGTATTAATTTCCTACTGTATGTTAGCAAATGAGTAGTTTGTAACACACTTTTTTTTTTTCTTGCAGTTTTGGTGGTCAGAAGTCTAAAATGAGTCATATGGAGTTAAAATTATTGTGTTGGTAGAGTTGGTTCCCTACAGAGTGTCCACAGGAGATTTGTTCTCTGCTCATTCCAACTTCCAGAGACAGCCGGCACTCCTGGCTGGTGGTGACCTCGCTCCAGTCATCTGCTCTCATATTCACATCTATTTCTGTAAAGAAATGTACCTCTGCCTCCCACTTAGATACTAGTGGTTATATTTAGTGTCCACTTGGAAAATCAAAAATTATCTCCAAATCCTAACTTTGATACATCTCCAAAGTCCTTTTTGCCATGTGAGGTAACATCCACAGGTTCTGGAGAATAGGAAACTGATATAATGTTAAATGGAAACTGTAATTTAAAAAAAATTCTTTTAAGATGTTTTCAGAATGGACTAAAGTAATTATCATTGGACAAGCACTTACATTCACTGAGTGTAGGTGGTATAATTTATGAGTAGGTCAGTCTGCTGAAAAGTGTACAATTCAAAGTAAATAATAAAATTTATTTATGAAAAGTAAACAGTTCTGACTTGATTGGACATAATTTTAATGAGAACTTATTTATCATAAAAATGTCTCAGTATTCTACCTAAATCTTGAGATGGCAAAAATATTTTAAATCTTTTAATATGATAATAGGTAAATGTATTGTGTATTTAGTATACAGAGAGTAATATAATAACATTAGTCTAGTTACATTATACTATGTAATAGAAGTTTATTTTTTTTGTAAAAAAATATATAGTCTGTAATACATTAAAATTTATATTAAGGTGTGTGGTTCATTTAAAAATTTGGTGTATATTATTTTAAAATCAATATTAAAGTTTATTTACTGCATATAAATTCTTTACTCAGAGATATAACTACATTAATCTTTAAGAAAAACACAGTGCTTTTCATGGCAATTCATATAATGACATAGTTTCCAGGAAGATTTTTTTTTTTTATAAAAAGTGACATTGCCTATACTGACATGTCCCTGACAGAAATGATTCCCTCTTAGCTAATCTGAGTAAAAAATACTGCTGTAATATTTTGCAACTATTAACTAAGGGTGTACTGAAAATAATCAGACACAATTAGAGTTTCTGCCTCAAAAGATTGCATTAATTGCTATTGGATTCGAGTTGGCACTAATACTGGGACAGAAGGAAATACCCAGAATAGCAACAACAGGTTCTTGTGCATCAATTATCTCCCAAACAATTCTGTGTATGTGTTTGTATATATGTGTGTGTGTGTGTGTGTGTGTGTGTGTGAGAGAGAGAGAGAGAGAGAGAGAGAGAGAGAACTTGAGATAAAATAATTTTATAGAAATTGAAAATCTTTGTGTAAGCCTATTTTAAGAAATTACATATCAACTTTACATTATGGAATCAAAGAAAGAAAATTTAAATGTTGGTGAGATGTTTTAGGAAAATGCTTATTTAAGGACACTTCCACAGTATATGTTATTCTTTTATTTTTATATTACTATGTATCTATAGAGCATAGTCTAACAAAAATAAAATATTAATAGTCAGATATCAGAGCCAAATCATCTCTCTGTTTACTTTAGGATTCTGGAAAGGTCAGTTGAAAGAGGAAAGGTTTGAAACTTTTCAAATGTTCTTTTCAAGAATCTATTCCTCAACCTCCTCCTTTACTCTGCCTGTACCTTCATGCTTTCTTTCCACAAGCAAGTACATACAAAATCACAGTAAATTAGTATTTTCTAAATTCTGGGGATATAAATGTGATGGTAAAACATTTTAATGGTTGTCAATAATCTAAAAGTGATCTAGCTCCTTGTTTTCCAGTTGTCCTTGCTGTTGTTGGAAGTGGAGTCATTTGTCAAGAGTAAATGGGATAGAAATCTATATATATAATAGAGAAATCTATATATATAATAGAGATAGAAATGGGATAGAAATCTATATATATAATAGAGAAATATGCTAATTAACCAGGACACCGTAATGGGTTGACTGGACAGGAGGAGGTTGTGTGCACAGCATTGGGGGTGGGGCGGCAGGGACTTCTGCACACCTGCACTTGGGGAGGGCCTGATCAGTAGTGGCCATGGCTGCTTCAAGGGCCAGAGAGGGAGTAGGTGGCACCGCATGATTTCAAATCACACACTGTGCTCCTTGTAGCATAATAAGGAGCTAGGAAAGTCCTAACCAGTTTAGCTCAGTGAATAGACCATTGGCCCAAGAACTGAAGGGTTTCGAATTCGATTCTGGTCAAGGGCACATACCTTGGTTGCAGGCTCCATCCTCTGCCCTGGAAGCAAACTTTCTGTGTGTCTCTCTCACATCGTGTTTCACTCTCTCTCACTCCCCTTCCCTTTCACTCTCTCTAACAATTAATGAAAAAGTATCCTTGGGTGAGGATTAACAACAACAAAAAATTTGTAACTTTGCCCAGCTAGAGTGGATCAGTGGTTGAGCATTGACCTATGAACCAGGAGGTCATGGTTCAATTACTGGTTAGGGAATATGCCTGGGTTACTGGCTTGATCTCCAGTGTGGGGCATGCAAGAGGCAGCTGATCAATGATTCTCTCTCATCATTGATGTTTCTATCTCTCTCTCCCTCTCCCTTCCTCTCTGAAATCAATAAAATATTTTTTTTTTAAAAAAGAAGCTAGGAAAATTCCAGGACAAGTGGAATGGGGAAGCTGAGACAGAGAGTTAAACAGCAGTTTGCCTCCACCTAATAAATCCTATCTTCCCTAAACCAAGGACACTTAAGAATAAATGGTTTGCACTTCTCCCCAGCTAGAGGGTAAATAGCTTAAATCACCCTACACAGGGAGACAGGTAACAGAAATCCAATTAGTGCCATTTGCCAACCACACCCAAGGACACAAATTAAGAGAATAAATCTCATTTTGGTACATTAGCATAAAGCTGATGAATATGCTATTATTTCTCCCCTAAGACCTCCTCTAAACGGCCAGCTTTTAAAACCCCTGAAAAAGTGTGTTCTCCCTCCAGGGAGCATGCCAATTCCATCCCCTTCCTCTTCTCCTCTCCCACCCCACCCCCAACTTCTAAAGGACCCCATGAGACTTGCAACCAGGGGAGCACTGGGCAGTGGCAGCTTTTGCTGGGCTAACCCCTGAACCTGTCTTCAAGGCCCCGCTTTCCCCCCTTTTCTCTAACTTCCCAGTGAGCTAAGTCAGCCCAGCCTAGGCTCTCCTGTTTCCTCTTCAATGCCCTGCCTTGTTTCTCTGTCCTAAGTACATTTTTGCGGTGGTCAATAAATTCTTACTTGCTTTTCTACACTTTTCTCTTGATTGAAATCTTTCCCTCAAGAAGACAAGAACCCAGGTTCCCTCCTCTCTTCCTTGTCTCCTCATCTCCCAAGTTACATCTTTTTGGTTTAAACTGTATAACCCAGGAGTTCAGGGCCATTGTCTCTCTCAAATGGCCTGCTCCTCGCTTGGAGTGTATCTTTAATATATCCCACTTTGCTTTATTTTTATGTTGCTGACCCTAAAGTCTTTTCTGCATAGACGAGAAGAATAGAGGTCCCAGTCAGTAACCCCAATCGATAACAGGTCTTTATATAAAGAAACTGTGAAACAATATCAACCAATACCTTGCATTGTCTCATCCATATGTACAAATGTATAGAGTCAACACTTTAAAGAGAGCAAAATTCCTTTCTAGGTGAACAGAGGGTTTTGTTGCAATTCTGATTTAGATGTAAATAGAGAAAAAAATAGAACATTTTCTATGCCATTAGTAGAACTAAATGTCTCTGTCAAGGTTAGTTCAGGTTTTAGGAGGCCTGAATTAATTAACATGTGAATTAATCAATTACCCAAATAATAAATAGAATCCCCATAGAGGTCAGTTCATATTAGAAATAGATTTGGAGGCAGTTTTGCACTTAGACTCTACAATAATGTTGAACCTGGGCGGGAGGGAGAAAAAGAATAGTGGAAACTAGCTATAGTTATAAGAAATATTAATCATGCTCTATTAACCGTAATTGTTTTGTTTTGATTAAAGAAAGCACATTCTGACCTGGTAGGAGTGGTACAACCCCTCCCTCCCCCACCTGGGAGTTAACCTCGAAATGTGTCCATTTTTCTTACCTGAGAACTGCCTAAAACAATGGAGTCCCATTGGTGCCCACCCTTTGCAGCCCTCCCAGCCCGCATTGCCTGTAGTTTGTAACCATTTTACCCATTCTTATTCCTTTGCCTACTGTCCCATGTAACCTCTGTCCTTCTACCCAATATAAGCAGCTGGCTTATGGTGGGGTGAGGGTGGGGGTGGGGGTGGGTAGAGCACATTTTTGTGAATGACTTGCTACTCTCCCAAGCTGCCTGCAATATACGAATTAACCTGACTCTGCATAATTGGCTCAAGTAGTGATGATAACTGGAACGGTGAGCTGAGGTGTTTTCCCGGGATCGTTCTCGCAACGCTGAAGAATGAGCTCTGAGGACCAGAAGACTTAAGCAAAAGTGTGGAAAATATATTACAAGCAGATTCAGACTGCCCACAAGGAGAGGGGGACCCAATAATGAGCTGCCCCTTAAAGCCTTGTAGTCCAGGGGTATATATTTGCTACAAGCCTGCTTCTATATCTATCTGTGTCGTCACCTGATTGATTCCCTCAATTGTTTTTGCCCTGCATCAGACCTGAACTTTCCCTGTTTCTATGTGCTCTTTCTCTGTCCCTGTGCTGAACTGGTTCTGTATCTATGCGTTCGTACACCTTGTTGCTACAGGCCCTGCCTTGTTTTCCCATGCCCCCCGCTTTGAGTCCAGAGACATTTGATTGTTTCTGCATGGTTGGTGCCTGTGGTTAGGCTGCTCAAACTGCCATGTCTGCCCCTGCCTATATTTCACCTGCCTTTGTTTTCCACTGGACCCCGCCCTATCTGCCTGCGTTTCAAGCTAACCTCAGTAACAGGCAGCCCGCACTCATTTGTTGTCCAGTTTCAAAGCCTTTTTATTTTAGGAAGCTTGTGATTGTCTTGTTCATCCCCAAACATCACTGAATCTTATGCAATTTTACTTCCTTTATGTAAACCTTGGCAATGTGGCAATAAAAAGCACACTCAAGAGTAATAGAAAATATTGGGGAAATAGTAGTTCAGCCTGAGTGACATAATGTGAAATGCATTTCACTTTCACCATCTGGAGAGAAATAAAGGTTGTTGATATAAGAAATATCCAAACCTATACAGAATTTTTATGAGTTTATTTGAGCCAAACCAATGACAATTGCCAGCCATCAAAATCTCCACTGACTGAGAAAATGCTCCAGAGAATAGCAGTTTTCCAGTTTATTTTACACTTTAGAATCAAAGGAGGAGATATGAGGAGTGTTACATAAAATCTATTGGTGGTGGATTAAGGGGGTTGGAGAAAGCAAAGTGAGGAAATCCCTGGGATTGGATAAAAAGTAAAGTGGAGAGACACATACTTCTTTTACACTGGGGGTATAGGATAGTTAACAATTAACATTTACAGCACATAGAGATAGTATTTGGGGAACCAGATAACAATGAAGAGTTTTGTAGTTTCATGCTATGGTGTGGTGTGCCCCGAGGAGTCTGGGAAAGAAGATACCTCCTAGATTCCAAAGAAACATTAGTTTTGATGCAAAAAACTGTCGATAGACTTACTTAGGTCAAGATTGACCTTTGTCAAGGGAGCTACAGGCCTAGGAAGTGATTACAGGCAATAACTTTCTGTTAGAAATTTTCATGTTCAGATCATCCTATGTGGTTACTCTTGGTCTCTGAGTTTATAGGGCCCATCTGATCTTGTCACATTTAGTATGTGGCTCCCTTTTTAATCCACTGGTTATCACATGTTATGAAAAGTACCGACAAAATAATATAATTCTGAGCATGCTTTCTATAAATGAAGGCCATATTGACACAGGACTCATATTTTAATTTTTTCAAGTCAATGCATTTCAGGGTTCATATTTGAGTTCTTAGTTTATCAGAAGATTTATTTCTCCTCACTTCTATGTACAAGGGTATATATAAACTATTTCTTTTAATATATTTTTATGTTCAGTCATGACAACAATTAAAAACCACTTTTAAGGGTATGCATATGAAAAATGCACAAAACTAAACATTTATATGCCTAATCCAAATTTGACTTAATTTTATAATTCTTGAGTTCTGGCTTTCTTTTGACCTTCATTTTGAATCTATTCTACATCTTTGCATTGCTAATCAGTTCCCAGTACTGCTAAAGTTGGAACAGAGGTGTTAAATATCTGCTCTCTATGGCAGGTGCTGAGGAAAATGTTCTATTGTTATTGAGCTGAATGCAAATTTAGTATAATCTAAATTTCTCTTTAGCACTTATTTTAGTTCTCTAGCTTGAGGAATTTTGCAACATCTAGACCCATTACTGAAAATATTTGTGATTAGATGCTCTGTAGGGAGGAGGTGAATCCTGAAAAGGCTCTTGGTAATACAGAAACTACAAAGAAGTCGAGGTAGGGTTCTGCTCTCTAATCACTGTGATCTCCTCTTGGAATTAAAGACTCTGAGGCACTGGTAAAAGAAAGCTGGGAAGGGCAGGGGAAAGAAATGTGACTGTGTGGTTTGGATAACATTGGATTTCAGTAGTATTGTATCCAATGCTAAAACATCCAATAGAGTTGTGAAATATCAGAAATATCAAATGGTGTCCTAGCTGGTTTGGCTCAGTGCATAGAGCATCAGCCTACTGACTGAAGGGTCCCGGATTCGATTCCAGTCAAAGGCATATGCCTGGGTTGAAGCTCAATCCCCAGTAGGAGGCATGCAGGAGGCAGCCAATCAATGAGTCTTTCTCATCATTGATGTTTTTATCTCTCTCTCCCTTCCTCCCAGAAATCAATAAAGTGTATTTTTTTTAAAGTAATATCAAATGGTGCTTCCCTTAAAAGAATAATGTTACATTGCTGGTTTGACTTAAGCTTTTGAGAGCTCAATAAATGTTAGCACTGCTGTTTCTTAAAAAAAAAAAAATCTGCCAAGGAAGTAACTGCTTAGGCCTGCAACCTAAGGAACTTATGCTGCCAAAGTTGCTGTTATGAACTTATACAGAGAGAAGGATTAGAAAAACAAAAGCTAGTGATGGACTATCACATATATTTATGTATATATAATTAACATCCTATATAATAAAACCCCAATATGCAAATCAACCAAACGGTGGAACAACGGGTAGAACGACCAGTCCCTATGATGTCCACTGACCACCAGAAGGCAGACGCTAAATGCAGGAGCTGCCCCCTGGTGGTCAATGTGCTCCCGAAGGGGGTGTGCCGCTCAGCCAGAAGCCAGCCTCAAGGCTGCCGAGCGTAGTGGTGGTGGCAGGAGCCTCTCCCACCTCCATGGCAGTGCTAAGGAGCAGTGAGCAAGCGGGCGGTAAGGAGCAAGGGGTCCCGGACTACAAGAGGGCAAAGGTCGGGTCTGAGGGACCTCCCCTCCAGTGCACGAATTTCATGCGCTGGGCCTCTAGTTAAAATTAATAATATAAAATATTTCTATAATATCTAATGTATGTTAGTGGTATCATTATAATTAGCTAGTTAATATAAATAATAGAAAGAGAGAAAAGCGGGGGTCAGACATTATAAGCACGGTCATCTGGGCAGTTTCAGCAGGAAGCTATAGCTTTACACTCCCCAGAAGCCTTTGGTCAACTCCCTGCAGATCACTGGGGGAAGGGATGATCAAAGGGGGAGATGGGTGCACATGCAGTGAAGTCAGGGTGACATGGGAGAGGTACTTGCCTGTTAGTCTTGCTTAGGGAATAATGGATTGGCTAGGGGATGGTTTGAAGAAATGAAACTGACAACCAATGGGTCTGGGTGCTTGTCAGTACTTGAGCCAATTAAGTAGAGACAGGGTTGAATCATATCTGAGCAGTTATTCCAATAATACTGGCAGCTTATTCCAATAGTACTTATGAGGGAGAAGGACAAAGATTACATGGGAAAGTCGGCAAAAGAAATATGAATGGGTACAATGGTTATGGGTTACAGACAATGCTGGCTGGGGGCTGCAAAGAGTGGGCACCAACAGGACTCCATTGTTGGGCAACAAGGTTGTTAATCTTTCTATTATGATAGGCAGTTCTCAGATAAAGAGAATAGACCACATTTTGAGGTTAACTTCCATGGCAGAGGTGGGCACTGCAGGGGTTGGAGGTGTGGTTACAAGTCTCCCAGCCAAGTCAGAATGTGCTTTCTTTAATCAGAACAAAACAATCATGGTTAACAGAGCATGAATATTTCTTATTACTGTACCTACTCCCAATATGCTATTTCTGCCCCTAACAGAAACTCCAATCCCCAAAGAGTTCCCTTCTCTTGTTTGCATTTGTGCTTGCTCTTGCTCTTGCTTTCTCTCTTGTGCTGGCCTATTCTCTCTCCAGAGCCATGTGGCCTTAAGAGCTGACTCCATATGCAGGATGATGGACTGTATTTGAATATGGAGCAGAAACAATGGCCCTGATGAAGATGATATTGAACTTTCTCCATGGCAAAGGACAGAGATGGGGCCTTGGAGGAAAACCCCTTAATTTTACATCATCAATAGAGCTTTCCACACAACTCCATACTCCCATAGCGGCCTCAGGATATTTTTTTCTCACAGTATCCCAAGAACTCCACTTCCCCCAATAACATTAGCAGCAGAAAAGGATAAATACTATAAATACTGAAAAATGCACATGAGAGTTATAGTTCTGTCTCCTTTTCAACATTTGTATGGTCAGTGTTTATAATATTAGACATTTTAACAAAAGAGAAATGGTATCTCGTGCTTTAAATTTTTACTTACCTAAGTACTAATGATGTTGAGCATCTTTTATTTTTTTTAAAAAAAAAATTTTAAATGTTTATATTGATTTTTTATAGAGAGAAGAAGGGAGAGGGAGAGAAGATAGAAATATTGATGATAGAGAAACATCAGTCAGCTGTCTCCTACTCGCCCCTACTGGGGATCAAGCCCACAACCTGGGCATATGCCCTAACCGGGAATCGAACCAGCAATCTTTTGGTGCATGGGACAATATTCAGTCCACTGAGCCATGCCAGCCGGGTGAGCATCTTTTCTTTTCCATATTTGAAATCCATATGTCTTCTTTGGTTGGTAACTATTTAAATTACTTATTCACTTTCTCAGTTGAGTTGTTTGCTTTTATTTTATAATAAAGCCTTGGAAGTTCTTTATATACTCTAGGTAAACATCTTTTATTACATATGTGACTTGCAAATATTTTCTACCATTTTTTGACTTGTCTTTTTACTCTTAGTTTTTTTTAAAAGAACAAAAATTCTTAATGATATGAAATCCAGTTTGTTTGTTTATTTTATGAGCCATAAGTTTGTTATTGTAGCTAAGAAGTCTTTGCCAACAGAAGGTTATAAAGGTTTTCGCCTGTGTTTTATTCTAAAATTTTAGAGTTTTAGGATAAAATTTAAATCTATGATCACTTTGTGTAAATTGTTATATGTGGCCAGTGAATTAAATTGAAATTGCTTATTTTTTGCATATGAATGTTTCAGTACCAATAGTTAGAAAGACTACAATTTTTCATTTAATTGTTTTGCCCTTTTTTGAAAATCAATTGGCCATAGATGAATGGGTGTATTTATGTATTTCACCATTCTCTTTCATTACCTATTGGTCTATTTTGACAGCAACTTCACATAGTCTTGATTACCACAGTTTTATAATAATTCTTCACATAAGGTAGGTAATGTTCTTCAACATTGTTCAAAGTTGCTTTGGTTATTCTAAGTTCTTTGTATTCCCATATGAATTTGTAATCAACAAAATGATCAAATAATTGATTCGATACCCCCTCCCCCTAGGAACTGACCTTTAGGCCACTTCAAAATGGACATTCCACCTGCTTAGACGACATTCCATTTGCTAAGAACAATATCCTTACCCTCTGGACCTTTCTAGGATCCAGACTCACCCAGAGAATTCTCTGCCCAGAAAAAGCCCACCTTGAAAATCTCTGACTCCTCATCCCTGGGAGCTGGCGCCGTTTTTGGGCTCAGCCCATCTGGTATCTAGAAGACCTAATAAATTTATAATCCCTCACCACTTTGGCCTCATGCGTTCCTCCTTCGGTGACCCTAACATTGACATTTTAACATGTCTTCCAATTTATGATGGTTTTCCCCTTCATTTATTTAGGGTCTCTTTAACTTCATTCAGAGTTGTTTTATAATATGCAGTGTACAAACCTTGTACATATTTTATCAATATATACTTATTTTAATTTTCATGCTATTATAAAATAACTTTTATGTTTTTAATTTAAATCTCTAGTTGTTTATTGTTAATAAATAAGGCAAGTAAAAGAAATAAAAAGCATTCAGATTAGAAAGAATTAAAAATGTCCATATTTACAAGAAAAATGATTAATCAGGGTGTTCTGGCTGTTTAGATTTCATGTGATTATTGAGATCTTTAGGTTTAAGTCTCTTGTCTTGCTATTTTTTTTATATCCATCCTATACTTTCTTTATTCTGTTGTATTTCCTTTTCTGTCTTCTTTTATATCTCTTTTATGATCCTACTTTATTTCCTTTGTTGACTTATTTACTACAACTCTTTGTTGTGTTTAGTGATTTTATTTGTATGATACATCACTAATACATTGCATTTTGTCTTAAAGTAATATTATACTACCACATAAATAAGAAATTTACAACAATTTCTATTGTCCCAACCCAGGCTTCTGTGTTACTGTTTATATACATACATATATATATATATATATATATATATATATATATATATATAATGTGTACATACATTACTTTTATTTTTTACTTAAAGACATCTTTTAACATGATTCAAATTGTAAAAATGCTTACTGTTATGTCTGATTAAATAATAGAATCAACACCGCCTCCCCTGGCAACTGACCTTCAGACCACTTCACAATCGACATTCCCTTTTGCTTAGAACATTTTTCACTTGCTAAGACCATATTCCACTTGCTAAGACCATTATCTTTCCCCTCAGGACTTTCCCAGAGAATTCTCCACCCAGAGAAAGCCCACATAGAGTCCTTTAAAATCTCTAACTCCCTGTTCCTGGTGCTAGCACCATTTTGGGGCTCAGCCCATCTGGTTTTCTAGATGACCTAATAAATTCATAATTTTTTACCTCTTTTGGCCTCATGCATTCCTCCTTTGGCAGGAGATCTACCAATATAGGGGTAGACTAGATAGATAGATAGTAGATAGATAGATGATAGATGATAGATAATAGATAGATAATGGATAGATAGATTATAGATAGATAGATGATAGATGATGATAGATAGATAGATAGATAGATAAATAGATAGATAGATAGATAGATGATAGATAAGATTCTCTCAGACTATTATGCAGACTGATCTGCTGTCTATAGATGAAGTCCCAAGGAAGCCAGTGGTTTAGTTCTAGTTCAAACCTGAAGACCTGAGAACTAGGGAACCCAGTGGTATTAGTTCTGGTCTGAGTCCAAAGTCCCAAGGGCCATGAGTACTTAACACATAACTAAGAAATTCTGTTCCCACATATATGTCCAAAATAAATGAAAACATGTTCGTATAAAACCCTGTGTGCACATGTTCATAGTGACTTCATTTATAATTCTCCAGACCTAGAAACAACCCAAATGTCCTCCAACATGTGAATGAATATACAGGTTAGCTACATCTTTGCAATGCAACCCTAATCAGCAATAAAAAAAACCCCACACAAAACAATGAATTCCTGATGCAGGAAAAACATGTGACTGCATTAGAAGTGAAAAAAAGGCAGACTCAAATGAATACATAATTTATGATTCTAGAGAAGCATTTTTTCAAAAGAGCGCTGGGAGATAGGTATATTGTGTTGATGTAACTGATTTATATTTTGATTGTGGTGGAAGTTATACAACTGTATTCATTTGTCAAAATTCATAGGACTATACAACAGGAAGAGTATTTTTAAAATCATTTATCATTATTATTATTACTAGGGGTCCAGTGCACAAATTAGTGCACCTTGAAAGGAACTGTGGGTCTCGAGGCTATGGTGGGCACAGGGGCAGGTCTCAGCCCATCCTCCGTGCCCCCTCTCAGCCCCTCCCACTGGGGGCCCGGTTCCCTGTCTGCTGGCAACCCTGCTCTAGCCACCGCAGCTGCCACACACTGATGGCCCTGGCCCACTCGCACCCGCTGATGGCACGGAGCAATTGGGGCCGGCGCCAGCAGTGGTTGTGAGAGGGGCCAATGCTGTCAGTGGGTGCAAGTGTTCGCTGCTGCTCCAATCGCCCCTCAGGAGCAAGGGGAGGTGGAGAAGCCCTCAGGAGCAATGGGGACTTGTGCCAGGCACCGGCAGCGGGTGCAAGCAGCGGCTTTGGCACAAGCTGTGGGTGTGAGTGGGGCCATCACCAGCAGCTGGTGCGAGAGGAAGCTGCCAGCCCTGATCACCCCTCAGGAACAGAGGGAGGTGGAGAAGCCCTGAGGAACAATCGGGGCCAGCAACCGCCACTTGCACCCGCTCACAGTGCTGAGCGATTGGTGCCGGCAAAGGGCACCAACAGCAGTTGCGAGTGCTGGGCGGGACCACGGCATGCGGGAGCAAAGAATTTCCAGTAACCACCAAAGGCTTACCCCAATGACAGCAACCGGTGCCCCACCTTGGTCTGGTGCTCCCACTCACCTGCTCCACCATTCCACCACGGCCGACACCCTCCATATTCTGTGTGTACCCCCTGGTGGTCAGCGCATGTCATAGTGATCAATTGTTTGGTTGTTTGGTTGTTGCACTGTTTGGTCTATTTGCATATTAGAGTTTTATATATATAATTATTATTATTATTATTATTATTATTACAGTATATTAATTGAATAATAAGAAAAATAAATGAATTGAGAAAAAGGAGAATATTGATTTTGAAATAAAATAAAAACTTTCCTGCCTTCACCCATTTGTCTCAGTGGATGGAGCGTTGGCCTGTGGACTGAAGGGTCCCAGGTCAATTCCAGTCAAGGGCACATGATTCTCATCATGATGTTTCAGTCTCTCCCTCTTTCTCTCCCTTCCTCTCTGAAATCAATAAAAGAAATATTAAAAAATAAATAAATAAATAATAAAAACAAAACCTCTCCTAAATATAATTTGCTATATTATAAACACCCACCCAGCTTGCTTGCTTAAGAGTCAAATTTGAGCTCAGTCAGTGTGGCTCAGTGGTTGAGAGTTGAGCAAAAGGTCACCGGTTCAATTTCTCATCAGGGCAAATGCCCGGGTTGCGGGCTTGACCCCTGTTGGGAACTGTGCAGGAGGTGGCCAATCAATGTTTCTCTCTCATCAATGTTTCTATTGCTCTCTTTCCTTTCTATTTCTCTAAAAATCAATAAAAACATATTTTTTAAAAGAATCAAATTTGAGTCCAAATGCTGTCTAGTAACTAAAAAGTTTGTTTTAATAAAAGAACATTCTTGTGAAGAATTAAATAAGAATATTAAATACTTGACATGTGAGAATTGAAGCATCTTACCAGAAAACAAAAAGGTAAATGTATTATTATTGCGGTTATTATTATTTTACTACTATAATTAAGAGAATAAGTACATAAAAAGGTATTTGGAGTGTCAGAGTAATCCTTTTTTTCAGACCCCTCAGGGTGTAAGGTCTGGGGCTGGGAAAATAGGGTCTTTCCTGATCCCACCAGCTGAGTTGGACAAAACAACCCAGAACTGCCAAGCCACATCCTGCTGGACAATAGCTGCCATCCTGGGACCCACCAGAGCATCCTGTTGTGCTGATGGCCAATAAATAACCACCGGAGACTTCTCAAGATGGCCAGGGTGCAGCTGCACCAACTTCCCGCTCATCAATCACCCGCCACAAGCTACCTCAGATAAGCCTGATTGGTCCAACAGCAGCATAAAAAATCTCTGCCAGGCATAGGCGGGTGTGACTCCCCCGGCCTGCACCCCCAGACCGTGGGACCTCACCCGAGAGCTTCCAATAAACGCGATATTTCGCTCTTACCCTGCTTGTCTTGGTCAATTTATTGGCTTTGGTCAGATTAAATCTTAAATCTCAGATTAAACCTTACATTAAACCTAACACAGGGCACAATCTCCCACCAGAGCACCAGACCACAGAACCCCTCATTGTTATCTTGTTGCCCAAATACCATCTCTATAAATATTAATTGCTAACTATCTTGAACCCACAAGTGTAAAAGAAGTATTTGTTTCTTCATTTTTATCATCACAGAGGTTTCCCTGCTTTGCTTTCTTTTGCCTTCCTAATCCACCACCAATGAATTTCATGCAGCCCTCCTAGTGTCTCCACTTTTGATTGTAACGCATAAAATAAACTACAAAACTGTCATTCTCCAGAGCATTTTCTCAATCCATTGCGATTTTGCTTCCTGACAATTGTCATCAGTTTGCCTCAAATAAACTCATAAAAATTCTCTATGGGTTTGTATATTTCCTATGTCAATACTTGTTTTATTATTCTTTTCAAATCCACTTAAGTTGTAATCACATGCAGAAACATTATTCTAGAAGGAAAACTAGGAATTATATAGTCTAATCATTTGTGTGGCATGTCATTCCCTTTCACTAAATGCAGAACAAAGTAGAAGTAAAGTAACATACCATACAAATCTGTGTTTAATCTGGGTCATCCCACTATTACACTATGTATTATGACTTGTCAAATTTTCTTACCTTGAGATGAGGAGACCTTGGTTTTTGACTTCTTCCAGGAAAGATTTTAATCAAGAGACAAAGTGTAGAAAAGAAAGTAAGAATTTATTGACTATAGCAAAAGTATACTTAGGACAGTGAAACAAGGAAGGGCATAGAAGAGGCAACAGGAGAGTCTAAGATGGGCTGCCTTAACTCACTGGGAAGTCAGAGAAAGGGGGCCTTGGATATAGATTCAGAGGGTTAGCCCAGGACGAGCTGCCACTGCCCATTGCTCCCCTGGTTGCAAGTCTCATGGAGTACCCTAGAGGTTATGGGCTATGTGCCTGTGGGGGAAAGAAAAGGGAAAAGGATTGGCACAGGCATGCTCCATGGAGGGGAATCACACTGGGACTTTCATTTTCAGGGGTTTAATAAGGTGTTTGAGGGAGGTTTAGTGGAGAATCAATAGAATATTCATCAACTTAATGCTGATGTACCAAAATGAGATTTATTCTCTAAATTTGTCTGTCCTTGGGTGTGGTTGGCAAATGGCATTAATTGGATTTCTATTATCTGTCTTTCTGAGTAGGGTGATTTAAGCTATGTACTCTCTAGTTGAGGAGGAGAAGTGCAAATAATTTACTCTTTTTTTTCAATCTTTAATTTCTTTATTGGTTAAGGTATTACATATGTGTCATCATTCCCCCATAAACCCCCCCACCCCCCCCCCTCCACTCATGCTCTCATCCCCCTGTTGTCTGTATCCATTGGTTGGGCTTATATGCATGCATACAAGTCCTTTGGTTGATCTCTCCCCCTTACCCCCACCCTCCCCTACCTTCCCTCTGAGGTTTGAGCATCTGATCGCTGCTTCTCTGTCTCAGGATCTGTTTTTGTTCATCAGTTTATGTTGTTCATTATATTCCATAAATGAGTGAGATCCTGTGGTATTTATCTTTCTCAGACTGGCTTATTTCACTTAAGTATCCTTGGTTTAGGGAAGATTCAATTTAGTAGGTGGCTGTAAACTACTGTTTAACCATCTGCCTCAGTTTTCCTATTCTGCTTGTCCTGGAGTTTTCCTAGCTTCTTACTATCCTATAACAATTTTAGAAACTTCAAAAATATATTTAAATATAAGGAAAACTCCTTGAACTATGTAGACCTGGTATTATTTCATTTCATCTGTATAAATTAAATTTCTAAGGGTTTGAAGGCAAAAACATGAAGACTTTCATATAGAACATAGACAGACTGACAAAAGTAAGTGAAGATATATTTCTAACAGACTGGTGATATTGTCAGCATACATACCAAAAAATAGCTATAGAATACCTGTAACATAACTTAAAAAGATTGAATCAAAATGCCTAGTTCCAGAGGATTAGATTGGCTGAATTTGTTTACTTATTGTATGAATCACATCATACTCATTTTTGAATCAGAAAGGCTAACTCATAGTACCCACCACAATTCAGGATTTCAAAAGGTACTAACTACTACTAATTGCTGAATTTAATTCAGTCACCATACAAGCCATTTTATGACTAAAATGATGTCTGACTCATAAATATTGCTATAATAATTCCAGGAAGTGTTATAATTATGGACTTGTTTTTTCTCTGGATTTAAATTGATTGACATGCTTATTTGATACAGAATCTCTTATAAATCAAATTTCCATTTATGAATCCCAAGGAGCATTTGAGTGAAACATTGAATGACTTAGATCCAAATCAATATAACTGTTTAAATTAGCTTATAGTGCAGGAACACATATAAATAAGAGTTAAATTATAAGACAAACATAAAAATAAATATAGACAGAGAAAAGAAATATATCGACTATATAGGTTAATATTACTATGAGTCAAAGCCTAATGTGGAAAAAAATGATTATACAACTCTCATTCTATATTAAAAAGAAGTATCTCAGTTTTGATAAAATATATTTTCCTGAAATTATGTGTTTAAGATATTTGGTTGTTCAATATTTATACAAAAGCCTTGAAACACATTATGAATATTGCTTATAGCAAGCTCCTAGGGCAATGGAAACTAAAGGGAAAATAAACAAACAGGACTACATCAAAATAAAAAGCTTCTGCACAACAAAAGAAACCACCAACAAAACAACAAGAAAGCCCACTGCATGGGAGAACATATTTGCCAATGTTATCACCAATAAAGGTTTAATCTCCAACATTTATAGGGAACTCATGCAACTTAACAAAAGGAAGACAAACAACCCAATCAAAAAATGGGCAAAGGATCTAAATAGATACTTTTCGAAAGAAGACATAAGGAAGGCCAAGAGACATATGAAAATATGCTCAAAGTCACTAATCATCCAAGAGATGCAAATTAAAACAACAATGAAGTACCATCTCACACTGGTCAGAATGGCTATCATCAACAAATCAACAAATGACAAATGCTGGCGAGGATGCAGAGAAAAAGGAACCCTTGTTCACTGCTGGTGGGAATGCAAACTGGTGCAGCCACTGTGGAGAACAGTATGGAGTTTCCTCAAAAAACTAAAAATGGAACTTCCATTTGACCTAGGGATCCCACTTCTAGGAATATATCCCAAGAAACCAGAAACACCAATCAGAAAGGATATATGCACCCCTATGTTCATAGCAGCACAATTTACAATAGCTAAGATTTGGAATCAGCCTAAGTGCCCATCAGTAGATGAATGGATTAAAAACCTTTGGCACATCTATGCAATGGAATACTATGCCACAGTAAAAAGGAAGGAACTCCTACCATTTACAACAGCATGGATGGACCTGGAGAGCATTATGCTAAGTGAAATAAGTCAGTCAGAGAAAGATAAATATCACATGATCTCACTCATTTGTGGACTATAATGAACAACACAAACTGATGAACAAAAACAGATCTAGAGACAGAGAAGCATCGATCAGATGCTCAAACCTCAGAGGGAAAGTAGAGGAGCGTGGGGGTAAGGCAGAGGGATCAACCAAAGGCTTGTATGCATGCACATAAGCATAAGTGATGGACGCAGACAACAAGGGATGAGGGTGAGGCCAAGACTTGGGGGATGAGGGGGCAATGAGGGGATAAAGACACATTTGTAATATCTTAATCAATAATTTTTTTTTTTTAAAGTTGATGCTGCTAAAGCATTATGCCCTTCACCATTGTAGGACAAGAAATTTTACTGACCTTGAAGCCTGGTAATAATTGCATATTAGCAGTGTGGTTGTTTATAAATGAAGACCCATTTTATTTTTTCATATATTATTTTTCCAACAATATATTTAGTCAATTTTTTCCATCTAAGACTGACATCATGCTAAGCCCTTAAAATTACCTTCATCTTATGGTATGGGGCAAAAACCTTCCTGATCTTGGCAAAGGGAGATGAATTTTCACCTAAGAATTTTATCTGATATTGTTTATAACTATTTTCATCAGTTTTTTAAGCTAAATATATTGAAATAATATTTGCCTTCTAATTTACCCAAAACAGCATCAGAAACAGTTAGAACACCCCAGACTCTTGGATGAGTTTTCATTTTTCCTCACACCATTTCAAATAATTGGCATTGGTACAAATGTTTACTGCTGAGTATAGTTTGCCGCTGGGGCAAATTAGTGAACCATGGCTACTTATTACAACATCTCTAAAATGATATCAGATAATTATTTCTTGAGAAATCAATAGTTTTTATGATGATTATACTTCTTTTTAGTAGTGATGCCACATAAGAATACTCTATTGGCTGTACATATACGCACAAAAGGCATAGTACTTGTATAGAAGTTGAAGTTTTCACTGTTCAAAGGCAATTGGTAGCAGACAAAACAAGGGTAGGTTGTAGCAGGATATATGCCTATCAGAAATAAATCAATGTCATGCATTTAACAGTGTTTTTCTCATGCTGATTTCAGGGCACTAAAGCAAAGTTAAAGTTCTTAAATTCTTACAATGAAGAGTAACAACAGGAAAAAGCACGTCTTCCCTATAAAAGGCTTAGTTTCTCAAAGGCCGATTATTTTGGTCTTGCCTTAAACCAAATAATTTAAAATCTTTAGGCAATGTCTTCTAAGAAGCTATAATGGAGTCACAGAAGGCAACTCTATTAAAAATACCGATTGGGCTAATAGCTTGCCCTGTGTCATGGGAAGTGGTGCTTTGTGAATTCAATTTCCCTCTTGATATTTTTAGCTCCGTGTCCATCACTTAGAAAGGATTTTCATCTCAATAACCAACACAGTTTGCATTTTCTATCTTATCCTAGAAATCAATTGAAAGTAATTGAAAGAACAGGGAATTATATTTGTGCCTATAGAAGACTCTCAGCAGTTTTGCAAAACAGCAGAGACCTTCATTTGCCTGATCTTGTCCTACCTAGCCAACATTTCCCAAGAAGTCCAAACTTCAATCATTTACTACTGTCAGAGGGATCTCTTTGCTGTCCCCCAAACATGGCAGGTAAATTCCCATCCTGTACTTTTGTTTAGAATGTCCCATCATCCTTGGCTGACACTCAGTCTGATGAAGCAGTAGAGTGAATTACTTAAGAGTATATACCCCGAAACCAGATAGTCTGGATCTGCGTCATAAGGTTATCATTACCCTATTTTGGAAGAAATCTGATTGAGACTGTTTTTTTATACATAAAGTGGAGATGATATTATTTTCTCAGAACGTTGCCATAAAATTTAACCACATAAAATATGTGAAAATTTAAAACTAAGACCTGGCACATAGTAATTGCTATGTGAGTATTTATTTATTTCTTCGATTTTTTTCCATCTTTCAAGTGTGAATTTGATCAAATAATGTTGTCTGTTATAGTCAATTCACACTTTGACTTCTGAATTTCTAAAGC
The DNA here is from genome assembly GCF_000147115.1 of Myotis lucifugus. Lineage (NCBI taxonomy): Eukaryota > Metazoa > Chordata > Mammalia > Chiroptera > Vespertilionidae > Myotis > Myotis lucifugus. The sequence goes on from NW_005871137.1 coordinate 2,228,402, forward strand.
ACTGACAATATTATATGCATGTACTTAGTGATTTACTAAATGTTTCATTCATTTCATCACTATTTATGCAAAGATAGTATTAACACTAAGTATTTTTATTTCTATAATTAGTTCACAATAAGGCAAATAATGGACTCAAATTATTTTTTACTAGTTGATTTATATGACCCATTTATAAAATTAAAGACTATATTTCATTGCTAGTGACTAGAAAATGTCAGATTCACTAACTTTATTTTATTTTGAAGACCTAATTAGCTGGTAAGCTCACTCAGGAAACTTTCATTAGAAGAATTGTTTTGGAATCAAGACTTCCATTTTTAAAAAAATATATTTTTAATAATTTCAGAGAGGAAGGGAAAGGGAAAGAGAGAGAGAAACATCAATGATGAGAGAGAATCATTGATTGGCTTCCTCCTGCACACCTCCCACTGGGGATTGAGCCCGCAACGTGGGCATGTACCCTGACCTGGAATTGAACCACGACCTCCTTGTTCATAGATCGATGCTCATCCACTGAGCCACGCTGGACGGGCAAGACTTACATTTATTAAAGTTTATATTTCTGGACTTCTATTCTCCTTGTGCTCATTCATTATGCACATTAATTCCTTTAAATAATTTTAACTACAGTTGTTTCAATATTCTTTTATGCAAATTTTCACATTGTGTTATTTCTGAATTTATTTTTATCAATTGTTAATATAACTAGTTATGGGTTATGCCATTATGCTTCTTGAAATGTTAGTAGAAATTGTGGATATAATGTTAATTATTAAGTGGATATTTACTCTCTTTATTTAAAGAGTACTGTTACTTCTGATATCTTCTTAGAATACAGGAAACTGGTAGAAGCACTGTTTGCGTTCTTAAACCAACATACCAACCAACAAACCTACCAACCACAAACAGGATAATGTGCACTTTCACTAACATTTTACAACTGATTATAGATTAGAGGTCACAGGGAAAAAAACTGACCTGAAATCTGCAGAAAGACAAGTATCTGTAATGAAAGAGAAGACATAGTATTTGCATTCCTGGGGTAGAAATTAGGTAAAAATGTCAATGAGTTGTGAAATGTAGTGTGCGGGCCAGCAAGAGAATATAAAAACCCTGAAGTCACAGGTATAAGAAGAATACACATGCACCCATGGGTTCTATTCCACAAATGTCACAGGAACTCACAAAAAATATTGGTGACAGTAGTAATATTGAACCATTAGTGGTTCATGCTTTTGGAGAGGCATAGCAGCTGCTCTGGAAAAGACAACGTCTGTTCTTCCATTCTTTTACCCTTTTTCTCCCCTAGAAATAAGTTTAGTTACAGATTATAAGTCATTGGACAACAATGAAAAGTAATTTTTGAAAAGAGTTATGAGTAACTTTCAGTGGTAGAGAGAAAATGAAATTGTTTTTAAAATATTAATTAACCCAATGAGGGCAGATAAAAAAAAAAACACCAATAAAAAACAAAAAAAAACAAACAGATTTTAAAACAGGACATAGTAAGTAAGATGAAAAATTTTAATTAACTGTATAACCCAAATAAAAAATAAAGACAACCTTTTAGACTTCATGTATGGGAAACATTGGATTTTGTTGTCCTAGTAATCTTTAATGCCTTTAAATTTGTGCTCTGACTGTCATAGCTGGGTACTTTTTCACTAAGCTGGTGTACATTTTTAGGAATTGGAATAGATTTTATCTATATTTTTTAAACTTTCTTAAGTGTTTTGTTTTGGTTTGGGTCTTCTTTTTAACCTTAATGTTAATATACTCTAGGTCTGATCAAAATTACCCAAATCCCTCATTTCCCCCCGGAGAATGTAAGATCTTCAAATAAGTATTTTTATCATTCATATTGGATTTTCCTAATACACCTTAATTTTGAGTGGCGGATTTGTATTTTAATCACATATTATAAAGCAGTCTCAACACATGCTTGTTGAATGAATATTGTTTTCTGTTGGATTTTAAGCCAAATATAGTTTGTCTTTGTTGATGTAAACATATGCTTTCAGATGAAAGGTTACAATCCAATATGTTTCTTTTTTCCTTTGTTTCAAGAAAGTGAAGAATAAATTTCAGTGTCATATTAATTTATCACAAGTGTTTAGAAACATTTACTCCTTCTGTTTTATATAAATGTATTCCACAGTGGTCAACCCATTAATTTTCTTTTTTCTCCTCAATGTGTTTTCATGTAGGGGATGTTCAAAACCTTCTCTGAAATGGATCAATTATGAACTACATACACATAGACACCCATGCTTGCACCCCCTCCCACACGAAAATACTGAAGAAGGCATATCACTGATTATAAGATAACTAGAGGCCCAATGCATGAAATTCGTGCAAGGGGCTTGGCCCTTGCAGCTGCGGTGGCCTGCCTCGGCCCTTGCAAGCCTGGCTTCGTCCATAAGGTCGTCAGGAAGGACATCCGAAAGATCATTTGGCTGTCTGATCTAATTAGCATATTATGATTTTATTATTAAGATTATAGATAATGACATTAAATGGAATGGACACATACTTTCTAGGATACAAAGAGAGAGTTTATATCTCTATTACACATAAAATGTAACATTGGCTAAAAATTAAATGTTATATAGGAATCATAAATATGGAAAAAATATGATCAATTGTTAGATAATATAAATATTAATGTTAGTAAACCAGTCAGGACAGTAGCATTATGAAAATCAAAAGAAAAAGTAATAAAAATATGGATTGACTTATAAGATAAAATAATAATTAGGAAACTTTAAACTATACAAATTTTATTAGGAAAAAAAAACAATTTAAAAGACTAAAAACCACAATTTTTTCACTGCAATTTTTAATTCCTGTTTGTTTACTCTGTGAAGGACAGTACCAATGCAGCTGCATGATAAACCTGGAAAAAAAAAACTTGTTTAAAGCAAAAAATTGGACAGAAACATTTTGTGAATCCAGACATGAAAGCCATCAAAGAAAATTCTAATGGAAAAACACAAGATACCAGTTTCTTAAGTCACTGTGAGACTCAGAATTTTCATAAACTTAATGACCTATAAATAAATCAAAGATAAAATTAGTGGTGGTTTGATATTCACCCTAATATTCCTACTTAAATCAATGATAATAGACTTAACTAAGTGCACCGAAGTCCACATAAATTCAATTTCCAGGTACATTCATTTGTATATGTTAAACATGTTTTAGCAATGAAGTAGGGGGAGAGCAAAAAATCCATAATTAGCCTTAGCTGGTGAGGCTCAGTGGTCTGAGCACTGATCCACTCACTGAAGGGTCTTGGGTTCAATTCCTGGTCAAGGGCACCTATCTGGGTTTCAGGTTTGATCCCAGGCCTCGGTTGTGGCACTTGGGAGAGGCAACCAATTTCTCACATATATGTTTCTCTCTCTCTCTTTCTCTCTCCCTTTCTCCCTCCCTCTCTCCCTTCTTCCTTCAGTTTCTCTAAAAATCAATGGAAAAAATATCCTCAGTTGAGGATTAACAACAACAACAACAAATCCATATTATCTGACACAAGGAATCAATATGAGCAGAATATGCTTATTAATGACACAAATACACGACTA
>NW_005871137.1:2232088-2239031 GCF_000147115.1 Myotis lucifugus
CATTTTCTATTCCTCTACTGCTTCATTTTCCCTTCCCACCAGAATGATGCATTGATGAGTATTGTTCTTAGTCCCCAGGACTCACAGGATAAGCATCCTATGCTCACATCATGGACCAAAATATCAGGAACCAGAAACGGGTCAACCAACTAACTAACTAACTAACTGTTTTTAGTTTCTCTGAAGCAAAATCATGCCAGCTTTATTCAAATTGTCCCATGTGAAACATTGCTAAAGATATGAATCTGTTAGATACAGACAACAGTATGGTGGTGGAAAGAGACTTGACTTTGGGTGGTGAATGCATGATGCAGTATACAGATGATGTATTATATAAACTTGTACACTTGAAACCCGTATGGTTTTATTTATCAACTAGAGGCCCGATGCACGAAGATTTGTGCAAGAATAGGCCTTCCTTCCCCTGGCTGCCGGCACCAGCTTCCCTCCAGCACCCAGGACCCAGGCTGCTTTGCTCCAGCCACTGCCAGGCATCTGGGACCAGGGCTGCTTCGCTCCAGTTGCTCGGGCTGCTGCCTCCACCCACCAAGGTCATGCTCTGAGCTGCACCACGGCTGCTCAGAGCATGCTCCCACCCCTGGTGTGTGTCCTCTGGGGCTGGGGGCAGCACGCAGTCCCCTCCCGCCCATCTGTGTGCGCAGCTCCTCCTGAGTGGTCGTGATGCAGCCTCCTCCTGAGCCGGTCATGATACCTGGCTAATTTGCATATTACCTGTTTATATATATAGAATGTCACCCCGATAGATTTAATTAAAAATATGAGTCTGTTATCATTATTAAAGGCACCTTAAATATAACTTTACTTATATTTGGGATACACATGCAGATTAGAAGGGTACACAATTTAAAATATTCACAGTTGCACATTGGAATTAAAAATGGAATGTGCATAATTATATTGTCCTTCTGGCATAGTAGCAGTATGATTCTATAAAGATTATATCTTGTTTGGGGATGAAAAATGATAAGCCAGTGTTACTATTGTGAACCAAACAATAACATATGGGATGAAGGCCATTAGTATCACTCTAAATCAGCCTTAGAATTTGATAAACCATTGAATGTCACAGGTGGGAGCTGTTATTCATTCCACCTGCTTGACATGAAGAGAGATAATGATAGAAGTTCAGAAATAAAATTAAAATGAAGACAGCTAAGCCTTCCTCTACCCTACTGGCTACAATTATTAGTGATGTGATGGCTGCAGAGGTCAGAGGGCAGTACATTACTTCTAAGAAAAATTTTATAGGAATCTACTCAAGTAAACAAAATGCTCATATAATTCTCCTTGTAAGATATGTCCTTAAAAAAAGGACACATGTCCGGTTACCTGTATATGTATGTAAAGATTAAACCAAGTGTAGGAAAAGACTAACAATTTATTGCTAATTACTTAGAATATTGCTTTTTTATTTTTCTTAAAATTTTATACTATGAATCCGTGTTAATTGTAAAATATTCCAACAATACAGAAATTTACAGAGAGAAAAAGTAAATGTTCATCTCTTTCCCTTTCACATGCACACAAACCTAAGCCTCACCCTTCTCCTTAAGTAATTATATATACATATAAATACATATTATATATGTATTTTGCTTATGTACACATGTATTATTCTTACCCACAGAAAGGGAATTTCATTTTATATGTAATTTAATATACACAAACATAATTTTGTATTTATATAAATGATGTTATGTTATGTATACTCCCCTTTGACTTGCTCTTTTGATTGAACAATATAAACAAAAAATTTATGGTTTTTTAAAAAGTTCTGTATAGTATCTATAATAACAAAAGCATAATACGCTAATAAGACCAGACGTCCTTCTGAATGAAGCTGGGGCTGCAGCCACGGGATGGAGGCAGCTGGCCTATGGCTGCAAGGGAGGGATCCAGGCAGCAACCCTGCAGCTGCGAGGGACAGATCCAAGCAGCCGCCACAGCTGCGAAGGCCTACTCTTGCACAAATTTTGTGCATCGGGCCTCTAGTTTCTTATAAAAGAGATGAGTATTTAGGTACCAATTTATTGAATAACTTTGTTTTTATTTTAATTGTTCATTATCATAAATAAGCTTGAAGAAATTATATAGATATATAGACACTAGTGGCCCGGTGCACAAAATTCATGCATGGGCTGGCGGTGGGGTCCCCTCAGCCCAGCCTGCACACTCTCCAATCCAAAACCCCTTGGGGGATGTCCAACTGCCTGTTTAGGCCCGATCCCTGCAGGTTCAGGGATTGGGCCTAAATGGGTAGTTTGACATCCTTCTCTGCCGGGAGCCGGTCCATCCTTGCTGCAGAGAAGAAACATCTGCACAGCATATGTTTCGAGGTACCTGACGTATATGGCATACTGTTCTTAATGTTTGCTCTCCTTAGTGCCATGTGTTTTGACCAAGGTCACCTCTCCAAGAAAGGTTGTTTCCCCAGGTGGGGATCTTTCCCTGAGGTTAGGGAGGGGATACAACCCCTTAATTAAGTGCCAGGCGGGTAGTTAAGCTACATAATCTTTACTCCCTGGAATGGAGATAAGAAACGCCCTAACCTTTGTAATAGAAATTGACAGGATTAAAATCGGCTGGTATAAATATGCATGTAATAAGACATTAAACAACACAACCTGATCAGATCCTCATCAGATCCTAACCAGAACCTAGCCAGAGAACATGGCAAAAGATCCTGGACAGAACTTGGCTACAGAACTTCACTGGAGAACCTAGACAGAACATGGCAAAAGAACCTGGATAGAACCTTGCTACAGAACCTGGCGATCAAACCTGGCTGGAGAACCTGGAGAAGCTGGATGGAGAACCTAGCAAGAGAACCTGTACACAGAACTTGGCTGGAGATCTTGGACAGAACTTGGCTGGAGATCCTGGAGGGAGAACCTCGCTATGCTGATGAACTGAACCCTGTCTCCATGTCATTCCTTCTTCGCCGACTCCGTCCACACCTTTGGGGACCCCTGGACCTGCTGGGGTTGGACCCCAACACTTCTCACAATCTGGGACCACTGGCTCCTAACCGCTCACCTGCCTGCCTGTCTGATAACCCCTAACCACTCTGCCTGCTGGCCTGATTGCCCCTAACTGCCTCTGCCTGCTTGCCTGATCGCCCCTAACCACTCTCCCCTGCCGGCCCCGATAGCCCCTTAGGACTTCTCCACCTCCCCTAACTGAGGGGAGATTGGGGCTGGCAGACGCCTCTTACACCTGCTGCTGGTGCCGGAGCCACTGCTCGAACCCACTGCCAGCGCCAGAGCCGCTTGCACCCACAGCTGACGCTGGCCCCAATTGCTCTGAATCGTCAGCGGGTGCGAGCGGGTCCCAGCGGCCATCGGCGCATGGGAGCTGTGGTGGCTGGAGTGGAGCTGCCAGCAGAGGACCGGCGGGCCGCGGCCAGAGGGGCTAGGCGGGGGCGCAGAGGATTGGCAGAGACCTATTCCTGTGCCTACCGCAGCCTTGCGGCACACAGTTCCTTTCAAGGTGCATGAATTCATGCACTGGGCCCCTAGTATATAATGAACACACATGAGTGATATACACAACACACACACCCACACACGTCAGAATGTTTCCCACTTGCTTGAACAACACAGAAAACTCCCACTGATATGTCTTTTCTCATTTTCACTTCTAGTCCAATGTTTTCTATGAATATTTATGCATTAGTATCTTTATAATATTTATATTATATATGAGAAAACCTATTTTTTCATAATTGTTATGGTTATTTTTATTCCTTAAGATGAACTTTGAAGTTTCACTTGGGATTACATCTTTAGGTTACATTAAAGAACTATTGATGTCTGCCATCTAGATATCATGTGTCTTTCAACAATATTTTAATATTTTTCACAAAATATTTGCATACATGTTCTCACATTTATTCTTATATATTTATAGATTTTTGTGAGTTTACAATAGTAATTATCAATTTTTATTTTTTTTATCTGAGCTTTGCTGTGAACAAGATGACTTTTTATTTTTATTAATATAGGAAATAACAAATACCTTAAATTCTCTTAAATTAAAAGTGAATCAAATGATTCAGCATGTTAAACTGTCAGTTATCCTCAAAATGATCTATAAATTTATCACAATTATAATCAGCCTCCTCCCAGCAGTATTATGGTAGATACAGAAAGCTCACTTGAAAAATTATATGGAAAGACAAATGAACTAAAATAAGAAATAGATTGGCCAAAACAATTTTAATAAAGAAAGATTGATTTAGAGGCATCATGCTACCTGAGTTTAGAACTATTTTAAACTATAGTAATTATGAACTGATGGAATTGGTAAAGGTATGAACATATAGATGAATAGAACAGAACAGAGATGGTCAATAATTGATTTTTTAAGTATATAGGCAAATAAATAGAAAAATTTATCTTTTCAACATATGAATTCATGAAAAAAGAGAGAGAACCTTAAACCTCATATCCTATTTAAAAATTAATGCAAAATCAATCATAACTAGTACTTTAAAATATAAAACTAAAGAAATAAAAATATGACCCCAAGTAGGTACCATCTTAGACAAGATCTGAGTAAAATAAAAATTTTCTCAGGTAAAGATACTGTTAATAGAATAAAAAAAATCTGAAAAAGAATTTGCATTTGGCATATATATATAAAACACTCAAAATGCTACAGTAAGAAAATTAACAGCTCAATTAAAAAATTGACAAAAGCTTTGAACATACACTTGGCCTAAGAGCATAAATTTTTGTAAAGTAGGACACAAAATAACACTTATCATCAATAGACAGTCAAGAAATAAGTTGTCAAACTATGATAAGATAATACTACTTACCTAATATAATCATTACAATTAAAAATATATGTATATTACTGAAAATAGGAAGTGCTGGTTAGGATTCAGAGCAATGGGACCTCTCCTACACTGATTGCCAATAGGAATGCAAAATAATACAGCCACCCTGGAAAGAAGATTGGTAGTGTCTTAGGAATTTAAATGTGTCCTTACCCCATGACCCAGCAATCTCACTCTGAAGAATTTACTCAAAAGGAATAAAAAATGGTGTTCAGACAAAAACCTGTATATTATTGTTCATAACAGCTCTATTCATAATTCTCAAAACCTGGCAATGGTACAAATGTCTTTCACAAGTGAGTGATAAACTGTGGAACATTCATACAACGGACTAGTGTTCTGCAATAAAAACTAATGAACACACAGCAACTTGGATACATCTTAAGGGAATTATGGTGAGTGAAAGAAAACCAATCTCAAACAGTTGTGTACTATAGATTTCCATTTATTTGACATTCTGAAAAAGATAAACTATAGTGATGGAGAAGAAATTAAGGGCTCTCAGGGTTAAGTGAGGAAGAGTCTGACTACAAAGGGATAGCATGAAAGAATTTTCGGGGGAGGCAATAGAATTATGCTGAATTCTGATTGTGGTAGTTATGAATGACCACATGAACCTGTGCATGTGTTAGAATTCATAAAACTTTACACCAAGGAATGTATTAATTTTCAAAACATTAAGTTAAATTAAAATAAACTCTAAGGAGAAAGGAAAATTAATTTTTCTCCCATTCTAAAAGATTCCCTCCTGCATAAGGTGTCATGGGGTACTTGTTTCAAAGAGTAATCTCTCCTTATCTGCAGTTTTGCTTTTCATGGTTTCAGTTACCCAAAGTCAACCACAATCTGAAAATATTCAATGGAAAATTCCGGAAACAAACAATTCACAAGTTTAAATTCTGAGTAGCATGATGACACCTTGTACCATCAGGCTATGACCTTGTCCAGTGTATTCGTGTTCTACTCTCTCTCCATCCCTTAGTCATTTAACAGACTGGTTTATCAGCCTGATTGTTGACGCATCACACACAGTGCTTATGTTCAAGTAACCCTTATTATAGCAGTGTCCCAAAGTGCAAGAGTAGTGATGTTGGCCATTCAGATATGCTAAAGAGAAGTCATAAAGTGTTATCTTTAAGTGAAAAGGCAAAAGTTCTTCACTTAATAAGGAAAGAAAAAAGTCATATGCTGAGGTTGCAAAGAGCTATGTTCAGAACAAATCTCTTTGTGAAATTGTGAAGAAGGGAAAGAAATTCATGTTCATTTTTTTTCTGTTGCACCTCAAACTGGAAAAAAAAATATAGCCACAGTACATGATAAGTGCTTAATTAAGAATGGAAAGGCATCTACCTGGTGTGATTCAGTGGTTGAGCATAGACCCATGAACCAAAAATTCTCCAATTTGATTCCCGATCAGGATGCATGCCCAGGTTGTGGGTTCCATCCCCAGTAGGGGCTGTGCAGGAGACAGCCAATCAATGTTTCTATTCATCGAACCCTCTTCTTTCCTCTCTCTCTAAAATCAATAAAAACATTAAAAAATATAAGGGAAAGGCATTGAACTTTATATAGGTATGCATGTATAGGGAAAACACACATTATATATAGGGTTTGATACTATCTATAGTTTCAGGCAATCATTGAAGATCTTGCAACACATTCCCTGTGGATAAGAGGGGACAAACAATTTTATTTCCATTCTTTTATATACTCATAAATTTGGTAACTAAGGGGATGACCAAATTGCTCTAGAACTGTGAAAGGACTAAAGTGAAGTGTGGGTGGTGGGAAGAGTAGGTAGCTAACATCTTCTGAATGCCTACATTATCAGGAACTTAAAATGAAAATGTTTCTCCATTTTAAATAATGCTCTAAGAATATAGGCAGCGAGTACTTTATAGCAGGTTGCATTTTCCAAAAATGGCTATACTATCTCCCATGTCATTTGCTCTTGACCAAGGTCACCTTGCCACCCTGCATCCCAAGATGACATCCATCTCTCCACCCCCTTATCAAGTCCGAACAGGTCCTGTGACTGCTGTAACCAATTGAATAATTAGCCACGATTCTGTGCCGCCC
>NW_005871137.1:2239518-2251817 GCF_000147115.1 Myotis lucifugus
GTGGGTCACAGGAGGTATGTGTCTACCTCAATCCTGAGCATACCTGTGTGACCCACTTCCCATCACCCCCCACAAACTCCTGAGGATACTTAACAAAAGTCCTGTATGCGGCCCCTTTATTAGGTCTGAGCTTAGGAGGAAGTTCATTTGACTGAAATTCCCTCATTTATATCCTGCCTAAAAACAACATAGACTGATGAACAGGGACAGATCCAAAGACAGAGAAACAGCAATCAGACTATTAATCCCTAGAGGGAAAGTAGGGGAGGGTGGGGGTAAGGGGAAGAGATCAACCAAAGGACTTGTATGCATGCATATAAGCCAAACCAATGGACATGAACAACAGGGGGATGAGAACATGAGTGTGCGGGGCGGGGGGGGGGGGGGGGGGGGGGGAGAAAGATAGGGGTTTAATGCGGGGGGTGGAGACACCTTTGTAATTCCTTAACTAATAAAGAATTTAAAGATTAAGAAAAATAAAATAAAATAAAATAAAAGGCAAGAAGCTGCATGAAGTGGCTCGTAGCAGCAAAATGAGGGGCTGTGGAAGGGAAGTAACTGCTCTCCCAATAACAGGAAGTGGTTTGTGTTTCATGTGGACTACGTGTCTGAGTATCTAGGGGAGGGAGAGAGGGAGAGAGACAGACACTTTGAAAGCATAGAACATGTCCCATAAAATGCCTGCCAAGCCCACAGTGTATCTCGGCTAACCATAGCAAAGATGAACTTTTTGATCCTTTATCTTTGCTTCTTTCTTCACTCTGGCCACAAAGGAGGGAGGAGTAATAACTATTAATGGAAGGTGAGGGAGGAAAAATTTCCATTTTTCCATTTCAACTTCTTACCATAAGCAAGTCTGAACTAGGAAAGGACGATGGTTTGAGTATAATGTCGAACACATGTTTTAATTATGGAAATAAGAGTAGCTTTGCCTCTTGAAATTCTGAAGGGGATTTTCTTTTTCATTATCTGAGAATGACCAGAAAAGATACAGGCCTTTCCTGGATTTCAGCCAAGGGTCAGAACAGATTGTGTTGATAGGGAAAGAAAGTAAAGTTGTTTTCTTCTTATTAGTCAAATTGTTTGCAAGTGTGATTACAGCTAGTATGTTGTAGGGATAATGATAAGTTGTTTATTTGGTTCTCAGAAGTACCCAAAAATGTGGTCATTAAAATCTTCATGAGAAAGCTAATGATTGGGGAACTTAATGGCCAAAGTTTAATAGTAAAAGGACAGCAATAAGGAGTCCAAGAGCATGCTTCTGAGTCACATTGTTGGACTGCTCCACAGCTGTGGCTTCTGGCACATCTACCCTGAGCATTACAGAGGGAGAGTTGGTGAGAAAGGCCTCCTGTTTAAATGAAGTCTACTTGTTTTGAAGAGCCTTAGCAAGAAAAATACTATTGCTCTTAACTTGAAAATCCTTTTCTTTTAGCCTTGCATTTATTTATAAGAATAATGGCTTTCTTAACTATCTAGTCATTATTTTTTTAAATAACAAACTAAAAAATAAAAGTGATTTAAAAATTATTTAGTTCTTTCCTTAACCATAGTTATTAGTTTGGAGATATACTTTTTTCTTGTCTATATAGATTTAATTAATCTTGCCTTTGATGAACTATACTTGTTCTATTTTTAGAAATATCTTTCCATTTTGTTTAATATATATATATAACTTTAAAAATTTTTTTAAATCTTTATTGTTGAAAGTATTACATATGTTCCCCTTTTCCCCCCATTGACCCTTCTAACCCATCCCTGCCCCAGGCTTTCACCACCCTATTGTCTGTGTCCATGGGTTATGCTTATATTATATAGAGTAACTTTACATTTTAAAATGGCCTCTCCTAATTTATAACTTGCCATGAAATACATTTTATTGAAGATCATGTATATCTAAGAGATATGTGATTCTGATATGATATTTAGTCTAAAAAAATCCTCACATACTTTGTAGCCAGAGTAGCTTTAATGGTGCAATTTCTCATCAGCAAGCAAAGCCTTGAGCTTTTTTCAATCTCCTTTCCAAATTGGAAACATTATTTTAGTTACAGAATTTTATTCAAAAACTAGTGCCCTGGTGCACAGATTCATGCACATTGAAAGGAAATTAATTAGAAGGTGACTGGCGGGGTGAGACTGGGTGAGACAGGCTGGACACGCTCTGGAGTCAACCTCCTGTGGTCCCTCCCCCACCGGCTGCACCTGGGGCAATGCCATGACTGGAAGGGCATCTGGGAAGTGAGCAGGATCCTTCTGGCAGGTGGGGTCCCTCAGCCTGGTCTGTGGGGAATGTGCTGAAACTGGCTCTCCAACATCTCCCGAGGGGTCCTGGATTTCGAGCGGGTGATTCTTGGGTGATGCACCCCAGAATCAGGCTCTCTCCTCTCTGGTTCCAGGGTGTGTCACCCGAGAACTGCCACTGTCAAGTCACTGCAGCTCAGCAGCTTCTGCGTTGAGCATCTGCTCCCTGGTGGTCAGTGCCTGTTATAGCTACCAGTAGAATGGTCAGACAATTGCTTAGCCTTTTACATATATAGACTAGAGGCCTGGTGCACAGATTCGTGCACCGGTGGGGTTCCTCGGCCTGGCCTGTGCCCTCTCATAATCCAGGACCCCTTGGGGTTGTCAAAGAGCTGGTTTCAGCCCGATCCCCACAGGCCAGGCCGAGGGACCCCACCTGTGCATGAATCCATGCACCAAGGCTCTAGTATGCATATAAGATCTTTGGTTAATCTCTTCCCACCCGCCCTCCTCTCCCTCCCCTCTGAGATTCACCAAACTTTTCCATGTTTCCATGCCTATGGTTTCCGCTCCTGCGTTGAGCATCTGCCCCCTGGTTTTGAGTGTGCGTCATAGCTATCAGATGGCCAGATGGTCAGCCGGTCGGTCGGTCGGCTAGTCACTTAGGCTTTTATATATATAGATTAGACACAAAAGACAAAATGCAGGTATTCCTGGAGCGTTCACATTTGCCCTTATTCACCAAGGTATACTTGTCCTCGAAACACTTCTTGAGAGCAGAGGTTTGGAAATGAGTACATAGGTAAAATGTAAAGTTCTGGGCACTATAGAATAAGATCTTCCTGGAAACCAACAAAACCGAGAGAGAGGAAGCTAGATTTTGGAAAATTATCTTTAATCTGAAATTTTGCTGGAAGTTTTGACATTTTTGGTAGCTAGCATTACATTTCTTTAAAAAAGATTCTCCTTCTTTATCCTCCTACTTGTAGCTTTATTTCTCTTATGTTTTCCTCTTCTTAGCATTATTTATTTTTCTTATTTATGCTTTAAACAGGTCACTAGTATTAAGAAGCCCCCAGTCACTGAATTTCAGTAACTGCATTAAACACATTACTAAAGCTGCCTTATAAGTTTTAATCTCTTCTTAATTTCATGAAAAATGGGCATTTGAAATTGATTTTGAAACTTTTATAAAGTAGTATTACAGAGTAACCATCTTGGTTTCTCAATTATACAGTTTATTTATTTACCTGCTTAATTCACCCAATAACTATAGATGGTTTATTTGTGATAACAGGAAAGAAGAAAAATAATGATAGCTTTTGTTCTGTCAAATGACTCTGACATTTACTTTAAAAAGCTTGATCTGCTTCTCTGTGGGATAAGTTTTACAAAATTATCTTCTTCATTGACTTAATTCCATTTTCTCTTAAAATGTCACATAGATTTTTTTCCCAAACACAGAATAAATATGTTTTGCCTCCTAAGCAGTAAATGTTAAAAAAATCCTAATATTGGTTTTACATAAACTAATATGTGTGACTAATTTAATTTATTAAACACAAAAATAAAGAGTATTTTTACAATTAGAAAAGTTTTAAGAACAAATGTCAATAAGCTCTTAATCACCACTGTGTGAAAATAGAATAAGTTCTCTTTAAACATCTTGCATATTCATAAGCTGAATTGGTAAAATATTTAGCATTAAGACTTGAGACCAAAAAAAAAAATCTTTGAAAAGCTACTATATTTCATCCCTCAAACAACTTGGTAAAAATATGATAAGAATATTTGCTCTACTTAAATTCTATTGGGAAGTACTAGAAAAAATATTTTGTTTCAATGAGAAAACCATGCTAAAGTTATAGAGCTGAAAATGAGTAAACAAAGGTCATGACTGTGGCTGAGTTACTGGGCAATGAGGAAACAGAGTTAGCCATCAGGAAAGCCAAATATCTTCTTTACACCTTTGCAAAACATTTGGAAAAATAGCATCTGAGATCAGTTGAAGGCTTACAAAGTCCCTACTGAATCTGTAGTTCTAGGAGACATGGTTGGCTTCTCCATGCTTTTTTACAAGGTATTCCGAAAGCATTGAGGTGAGGGATTAAACTACTGGGTTTGCACACACATTGAGGACAAGATAGAGAATCCAGAGCTTAAGCTCTTGCCAAGGTTGGAAAAACCAATTGTTCCTGAAGCTCAAAAAGCAGAAAATGAGACTGAAAAAAAACTCTGAAAAACAAAGGTTCTTGTGGGACAGTAAAATGATACCTACCACGCTCTCCCAAAAAAGGACTTTGAGCAACGATAACAAAAACATAAAGCAGTCAAAGACAGATGTGCTGAGGTGTGGCAAAATAAAATAAAATTAAAAGCATGGCCTTACCAGTCAATCTTATGATTTTAGATCTCTTCAAGTAAACTGCTGTTAAGGAGAAAGGAGAGAGAGAGAGAGAGAGAGAGAGAGAGAGAGAGAGAGAGAGAGAGAGAATTGTGCAAAATAAACATAAAACATGCTTGAGAACTATCTCTAGAAAATAACTTGAAGTATATTTATGTTACTGGGGAGAAAACAATTAGACCTTGGTTCTTGTTTCCTCGAAGAAAAGATTTCAATTAAGAGACAAAGTATAGCAAAGTAAGTAAGAATTTTTTGGCTTCAGCAAAACTAGTGAAACAAGGAAGGGCATAGAAGAAGCAACAGGAAAATCTTGTCTGGGCTGCTTTGTCTCACTGAGAATCAGAGAAAAGGGGGCCCAGGAGACAGGTTCAGGGGGTTGGCCTGGGATGAGCTGCTGCTGCCTATTGCTCCCCTAGTTGCAAATCCGGTGGGGTTAGAAGAGGTCTCAGGGGAGGGCTCAATAGAATATTCATCAGCTTTCCAGGTGTGCTCTTTCAGGGTCGTGGTCTCCCCTGATTGCTTGCCACCAGGGCAGGGGGTCATTAGCCAGTGTAGCTGGTCCTGAGGTGTCCCTTGTCTGGTTTTGCTACTTTTCTGGGCCTGGAGCTGACATATAACTGAGCCTAGATGTCATCTCTAGGGAGGAAAAGGTCAGGGGGTCCAAACTGCCTGACCAGCAATATGAAAGTTACCCTGGGGGCCAGGTTCTTGTTTTCCCAGTTTTGCTCCTTACAAGGCATCCAGGGCTTTCTGCCCTGGTGAGTATCTGTACCTGGCCCATCGTCCTTGCTCTGCCCATGTTTACTAGTATCTATCTGCCCATAAAATTTACTATCATACAGAAATGTGTGGAAGCAGAGAAGTAGAACATTATTTTAAAAATGTTTGGATAAGCTATTTATTAAAGTATGTACACATTGAAAAACTCACAAATTGTCATTGTAAGCTAGATAGAAGTTATTTATTTTTTAAAATATGTTTTTATTGATTTTTAGAGAGAGGAATGGAGACGGAGAGAGAGAAAAATCAGTGAGAGAGAAACATCAATTAGCTGCCTCCTAAACACCTCCTACTGGGGATCGAGCCCAAAACCCAAGCATGTGCCCTGACTGGAAATCAAACCAGTGAGCTTTTGGTGCATGGAGCAATGTTCAACCAACTGAGCCACACTGGCGAGGCTGCTAGATGAATTTTAACAAAGTTTTTTTTAAAAAATGTGTAACCAGCACTGAGAGGACTGAAAATAATGTTAACTGCCCACAGTAGTCTTTGTGCCCATATTTATACAAATATAATAAATAGATACTATGTAATATACCTTGAGATATATTTTAATGGCATAGTTTAATATAGATATAATTATTTATATCTATTTTTTAAAAATGGTTTTCTAATAGATATGCATGCTTTGAAAGGAAAACTTTAAGAGTTTTCTCTGGTTTTCCTTTTTCTATATGTAAAGACAATGATATGTTGTTTAAAATACATTTATTTCTTTGACTAGGATGATTAGGTCATTTAGACAAAAATTTGTAGGTATGTATGCAGTAGAGCATGAGTTCATGTTTTCGTTGAAATCAGGGAATTCAATTAGATGGTAAGTAGTTACAAATCATTTAATGTTCACCATAAGCAGAGGATACGATTGGTGTCATATAAGACTTAAGGGTTAAAGCTGTGACTGTAGGGTTCAGTTAGTATTTATATCCTGTCCACTTCTCTAATCGTCTACATGTAAAATTCTCAATATGAAAGAAGAGTAGCAAACCTTTTATAAATGCAAGCCTGAGGATTTAAAAACAGCTACCACATTTGAAAATGATAACAATTAGCAGTTGTCACATTCAGTGTCAGAGAAACATGAAGAAGTTAGTGTATCTCTTTGGTGCACTTTGATGAAACTCATACCAAATACTATCAATAGGATTTTTCACTCCTTCAAACTACAAAGAAAATCTGTCGCCAGACATTTTTCACAGCTCTAATTACAGCATTGCTTTTGCAACTCTATAATTAAGAGTGAACTACAATTTTGCTTCCTACTCTCAGCTGTAAAAAAGTAAAATAAAATAAAAATAAAAGAGATTTCTTTAAAAAAAGTGTTCTTAATTTAACATGGTATTTTGTTTCCTTAGTCTTCAGCATATTTGCCTTCAAAATTCTGTTGAAATGAAATTTAACTCATCCGTATATGCCTCTAATTTGCGATAGATGTCAGTCTTTAAAAATGTACGTCTATCTCTGATAATGCCTGTTTTTTTTCTAAATTTCTATGTAATCGTTTTTAGTAGTCCATCTGCATGAATCAACATGCTTACAAATAAAATGCTTGGTTTCCTGTTCTGTTCTCTTTCCAAAGCATGTGAATATTTTTCTTTATTTTACAATGTTATATATTTATATTTCAGGTTAAGTACCATCGTTCAAAAATTATATGATGCCGAGCCGATGTGGCTCAGTGGTTGAGCGTTGATCTATGAACCAGGAGGTCACAGTTCAATTCTCGGTGAGGGCACATGCCAGGGTGCGGGCTCCATACCCCGTGTGGGTTGTACAGGAGGTCCATCAATTGGGGCTCAAAAGAGCCAAACCCTTCTCTTACTTTAGTCAGACAAGGCTCTTCACCAAATATCTTTTCTGTGATTGTCACCAACCGTCCTGCCTCCTCTATCCCATATCTGCATCTTCTTTTCTCCAAATCTCTCTCTCTCTCTCTCTCTCTCTCTCTCTCTCTCTCTCTCTCTCCCCTCTCTTGGCGGCTTACTATTTTCTTCTCTCTCTTTTCTGGCTTCCTTTCTTTGATGGAAGAGAGAATCTAGGTTTAGAAGCAAGCCACAATGGAGTGACAAATCTTTTGAGTAAAAGATATTCCTCAGTACCATAAATCTCTAAAACAAAAACTACAAAATAAGAAGTGTATTAGAGAAGTAGTAACAGTAATAGTAGCAATTACTCTAATTGTAACTAGCATGTGTCAGGCATAATCTAAGCACTCTACAGATATTAAATCAGTTATCGGTAATCCTCACATCCATCCTGAAAGCAAGGGTCCTTACGACTTCAATTAAATTAAGCTTAAAATCTAAGCTCTAGAAATAATTCTCTCTCTCTCTCTCTCTCTCTCTCTCTCTCCCTCCCTCCCCCAGACCCCTAGCCTTTTGCCAGAAAATCAGCAACCAGCAACCCCAGAGGCAGCAGAAGGCAGCAGTCTGGACGTGACTACAGAACACAATTCTGGGCCTGTGGCAGGGTGAAGATAACATCTTGACCTACGTTATGTTTCAGCTCCTACGCCTTAAGTTCGAATTACCTCCTGACTACTTTCCCATTAGACCGGACAGAGGGACACTGGAAGAGACCTCAGAGCTGTGTCCTCAAGAATGGAAGAAATGGTTTATTTCCCTTACCTCATCTCCTAGCCCAAGGTGTCGTGATTTTGCCCTATAATATGTAATCTGCACACCAGTAGGGAGTTCAGGCTTTGAGCATTAGCTCCCAATACTCCCCTGCAAATCTCAGTGGTTAGCGTTGGCCCTGCCAGCGCTGGTGGATGAGCTCCTACTGTTCTGTAGCAACCTGTGAGGTGGGTGTTATCACCGTCCCCATTTTACCCGAGAAGAAACTGATTTGCAGAGCAGTTGTCACTGGTCAGAGGGCAAACAGCTGGCACACGAAGAAACACGGATCTGGCTCGCTGGTTCATTTTTTTTTTTTTTTAAGATAGATTGACTCTAAAGGATCATCTAGCCCCAAACTTTCTGTTAAATCAATGTAAATATTCAGTATAAATCTTCCAAGAAAACAATGCACTGCCCCACTGTTAAATATCTATTGAAAATTGGACTTTATATTCTTGTAATTCTTAATTTTGTCTCAAATCAAGTCATAGGCATTTTCATAAATGTGAATTCTAGCACAAATATATGTAGTTATTATGGACAGACTACACATAATATTAAAAAGGATTGTGAAAGCCAGGATGGCTTTATGAAACTTGTAAAGGATAAAAGTGAAAACAACAAAAAACACAAAGCTTGCTAATCAGCTTTTTCAAAATCATCCTATCTAAATATTAAGAAAAGTTTTGAACCATCTGAAATTATACATATTGGTATCTCTTGATGTCGAATGATTAGAATCAACAAATTCTTTCCCTAACAAGAACATTGAACATGTTGGCACTTCTCACTAAGTGAATTTATTACCACTCCTTCCAGCAGCTCTTATTATTCTGTTTATTGTGTTTATCTGTGTATTGCTAGATGCAAACTGCTTTGCCATTGTCCTTATTTACCTGTTACTTGTAAAATGTATTCTGGTGGATTTTAAATTTTACTCTTTGTTATGATGAGGATGAGGCACAGTGTTACAGCTGGGATTAACCGGGAACAGGCAGTAAGCTAGCCCAGGCTCCCTCATGACCCAGCCCTGTGTCTTTCTCATCTAGATGTCAATTTTCATTTCTGCTAATGAAGGAGTTGTAGATGACATCCCAGGTTATTTTCTGGTCTAATACCCTATTGGGGATTTAACAAGCAAAAAAAAGTGTGTACTTCACTGAGAATATGCTGCCCTTCCTATTGTATTCATTAGTGTTTGCTTCTCCTTGTCACAAGAGATGAATGGTATTTAAATAAGGGTATCTATCTTGGCCCAATGAGTGGTCCATTCTTGCTCAAGGCTGGTTATTCTATGTTTATTCTATATTACTTAAAATATTATCAATCATGTTCATGTTTTTTTTTAACTTGAATAAGTTAATATTTTATTTTTATATGTAGAGAGGCAGAATATGAAAATTTCTCTGGAAAACATTGAGTAAATTTTCTACTCGACCTCATTAGATTATATTACCCAAAAATAAAACCTTAGGTAAAATGCACTTTATTTCACTGTTTGCTTTTGCACTATCAATGCTGATTACATCACTGTTCCCAAGGCAAAAGGATTGGAGTAACTGCTAGCATAGTGTTACCTTTATATGGAAAATCTGTTTACATAGAGAGGTATCTATCAATTGTGATAGTAAAACTCATCAGTATTTCTCTTTACAACAAACATATTGTTGTACTACTTTTATTCATTTTACCATTCAATAAATATTTATTGATCACTCACTTTCTCCTAAACTAGGATTATAGCACAAAACAAAATAGAGGAAGACCCCACTTTCAAACAATTCATAAATTTTAAATTGCACACCATTCTGAATAACATGATAAAATCTCCCACTGTCCCTCTCTGCCCCCCTGGGATTCAATCATCCCTTTATCCAGCTTATCCACACTGCATGAGTTATCCACCCTTGGTCACTTAGGAGCCCACCTGGGTTATCCTATCAGTTATCAGAAACAAAGCAGGGAGAGGGAGAGAGAGAGAGAGAGAGAGAGAGAGAGAGAGAGAGAGAGAGAGAGAGAGAAACAACAAGACACATCAATTGATTGCCTCCCCTAAGTGCTCCAACCAGGGCCAGGAACTGAAGCTGTAACCCAGGAACATGCCCTTGCCCTTGACCTGGAATCAAACCCCAGACCCTTCAGTGTGCCAGTGACACCCTAACCACTGAGAACGACTGCCCAGGGCAAGTACGTTTACTTTTGTAAGAAACTGACAAAATGTCTTTCAAAGTGGTTATACCATTTTGCATTTCCATTAACAATGAATGAACTCACCGGTGATGTGGCTCAGTGGTTGAGCATCAACCTATGAACCAGAAGGTCAGAGCACATGCTGGATTGTGGGCTCAATTACCAGTGTTGGGCTTGCAGGCGGCAGAAAATCAATGATTCTCTCTCATCATTGATGTTTCTACCTCTCTCTTCCTCTCCCTTTTTCTCTGAAATCAATAAAAATATATTTTTAAAAAAATGAATGAGAGTTCTTGTTGCTTCACATCCTAGCCAGAATTTATGGTCAGAATTCCTTATTTTGACCATTCTGATAAACATGTAGTGGTATCTCTTTGTTGTTTTAATTTGCAAGTCCCTGATGACATATGATGTGAAGTATCTTTTCCTATGCTTATTTGATATCCTATATAATAAAAGGCTAATATGCAAATAGACCAAATGGCGGAACAACCAGGACAACCAAATAACCAAACAACCAGTCCCTATGACGTGCTCTGACCACCGGGGGCATGCGCAGAAAATGGCAGGGGTTGGCCACACGGGATGGTGGAGTAGGTGAGCAGGGGTGCCAGATGAAGGTGGGGCACCGGTTGCTGTCATCAGGGCAAGCCTCTGGTGGTTACTGAAAATTCTTTGCTCCCATGTGCCGCAGCCAGCCCAGCGCTCACACCCACTGCTGGCGCCAGAGCTGCTGCTCACACCCATTGCCAGAGCCCAGCTCTGGCCCCAATTGCTCAGCGCTGTCAGCGGGTGCAAGTGGCGGCTGCTGGCTCTGATTGTCCCTCACGACTTCTCCATCTCCCCCTGCTCCTGAGGGGAGATCGGAGCTGGCAGCCGCCTCTCACATCCGCTGCTGGTGACGGCCCTGCTTGCACCCGCTGCTGGTGCCAGAGCCTCTGCTCGCACCCACTGCCAGCACCAGCCCTGCTCGCACCCACAGCTGGCCCGGGAGCCACTGCTCGCACCTGCTGCTGGTGCCTGGCGCCGGTCCTGATTGCTTGGCGCCATCAGCAGGTGTAAGCGGCAGCTGCCAGCCCTGATTGCCCCTGAGAACTTCTCCACCTCCTCCGATCCTGAGGGGTGACTGGGGCAGCAACTGCCGCTCACACCCGCTGACTGTGCTGGCCTGGCTTGCACCCGCTGCTGGACCTGGCCCCAACCACTCCGTGCCTTCAGCAGGTGCAAGCGGGGCCAGCACCATCAGCACATGGGAGCCACGGCAGCGGGAGCAGGGCTGCCAGCAGACAGAGGATCAGGGGCCATGGTGGGAAGGGCTGGTCAGGGGAGCGGAGGATGGGCCGAGATCTGCCCCTGTGCCTACCACAGTGTCATAGCCCATAGTTCCTTTCAAGGTGCACAAATTCGTGCACTGGGCCCCTAGTTCATATATATGTGGTGAGATATCCCTTAAGGTTTTTGGCCCACTTTTCAATTTTCTGGGTTGTTTTTTGTTGTTGTTGAGTTTTAAGAGATTTTTCTATATTTTGGGTAAGTCCTTTTTCAGATGCATCTTTTGTAAATATTGCCTTCTAATCTCTGACTTTTCTTCTTATTTTCTTGGCATTGTCTTGTGCAGAGCAGAAACTTTCCATTTTAATTAAGTCCATCTTATCAACTTTTCCTTTCATGACTAGTATCTTTGACTATTGTATCTAAAAAGTCATTTCCATGCCCAAGGTCATCCAGATTTTCTCCTATGTTATCTTTTAAGACTTTTATAGTTTTGCATTTTAGATTTGGGTTTATGATCCATTTTGAGTTAATTTTTATGAAGGATGTAAAGTCTACATGTAGATTTATTTTATTTTGCTTGAGTATGTCCAGTTGTTCTAACATAATAATGTATTTTTCATGGTGCTTTGTTTAGTCATAGTTTCTATTAAGATCTGTTAATTTAGCAACATTTTAAGTATGCTAATATGAGTTGTCATTTTTACTAGATGGAAAGCAACTTGATATGGATTATATGAACTAAACTATATTTACGACCAGTTGATGATACATTTTATATATATAAAATG
>NW_005871137.1:2252166-2293429 GCF_000147115.1 Myotis lucifugus
TATATATACACACACACACACACACACACACACACACACATGTACATCACTTAGAAATATTTAAATATGTTTGTGTGTATACTAAGTCTCCATTGAAAGAATTTTAGACTATTTTAAAACTTAATTCTACATGAAGTCATTTTTTCCCCTTAAAAACCCTCACACACAGCTCTAAACATGGTGTAGGCTCAATGAAGGTGAATGATTAGCATCTAATCACATGCTTCTGAATACATGGATGATATTTCCTTCTTAACATTGTTCAAATAGGAAACATTTTATTGAATATTTTAGCTACAAATGATTCATATGCCACTCAGAATGTTTTTAACTGAATCTCAGATTTTTCTTTCACAATTAATAATAGAATCTAAGTTAAAAAAAGGTAGTAGATTTTCTACATATCAATCATTTCCCAAGTTTTCCACCTCAGAGCATTATTATTAAATTAGATTATACACATGGAAAGCACTTTTAAAAGAACTACACAAATGTTAATTATCATTTTCAGAAATTTCTGCTAAATTTCAGCTCTGCTACCTAATTAGATGCATGACTATGAAACATCCCTAAAGTGATTGCCTACATCTGGAAAATGTTTTCCAAATTTTTCATATGCTTGGGTTCTTTTTGTCCTTCATGTTTCATTTTCTTATCACCTCCTCAGGGAGGACATCTATGAATCTCCCAGTAAATAAATCCCCTCATACTATTTTCTCTCCTGGAACCCAATTTCTTTCTTCAAATGACTTCCATGGTTTATAGGTATATAATTTCTTAGTTTTCTTATCCCATATAATAAAAGGGTAATATACAAATCGACCCAATGACAGAACGACCAGTTGCTATGACACGCACTGACCACTAGGAGGAAGATGCTCATTGCAGGAGCTGCCCGCTAGTTGTCAGTGTGCTCCCACAGGGGGAGCGCCGCTCAGCCAGAAGCTCAGAAGCCAGGCTCACGGCTGGCGAGGGCAGCAGCAGTGGTGGGAGCAGCGGTAAGGATGTCCAACTGATGGCTTATGTTCTCTCCCCCCCGAGGGCTCCCGGACTGCAAGAGGGCACAGGCTGGGCTGAGAGACCCTTCCCCTGCCCCCCAAGTGCACGAATCTCATGCACTGGGCCTCTAGTGGGACTATAATGTCCATAAAGCTGAAAATCATGTCACTTATTCACCACCCAACACAATCACCAGGTCTGGGTCAGAAATTTGCCAAACACCGATAATCCACTTATTTACATTAAAAATTGCAATGATAAAAAATGAGAATATTTTCATTAATGTAATTCACACGCTCAAAGAAATAAACAAATTAAAGGTGCTATAATTATTTTGAGGAATTAAAGTTTAAGATGTTAGTTCCCTCCTCCCTCACTCCACCAACCACCCTCAATGTGAAGTATACATAGGACACAGAACAATACATTAATATATTTTATCATTCTGGTTTTTAGCTTATAACTCCAGTGTTCAATCAGAGAGCATACCAGGGTTATTTACAGAATACCTTTGCAAAGATGAGAGGTAGGTGGACAAAAGAGAGATGAGATCTGGAATCAAAGTGAGACCAGTGGCCACCACTGCTCCCCCTTTGAGCTCTCATGACTCACAACTCAGGGAGGAAAAAAAAAAATTCCCAGAGCTCAAAGCTTTTTAATTGGAGCTATTTCATGTGCAAATGAAACACATTCTGGTTCTCTATAATCCCATGGCTCATTATACTCTTAGTCAGGTGTGAATAACAAACATGTCTCCATCCTGATCCTGTCTGGATCATCTTTGGTGGACTGCTTCTAAAAGCTTTGTGTGTTTTATACTTGTTCAAAGATATAAACATTGAAAAATTTCAAGACCTAATATTTCTCAAGTCTTTGATTTTACTACTGAGTCTCTCTCAAGGATATATACACCTAGTGTTGTTTTTCTTGTTAATTATCATAGAGTTTTATGCCAATGTTGGAAGTTCAGGAATTGTAACTCCTGACATGGATTTTCAGTATTTGACATTTTGTAGCAAGAATAGTGAAAATGAGGGAGTTACATAAACTATGTTTGTTTTGGGGAGTCCAGGGAGCAATTAATGGGATAAAGATTACATTAATGAAGGCTGTATCATTTTAGGGTAACTTTTTCTGTTACAATCACATGCACCATTCACTATCTCTAGCTGAACATACAAGAAGTTGTGTTTAAATTTTTATTCCTATTTATATGTTAACAGATGTAGATATTTTAGTCAAAATCAAATGCATAATCTAAGACAAGGAAACATAATTATATCCAAGAAAAGGAATATCACTTGTGGTTTGTATAAAGACATGATGCTTCTTAGAGTTGGTGGATAGTGATATTCAAGCTAGAATTTCAAGACTTCTGAGACCTCAAGAAATATACATTAAAATAAAAAGTATTCTATATAAAATAAAAGTCTGGTGCTCTCCTTTAGAGAAAAACAAGCATCCAATTAAATACATGAAAAACAATAGAAAGAAAGAAGGTATAAAGGTAATTTGAGTTCTAACATGAAAGCCCTTTAATATCAAGTGAAAATGTGACATACTATATAATAAAAGGCCAATATGCAAATAGACCGAACGGCAGAACAACGGAATAACCAAACAACCGGTCGCTATGACTTGTGCTGACCACCAGGGGTGTGCGTGGAACGTGGTGGGCGTCGGCCACAGCAGGATGGTGGAGCAGGTGAGTGGGGGCTGTCATCGGTGTGAGCCTCTGGTGGTTACTGAAAATTTTTTGCTCCCACTCCACAGTTCTTCCTGGCACTTGCACCTGCTACCAGCACCAGAGCCACCGCTTGCACCCAGTGCCGGCCCCGATTGCTCAGCGCTGTCAGCAGGTACGAGCAGTGGCTGCTGGCCCAATCACCCCTCAGGGCTTCTCCACCTCTCCCTGCTCCTGAGGGGTGATTGGGGCAACAGCCACCACTCGCACCCACTGACTGCACTGGCCCCGCTTGCACCTGCTGCTGGTGCTGGCCCCAATCACTCTGCGCCATCAACAGGTGCAAGCAGGGCTGGTACTGTCAGCACGTGGGAGTGGTGGTGGCAGGAGCAGGGCTGCTGGCAGACAGGGGACTGGGGGCTGTGGCAAGAGGAGCCAGGCAAGGGCGTGGAGGATGGGCCGAGACCCGCCCTTGTGCCCACCGCAGCCTCACAGCCCACAGTTCTTTTAAGGTGGACAAATTAGTGCCCTGGCACCTAGTTTAAAATAAGAAACAATGGAGCCCTGAAAGGTTTTGAGCAATAGACTGGAACAATTAAAGTTTTGGAAAAAGCCCTCTTACACCCATGAATTAAAGCGAGAAGCAGTCAGAAACCAATAACAGATTTTTGAACAATTAAGTATTAATTTGTTGAAATTTTGATGTTACTCCCAAATGAAGCATTTAAATTTTTTGCCTGCTGACAAATGATAGCAATTCAACAATTTTTATTAACTGACACAAAGTCAATGTTAATACATGCTATTAGGTTCTGAGAAAAACATAACTGAAAATGCACAAGAGAATGATACACAAGTTAATTGAGAAAACATTATAAAACAGGAAACAACTCTAGACTGAAACTTAGCAGATATTTTCTAAAAAAATCAATAAGCTTTCATAGATTTCAGCTCCTTATTTATATCATAATTAATAACTATGTATATGTTGTCCTACATGCCCCCTACTAGCTTTCTTAAATCCTATAGTCTGTGACTGAAGAATTGGGGGTATTAAACTAGGTACTCTTTAAGATTGTTACTAGCTATAAAATTATATTATTCTATAAATCTATATTTTTTATACATTCTGAAATTGTAAAACTCTCCAGTTTTCTTAACCACGATTACATTGAGCAATAATTGGATTATCTTTAATGTACATTCCATTGGTGGTATACACATATTGTGAAAATATTTTAAGGTGATATTTTTTTCTATCAAGTTCAATCACCCCCTCTTTAACAGCTTTGTTGTGTTATATAGTCCTTTCTATTTCTCCAAGGTCTCCACATACACATATGTTAGGCCACTTAAAGTTCATTGGCACTGCATTCATTATGTTTGTATATTGTTACTCAATTTGTTCTTTTCTAGTTTGCATAATTTCTACTAATATATCATAAATTCTACTAACCTTTTCTTCTACAATATGCAATCTATTATTAATAGACTATATTTCCCACTTCACACTGTAGTATTTTTTTCTTTGATTTTTGTAATCTTTCCTGTCAAGCATTTTATTTTGGAATTAGCTATGGGTCAGTCTTTTTTGTATTTCCTGTTTCTTTTCATTTTTGGAAATTTTTTAGTTGATGAAAAATCGTTAATTTTTACCTTATTGGTAAATAGTCTTGATTTTTTTTCTGGGCCAAATTAAGTTGGTTGAAAAGAATTTAAACATTTTTTGTTGTTGTTGTTTTGCCTTCAAGGTTCATTAGTCAGAATCAGAGTAGTATTATCTAAAGGTAATTATCCAGTACTACCTTTCTGGGTACTTTATCCTCTGTAATATGAATCAGGAGGTTTTCCAATTTGGCTGGTTGGACCAGACAATCTTCTAACTGACTAAGTACTGTGTGAAGTCCTGTCATTGTTCTCTCTAATCCTTTTCGAAAAGTCCTCAAACTTATGTACTTTTTTCACAAGTATTCATATGCTTTCAGTATACATTTGAACACTTGATGGGACTTTCTATATGCCTCTGGAATTCTTTGTAAGGGAAGCTCTCTACCCTTCTGTACTTTCTCTTATTAACTCTGTCTTCACCTGCTCAACGTAAGGAGTTTCCTGGGTTTTGTCGGAGTCTACCATCCCCGTGCTCCAGCCTGGTAACTCATGGGAATAAGCTGACACGATCATGGGGTTCATTCATTTGTGTACAACACTTAGAGATCCTTCATTGTCTGATATTTAGTCTCTGGAAACCTCTGTATCCCATGTTTGTGCATTTTTTTTGTGTTTTGTGTTTGTGTTTTTTATTTTTCAGAATGGGGGGAGTGAGGGTAACTTATGTCCATGTTTTATTCCATGTTGGCCAAAGGCTCCATTCACTTTTTTAGTTTAAGAGTCTCAATATTGCAAGATTTTTAATAAGTTGCAAGAGTATTCTACTTTTTCAAACTCTCTTGCCTGTGTAATTAAACATTGATATGAACCTTCCATTTGCCCAAGAGTTGCAAACTACTTGTGGAAGAATATTCATAGAAACCTTTCAACTATCCTCTACTTACTGTGTCAGGGTGTTCTCGTCACCATGAAAATAAAAAATAGATGGTATCATCTGGGGAGAAAAATCACTGACAACCAGGAGATAATCTCTGTGAAATGGCATTTAACTTGAACTTAGCACTGACTGAGGCCGGTCCCTTTACTTTGGCAACACAGAAAAGGAGTTGTGTCAATATGCTTGGACATAGAGTACTTGAGATTCCCAGTTTAGGCAAAAGAATCACAACATTCTGCACAAAAAGAAATAAATAAAACAAAAAGAAAGCAAATAAAATAAACAGATATATATTGAACACCTACTATGTGCCAGACACTATGTTAGACATTGAAACTGACATGTAAAAACAAAATACCCATTTATAAATTTACAGTGAGTAATATCATTGTTATAGAGACCAAACAGACATTTTTTGATGTATTTTTTCTCTTTCTATGAGCAAGCAATATGAAAACTAGGCATGCCTAGTGACTAAAAATTTATACGTAGAATATCACAAAATCAGTTAAATGAAAATGCATTTTCCATAGTGATGTTCACTGTGAAGAACATATTTCTAAATAGATTCAGTGTAGGAAATAAATTTGAGTTTATAAAGATAGATACAAAAGCTGCCTTGAGTGGTTAAACCTTCCACTGTATCTTAAACATGATGTGATTTAAAAACCACTTCTCTCTATATTAGATTCTGAGAGGAATTTGCTTTTTTTAAGATGAAGATCATTGCATCTACTGTGGGCTTTGAAATAATATTACATTCCAGCGACGAAATTGACTTCTTCAGCACATTTATAAATGTTTCACAGGCCATTTTAAGGAATCTCAAACATTCTAGTTTGAGTCTTTGCACTTAGGATGTGCATGGTAAAGAGAACATTGAATTTGGATAACAAATATTATTATCACATTTTAGTGCAGTGTTATAATTTGTAAAGCACATTCATGCTTCTCTGTATCTGATTCTACAACATTAAGAAACTCCATAATTGTCTTATTGGGGTTGCATACATCTGCATTCCACAGAGTCTTTTCACAGTGCCAGATTGTCCTTGTATTTAGAGATGTTAATGGGTTCTAATGAGGCTTCAAAGATGATAAGTGTTCAGAAGTTCTCTTTGTACCACTCAGAACTCTCTACTGTGCTTGTAATAACAGTGCGACAATAACAGACTAGATTGTTTTGCTTGGGGGATCTGCCTCTATGCTTTTTAGAGAAAATTGTTCTTATCCATGTTTTTTGTTGCTGTTTTGAAAAGTAATTTCTATTCAAATTGTTATAGTATAAAAAAAGATTATTTGTGTATTTTGAAACTAGTTTTTAAAAGTTTAAATATTTACTTGATGAGGGACAAAATAGAAAATGCCCAATGTTTTAGAGAGTTGACTTACCAAAGGTTGCAGATAAATAAAAAGTCTTTTAAACACACCATATATTTCTTGTTCAATAGTCAGAAAATTATGTTTGGAATGTTGTGACAAATCTGAAAGTTATTCTGTGTCCACCATCAGCCCTCACAACACAAAGATTGTGACCCTACAGTAAAGAAAGCCATTCAGCCCTAGCTCATTTGGCTCAGTGGATAGAGCGTCAGCCTGTGGACTGAAGGGTCCCAGGTTCAATTCCAACCAAGGGCACATGCCTGATTTGCAGGCTCAATCCCCAGTAGGGGGCATGCAGGAGGCAGCCAATCAATGATTCTCTCTCATCATTGATGTTTCTATCTCTTTCTCCCTCTCCCTTCCTCTCTGACATCAATAAAACGTATATATATACATATGTATTCATATATACATATGTATATATACATATATATATACATATACATATATACATATACATATACATATATACATATACATATACATATATATATATATATATATATATATATATATACACACACTAGAGGCCCATTGCAGGAAGATTCCTGCAAGAATAAGGCTTCCTCGGACCTATTCCTGCAAGAATAGGGCTTCCTGAGACTGTAGTGAAGCAGAGAAGGGAGCAAAGCCCACTGAGGCGGGCTTCGCTCCCTTCTCCGCTGCCTTGCTCCCTCCCTTCGCCGCTTAGCTCTCAGCTCCCTCCCTTCTCTGCCACTTGGGCTCTCCCACTTCTCCGCCACTTTGCACCCTCGCCAGGTCACGGATCCAAGGCCTGGGTCCCGCGGGCAGCATCATGCGCTGCAGGCCCCACCTGCAGTATGCAAATTAGCCACCATCTTTGTTGGTGGTTAATTTGCATATTGAGCTGATTAGCCAATGAGAGGCATAGGGAAGTTATGGTCAATTACCATGTTTGTCTATTATTAGATAGGATATATATATATATATATATATATATATATATATATATATCCATTCAGCTTCTGCTGTGTCTACAGCCATCTTTGTCTGGGCTTACTCTCTCTTCCATTTCTGGAGGCTTCTCATAATCGGTTATTATAAGGGGAGTGAGGGTGCATGAAAGAGGGCCTTTCCCACTGAGCCATTTTACAAATTAGGTCTTTCCTTGATTCAGTCCCCAGAATGTTCTGCTAATGATCTCTGGAAAGAAATTAGGTTTTGCTAAATTCTCAGGAGTCATTTCTTTGGAATTTTGGATGACGATTTAGTATTGACAATCATAGGGGGAAAATAACTCGGCATAGAAATGTGCAAAAATTCCTTTATCTAGACAAATTAAGCTAGGTCTCCTGGGCATGCAGTTTGAGGATGAAAATAACTATTCAAACTATTATAACTTCAGCTTCAATGAGGCCAAATGGGGACACTTTGTGTTTGTCTTGAACTGGTCCTGCTCCTCCTATTCACCATGTGCCTGCCTTCCCTGCATATCTGATTTTTTTTTTTTTGAGGGGGAAAAATGGCTCTAGGGAGAAATAACTAGAGAAGAATAAAACCCTTGTCACTGATAGTTAATGTACTCTAAGTATATACCTATTTCTGTATTTTTAAGACGTCCATGTGAATTGACTTTACAGTGAAAAATCTTTGATTTAGGAACAAAAAGGTGAATAAAATTACTTAAAGATTTAATGATTGCTTATATTATTTTGGGTTGGCATTATCTTTTTATCCATATTCATGTTTCCTCGGGTGGTGTCTTTGTAAAATAGACTCCACTGAGTGGAGAAACTTAATTTAATCAATTAGTATAACTAGACTGATATTTCTTAAATAAAGGTATAAAAGAAAATATGTGTATTAATTTTGTTTATTTACAGAGGTTTTAGTTACTACCTCTTTTAAAAATGTAGCATTTAGAACATTTCTATTTTACCTTTTCCAGTTCTTTAATTTTGTTTTAAAAATAATAATTTAACTTTTGCCACATACTGCACAACTTTCAGTACGTTTGAGGTCTTTATTACTGAATCAGGGAAAAGGACAACTCTATGGTTTTGTACCTGGGTGTATGGAACATTGGGGAAGCCCTTTAATGAGGCTTCAAAGGGGTTACTCTTTGGAACTGGCCCTCGGTGGTTATTGTTATCAGTTCCATGATGACCCACATTAAGTACATTAAAAACATTTTTTTTTAATGAAAGGAGCTTGGGGTACATGGGGGGAAGAAAAACAGAATTAGAAGGAAAAGGAATCCCAAATATAGGATGTGGTAGAATATATAAAGAAGAAAGAATAACATGTTCAGTTGTCAGACCTGCTACAAAAAGAAATGAAAAACAAACAAAAACAGGGAAGAGAACTGATGTAACAGTAGAAAATTTTCTGGAATTTATTTTAAGTCACTGGTAAAGGGCAGGGAGTGAGGGAGCCAACTAGGACATCAGAATCACGTTTAATATACATTCCGTTTTCCTAGGTGCAAAAGTGGAAAGGGGAAGAGAACATTGCCTTGCAATGCGGCCAGTGAACAGGACATGGAGGTGGGAGGAGACCCCGGAGAGATGATTAGAGTGGTCTCCTCAGCACCCACATATTTGCCAGCTCTTGAAGTTCCACTCTGGTGAATATTTCATTTCTACAGCTGAAGAAAAAGAAGCAGATGAAAATAATTATAGTATACCAATTTAAGCTATATCAAACATATAAACTCTACTGTGCAGTTTATCCAGTGTCTTCTTAAAAGAAGTTTTTGACAGAGTGAGCATGAAGAAAATAAGAAAGGAATAGAGTTTTGAGTGTTTTGAGGGGTTAGAGTGGGAAGGCAGCCAGTGTGGCTGGGGAAGAAGGCAGAGAAAAGTATGAATTTGGATGCCAAAGATAAACTTGGCTTATTTTGAATTTTGCTTAAAGTGACATGATAAAAACTTTGTCCCCCAGCACATGCAACATCTGACCACCTTGGGAGGAGAAATTGCCTGAAAAAGACAGATGAATTTATCCACTAAACAATGTTAGAATACCATTATTATTCTACAATTGTTCAGTCTCTTTATTCTAGGGAACCATGGGATTCTTAATTCAACTGCCTCCAGGCCCTCATAAAAAATACATATTACATGGTATGCTTGTAAGATAAAGTCTGCATCATAAAAGTTCTCTGACCCTGTCTGTAGAGATTTGGATATTACCATACTAATTTAAACGAATAAAATTTACCCACCAACTCAGAGGGTCATAAGACAATGGCATTAATTCATTCTCCATTCTTGAAAGAAGGAAGAGCGATAAAATATTTTTCCAAATCAACTGGACTTGATGACTATGCTGCCTACTCTTTCAATAGTTTAATCAATTCCTGATTGAGTTTTTGAGTCTTCAATTTAAAATCTAGTTGGTCTTTGTAATAGATTTGGCAGTCCATAGAAGGTCTCCAGGATGAATTGCTAGCACATTCATTGTTCCACCAACCTTTTGATAATTCTGTCAAATCACCTGCTGGATTCCAATTTTCTATTTCTCCAGTGAGATAGCTGTCTTCAATCCAACTCTTTTGATGTTTTGAAATTCCAACCAAAACAATTGGAACCTTCAATAAATTATGGGCAGTTAGCAGCAGAAGAAAAATCCTGCAGCCTTGAACCAAGACTCTTAGTTATATGCTCAACAATGCCATAGAACAATGCAGGAGAACCTACTATAAAAGGGACAGATTGGAGGATAAACCATGTCTTCAGTTCTAGAATTCCTTATGAATTCTTAAGAGTGCAGGATTCAGTTACTTCCTGAAATAAGAACTTATATGTAAAGTGGAATTTAAACTATGGCAACCACCCCACATCTTAAACTTGCTGCTATTCCTATACACTGTTTTTGATTTGGAACACAAACATCCATCCAGTTACCCATCATCAAATACAGTAATTATCTTTAATTCTTTGTTTTAATTTCCATATCCATTTCAACTGAGTTTCACCAATTCTTACATATCTCTAGAATCCATCCTCTTTCCTATTTTCATTCCTATTTCTTTAGCTTATATGCACCTCATCTCTTCCTATTATAATATTACTAGAGGCTTGGTGCATGACATTCATGCACTGGGGGATGTGGGGGTTCCTCAGCCAGAACTGCACCCTCTCCAATCTGGGAGCCCTCAGGGGAGCCCTCTTCAATCTGGGAGTTTCTGTCTTTGCAATCAGATGAGTGAATGTTCTGAGTCCCCCAACCCAGTTTGGTTTGTTGCTCACAGAATAACAGAGGCATTTTTTTTTCTTTGCTTCATTGGTGGAGATTTCCTGGAAGTTTTAGGAAATCTTCCCTTTAATTTTTTCTAGACACTCTGATTTTACTTATGTCTCTCTCCTTTGCTTTCCCTCCATCCCCCACCGCAACAGTAACTTGCCCCAGGCTCACTTTGCTCTAGTGTCTAGGAGCTCCATCTGCCACCAGAACTACTATTCCCAGAATTCCTGGTGCTCCCCATGATCTTGGTTTTCCCTTCCTGCTCTGTCTCCATCCCATGGCCTCCCACTCTGCCAAGTCCTCCAAGCCGCCAGCTCTCCCCCTCTGCTCTCCGTCTGGTGGCTTGGGGAGCCAAGTTCCCTAAGCCGCTTCACTCTCTGCCAGCTCTCCCACTCTGCTCTCCACCTGGTGGCTTGGGGGGAACGACTGAGGGAGCCACATCCCCCCAAGCTGCTGGCTCTCCCTCTCTGCTCTCTGCCCAGCACCTGTGTATGCAAATTAACCCACTTTCTTTGTTGGGTTAATTTGCATACTCACTCCTAATTGGCTGGTGAGCATAGTGGAGGGATGGTCAATTTACATGTTTCTCTTTTATTATATAGGATAATAATTACTAGCTGGATCCCTACAAATCTATGTCTATAAATGTTCAAGAACTTACTAGAGTGGTGGTTTTTTTTTTCAAAGAAAGAAATCTATAATAATAAAAGTGTAATATGCTAATTAGACCAGATGTCCTTCCAGATGAAGGCGGGGCTGCAAGGGAAGACCGGGTCCCGAGTGTCTTCTGGCTGCCAGAGGGAAGCCTGGGTCCCGGGTGCCAGAGGGAAGCCGGTGCCGACAGCCAAGGGAAGGAAGGCATATTCTTACATGAATTTCATGCATTGGGCCTCTAGTTAATTGTAATAATATATGAGCTCCAAAGTTAAATTCTAAAATATAGGAAGGAAATCTAGGTCCTTTCAGAATCTGGCCAGTACCTATTTCTTATAAGCATCCTCCTATACTTCCATATATACCTTAACATCCCAGGTTTTACTAAATGAGTCATGTTTTCTTTTCTGGTTCTTCTGCCTAAAACACTTTTCTTCCTCCTGTCCATTTAGCAAACATTTACTCATTCCTCATCTCAGGTATCATTTCTTCAGTCAAACCTCCTGAAAACTCCCTCCCCAGTCAGAAAAATGTCCCCACTTCTTAGCTTTCCAAGAATCATGATCCCAATTCAATTAAATTTTCCACATGTAAATTTCTCTGCACCAGCCTGAGCTGTATGGAATTTAGGGATCACATCTTACCCTTCTTGGGTGTCAACACTGCTTCATGGATAGTAAGGATGCCATACAAATTGGTGATAGTGTTATCTGAACTTTATACAAATTTAATGCCTTTTTGCAGGTACTTTGGCTTTTTAAGCTTGGTTCTCTTAATCATGTACATTGTTTCAATTTGGGGGGATATCCCTTATAAGTGTCTACATTTTAATTTCTTATTGTTATGAATGTCATAGGTGTGTTAATTCTTTAAGGTGAAATGTTTTCTTTACATAAATCCCATTGTAGCAACAAACTGCTGTTAACTCTCAGAAGATGCTTGCTGAAGTGTCTGAAGGAGGCAGTGTTAAGAGTTAACACTTCCAATCTCTTAAATTACAACTGGCTCCCAAGAGAGAAGTGAACTTTAAAAGGATGTGTGCCAGAGAATCATCTCATGAAAAGTCATTTCTGGAAAATAATCTGTGTTAATGAGAAAAAGAGGTGAAGGAAAAGTGGGATGTGTTCTTTGCTATATTCAGCTTTTCGTGGTGCTTTCAACAACCTGTCTCTAATCCTTGCTGTAGATATTGTACATGCTGTCTGGGTCTCATGTTCCGAGAAGTGCAAATGAAATCATGCCGAGCCATGGCACACACCATGTGTGAGAAGAATAACCTGAATCATTAACTTAAAGATAATTGCCTCTGGAGATAGTTCTGCTGAAAACAAAGGACACAATTTGTTTTACTCTTTTAGCCACACAAAGCTGAAAAGAACACTGCTGACTGAACAAGCAAAATGTGGCAAGCCATGCACACCTACTAGTTTTATTAGCTATTCTGTATGTTCAAATCCTAGGAAGACAGGGTTAGAAAACTCAAACTTCTTTACTGTCTCTGAGAAAAATTAAAACCTTGCAGCCTGCCTTGATTAATAAAATAATAGGGAATGTTTTTTCAGCCAAAAAATGCCATTAATTTTAGTAGACTGAGTACAAAATAATGTCATTTATAGCTTTAGCTCAAACATTTTTCCCTGATCAAAGTAAGAAAACCCAAGCCACTCAGGACTCTTCCTATTCACCTGACCCTTTACCGCTCACAAATAAATAAATAAGTAGTTATTAAGCCTGCTTTAATATTTTATGTTGTGCAATGGTGCTTCAACGCACGTATTCCCTACAAATAAATAAAACACATGAGAATCCCTGTGTCCTTACATGAAAAACTAAATAAAAGATAAGTATCCCTTTTATCCCTTTGCTATTTCATTTTGTGACAAACTTCGCCATAATTGAATACAACACCAGAACACATTGAAGCATGGCTTTGTATTTAGAAAAAGCCTCATCTTTTAAAGCAAAGAAATGGAATTTTCTCAGATATGTCTTCTAGACTGCCAACTCATTCCATGCTTGTTACAGAACTCTAAAGTAATTTAGTGAACTTCTTCAGTGTTCTGTAGGCAAACATAAGACATTTTAGGTAACACTTTTTTTCAGGTGAGGTGATCATTAAAGATATAAGTATTACGACTTATAGATCTGGGATGTTGATCAATAACTAATTTGCCCCCAAAGTCACTAAATAACAGATTACTCTGGGCTATTCTTATCTTCCCTCAAGAAGAAAAGCACAGGTAGATGGTGTGTTGGTGTGCAGCAGATACTGTTGTCCTATCTTTACATCCCATGCTCTGTGGGAACAAGGGGTCTTCATGAACAGTAAACCACAATTGAAATCCTGATCCTGGTATTCGGTTTATAACTGTCATCTCTGTACCTAGCCAAGAACATTGCTGTCAAATTAACTCTTAGACAACTTTAACATAGGTAATCTTTTTATTAAACTTGAGGTGATGAAAATTTCCTTTTCTAGTCTTAATAACCAGCATACTAACATATACAGTTGTTCCTATGGAAAATAACACAGGAGTTAATAAATAATAATGCAAGAATAAATTCTGTGTTTTGCATACTCACACTGCAAACCTACTTTTTCCCCACCCTGTATATGAATACATGTAACTGGTACCTTGCAGATTACAGGATAACAGACTTATAAGGAATATATTATTATTATTATGTTGTTGTTGTTGTTGTTGTTGTTAATCCTCACCAAGGATATTTTTCCATTGATTTTTGGGGAGAGTAGAAAAGAGAGGGAAAGACAGAGAGAAACATCAATGTGAGAGAAACACATCAATTGGTTGCCTCCTGCACAGGCCCCAACTAGGGCTCAGGCCAGGGAGGACCCTTCAACCAAGGTACCTGCCCTTGACCAGAATCCAACCTACGACCCTTTGGTCCACAGGCTGACGCTCTATCCACTAAGCAATACTGTGAGGGTACTATTGCTGATTTTCATTTGGTCAGATGAGAAAAAACTATAGCTCAAACTTATGTGACTTGATGGATGTCACCAAGCATAGCAGTGGTAAGCACAAGATTTGAACAAAACTTTTGTGTTTCTACTAGATCCATACAGTCCAATACGATAGCCACGAGCCACATGTAACTAAGGAACATTTGATAGATGGCTAGTTCCAATTGATATATATGAAACATATATCATATTTTGAAAATTAGAGATGAAATAAAAGATGTAAACTATCTTATTGATAACATACATTGCTTGCATTTTGAAATGTTAATATTTTTCCATTAGGCTAAATAAATATATTGTTAAAATTTATATCACCTGTTTATTATTTTAAATAGTGTGGCTACTAGATAATTTGAAATTTTATATGCTCTTACATTTTGGCTCATGTTATATTTGTATCAGACAGCATTGTCTTAGATTATACTGTCTACATCTGTACAGGAAAATTGTCAGTTGATTACCTACTGTCTTTTTAAGAGAAGTAAAACACTTTTCTCAAAAGTGGATTGGGATTTCAGACTCACACTAAATGTATGGTTGTTTTTACATGTCCCAGTAAGGCTGATCACAGTTGAAGAAAATTTACTTTTACCAAGATTGTGCTCCCCAAAATCAGCCTGGAGAAACATCACGTTGTATGCTCTGTGTAGATTTCTTTTTTCGCTCTGTGCTATACTATCAAGTATCATCTCTGTGCTATACTATCAAGTATCATCTCTTCTTGTGGGTATTATTTGTACTTCAAAACTCTCAACACCTGGATCTCTGAATGACCGGATAGTTTCTCCAGATAATCAAAGTGTCTGGAATCATGTTTTCATATTGAAGGAGGGGCTTCATATTGAAAGTTTAGCAGCTGTTCTCACACTTTTGTGTACAGAACAATGTTGAAGGAAGCTTGTTAAAATTATGAATCCCTAGGTTTCTATTTCTTTTAAATATATTTTATTAATTTTTTTTTACAGAGAGAAAGGGCTAGAGAGTTAGAAACATTGATGAGAGAGAAACATCTCTCTCCTGCACACCTCCTACTGGGGATGTGCCCGCAACCAAGGTACATGCCCTCGACCGGAATCGAACCTGAGACCCTTGAGTCTGCAGGCTAATGCTCTATCCACTGAGCCAAACCGGTTAGGGCCCCAGGTTTCTATTTCTGTTGAGCTTTATTCAGGCAATTTGAGTACTAGGCACATTTTCATTTTGTCAGACTTCCCAGGTGATTCTAATGTATGTAGCCTGTAGACCACCCTCTGGGAAGCATTTCTGTAGCGAAAGGGCTGTGTATGCATTTGCAGGCAGAGGACATAAATGTCCCACCAAATGGTAAAGATGTCCATGATCAGAATCCATGTATTGTGTGCAAAACTATATAGATTTTTATATAGCCCCACCATGAATCAGTCATATTAGGAAATAGAAACTAATCAGAAATGGAAAGTTTGGGGTTAGATTAATGAATTTCTGATCTCTGGTATTTTAAAGAAAAATGTTTTTTAATTATTTAAAATTAAATTTTATTACCTGTAAAATGAAGCAGAATTACTTAAATCACTAGAAAATGCTGTAAAATATTGTTTTTAATTCTTTAAACTTTGTATACAATAATTTAATTAATGAATATCTGGTAAGATCCAATCTGTAACTTTCACTATAGCTTGAAAAATATACGCACTATACTACCTAAGTTAAAAGTAAATCAGCATTCTGATATTTTTTTTCTCTGATTCAAACCATACATAGGACACTTTTCAAAAAATGGAAAAGAATTTGATATTTTTAAAACATATTACTTTACAGTGAAATGCTTCCTCTCTCTCAATAGATAGATCAGAGAGAGAGAGAGAGAGCGAGAGAGAGGGAGAGAGAGGGAGAGAGAGGGAGAGAGATTATGTGTATTATATTATACTAGAAATTCGTGCATGGGGGAGGGGAGGTGTTCCTTCAGCCCTGCCTGCACCCTCTCACAATTTGGGATGCTTGCCTGCCAGCCTTCCTGATTGCCTCTAACCACTCTGCCTGCCTGATTGCTCCAACTGCTCGCCTACCTGCCGGATCACCCCTAACCACCTCTGCCTCAGCCTCACCACCACAGCTTTGTTCAGAAGGATGTCTGGAATGATGTCCAGAAGGTTGTTTGGCTATCCGGTCTAATTAGCATATTACACTTTTTTAAATATAGACTAGAGGCCCAATGCACAAAGATTCGTGCAAGAATGGGCCTTCCTTCCCCTGGCTGCTGGCACCGCCTTTGCTCCGGCCTGAGCTGCCTTTTCACCTTTGCTCCGGCCTAGAGCCGCCTTTCTGCCTTCTCATGCTGCCCAAAGACCCAGAGCGGCTGGGGCGATGCAGAATGCCTGCGTCGTCGCCATGGAGACAGCGCAAGCGTCCCGCCCCACCCTCGGCCATTCGGCACCAGTGTATGCAAATTAACCCACCAGGTTTGCTGGGTTAATTTGCATACTCACTCCTGATTGGTCGGTGGGCATCATGAAGGTATGGTCAATTTGCATCTTTCTCTTTTATTAGTGTAGCTAGTTGCCTTGTTCTAAGCTGTAGGGACCTGCTTGTCATAGAGATAGAAAAGTTTTAATTTTTACTCTTGATTATGGCAATTAACTAACACAAATGGCCACCAAAAAGGTGACTTACCAAAGGGTGTATAGCATACGGTGCTGTTAAGTCCTCTTCCGTGAAAACGTGCATGTTGTGCATTGTATCTGCCTAGCTACATAAAAGAGTGAAGTTTCTGTCTGTCTTTGCAATCATATAAGCGAATTGTCTGAGACCCCCAGCCCAGTTTGGTTTGGTGCTCACAGAATAATAGAGGCTTTTTTTTCTTTGCTTCATTGGTGGAGATTTCCTGTAAGTTTTAGGGTATCTTCCTTTTAATTTTCCTTGACATTCTGACTTTACTTATGTCTCTCACCTTTGCTTTCCCTCCATCCCCCACCCACAACAGTAACTTGCTCCAGGTTCACTTTGCTCAAGTGTCTAGGAGATCCGTCTGCCACCAGAACTATGATTCCCAGAATTCCTGGTGCTCCCCACGCCCCCAGCCCAGCAGCCCCATGTTGTGTCCGCAGCCTTCCCTCCCTCTGTGGCCAGGGCATGGGATGCTATGGGCGCCACCATCTTTGTCACAGAGTGACGGTTAATTTTCATATTACCCTTTTATTAGATTAGGTTTTGTTTATATTATTCCTATGATGGTCAAATATTGATCCTCTTGTACTTTGGTTTTTACTGATATTATTTCCAAATTTCTAAAATCTAAAGCCTTCTGGCCTTGCATTCTAAAGTCAATTACTGAACTTTGCTATTTATTTATTTATTTTAATTTTTCAGATAGAGTGGAAGGAAGGGAGAGAGAGAGAGAGAGAGAGAGAGAGAGAGAGAGAGAGAGAGAGGCATCAATATGAGACTTGAACCCACAACCCAGGTATGTGCCCTTGACCAGAAATCACCTATGGTGCGCAGGTTGAAGCTCTAACCACTGAGAAACACTGGCCAGGGCTGCTATTTATTAAAGAATGTCAATGGAATATGAAATTGGCAAAGATGTGGCATGAGTATGATGCAATACATGTGATTGATTTCTAATAATAAAAGTTCAGTACGTATAACATAGAAAAATAAAGTATTGCCTTTATATTAATAAAATTCACTGACCATCTTCTTTCCACTATTTTTATCAATCATATCATGGGGGGCCAGCAAATGCTAGTGTAAATGTAATACAGCAATTCTTTCCCAAGAATCATTTGAATAGAATTGAGTAATCATGATGTAAAGCATCTTACTAAGCACATTATAATGGGAAAGCAAAAGTCAAGGCCTATGCCTTGCAACATAAAGGTTGGCAAATACAATATATTCCATTTGGAATAGAATCAGCATTCATTAAAAATTGATCATAAGTAATAAATGAGTTAATGAATAAACAAATAAACAAATATGAGTGGAGCTAAGCAGTTCTGTGAAAATTCAGGAAACAACACATTCCTAACAATGGGTGCTCTATTATCAGTGAATATGAAACACTTCTTAGGTTCCAACAGCCTCTCACAATGTTGCAGGAGGAAAATTTTTAACTGTTAAGTTTAATTGTCTTACACAGACGTGTATGGCACAGGCTGAAGGTTCCTGTAAATTAAAGAAACAAACAAACAAAACCTCAACTGCCAGCTATGGGAGTGGAGCCTGAGAAATTAGGAGAATGCACTCATTAAATTAGGGGTATGTCAGGTCCACAATCACAAAGACCACCAGACCACACAAAAGTTACAATGACAAGATGCAAATCTTTCAGCAGGTAGTTTTTCACTAGTGCAAAGGTGTGATAACACTCAATGCTTAGATTCACAAGTTAACATTAATGAAAAGATGATGCTCAAACCAGCACAGTGCTGTGAAGGACTAAGACTGACAGCATCAGGGCAAAGCGAATAGGGGAACTGAAGAAAGGGGGTCCAGCATTTGTTGAGGGGTTGCTGTGTACTGGTCCCTTTACATTTGCCTATCTAAATTAATCCTGACACCAAAACGGAGTGGTAGGTATTGCTCTAATTTTTCAGCAATGGAAATTGAACTCCTATAGCCTCAACTGCCTAACAAAGCCATACGGTAAGTAAATGATAGATCCAAGATGTCCATTTTAATTCTTCAATTTCCTGTTCTGTTTTGTTTGTTTGTTTGTTTGTTTGTTCTCACTCTGCTGCCCATCAAGGAAGAATAGTGCTATGCAGCCATCTGAATCATTTCTGGTGTCACTGGTATTAGTTTTAACTTCCAGTCTATGCAGAGAGCCTCTGGTGCCTTCTAGTGTGATATGCCACACAGTAAGAAGAAACAATTATGGTTAGGAAAATGTCCTAATGTTCAATTCAAATGAACTCTGCATTCTTAAATAATGTCAAAGGTCAAAGTACAAGCAGGGCAAATCTATGAAACAAGTGCAGACTTTTACTTATGCAGGCAGAGTTTGCAACAGTCTATCAGAGGAGCCACCTGCCTGCTATGAATCTCCACACAGATCCCATTCATTTCACCACAACAAATTAGAAAGGCAAGAGGGGAATAAATAGCACTTTGGCCAGTCCCAGTAGGTTTTCCAGTCTAATTGTATGTATGACTCTATTCTGCAGCAAGTTTGAAACTGTGAAAACAATCGCAGAACTGAAATGAACATTCAGGTGCCTCTGAATGATCCTACAGTCTATGTTACTTTTTGCAGTCACTGTAGGTCTTTAAAGAAAGAATCTACTTTATTGAAATGAAAGAGAACTTTAGAACTAACTGTGCAGTGGATATTGAATCTCTGTGGGGACATTTCTGAACCTCTTACCTGCATGCTGAACTGCTGTTTCAAGAACATATCCATGAGACATAACCAGACATATTATTGGTATTTAAAAATATTGCTAGCTAAGTAAATATTTAAAATGAAGGATGCCTAAAAAAGAAAAATGAAATATCAAGAGAAAAAAAAATTTAAAAATAAATAAATTATTTATGCTAATGTTTTATACTTGCTGAGTATAAAAATATTAATTAAAATAGCTTAGACCAACTAAAACATTTAAACTCTACATTTTATAATTGAGAAAATTGAAGCACAGAGAATTTACATAAGAGATAGGAGCAAAGTACTACTGTGCTAATCAAAAGGGAATAACAGAATCAGCAGTAAATCCATCATCTAGGATTTTACATCTTAAAATGTACCTCAGCTCAGATATTGTTATGTACATATAGGATTTATTAAAATAAAATCACACTATTCATTAAAAAAAGAATTGATTGATTTAACTGGATCAGCTAAATTTAATATGATCAACTTGACTTAATTGGGCCAACTAAATTTAATCTGATCAACTTTGTTTGATTGGATCAGAAGGTCAGTCACAATTCGATTACCAGTCAGGGCACATGCCCAGGTTGCAGGCTCCACCCCCCAGTAGGGGCATTCAGGAGGCAGCCAATCAATGATTCTCTCCCTATCCCTATCTCTCTTAAATAAATTATATATATATATATATATATATATATATATATATATATATATATATATATATAGAGGCCCAGTGCACGAAATCGTGCGGGTAGGGTCCCTAGGCCTAGCCTGCGATCAGGGCCATCTTCTGACCATTCGCCAGTCCCCAGGCAGAACTCCACCTCTGCCACTGAGGGGAGTAGGTTGCAGGCGCGCCCTGCAGCTTCTGTCAGCACCACAAGCCCCAGCAGCAGTGGCAGCAGCAGCAGCTGCAGTGGCAGCAGTGGTGCCCGAGTGAGCGGCCCTGAGTGGGCAGCGTGTTCCATCTGTGACTGGGCCAGCACAGGCGCATGGAGATGAAGTCGCCAGTGCCTGCTTTCCTGCCGGCCTGAGCCCCCGAGCATCCAGGGATGAGCTGGGGATCCCAACAGCCTGACAGCCAGCCCGGTTCTCCCGCCACCCACCCTGATTGCCCTGTTCACCATCGCTGATCCATCAGAGCCTGCAGGCAGGGGGGAGGGACCAACAGGTCAGCCATTCCACCTGCTCACCAGTCCCCAGTCCTGTCCCGCTGCCACCCACCCACTTTCCCATGGTTCCCCATTCACCTGAGGGCAAGAGTAGGGCGTGGGGGTGGTGGGGGAGGGGAGGGACCAAGAGGTGGTCAATGCACATCATGGCGACTGGTCAAGCGGTCGTTCCGGTCATTATGCTTATGGTCCCTGGCCTTTTATTATATAGGGTTATATAGGATGTATGTAAATCCTATATAATAAAAGCCTAGTATGTTAAGTGTCCAGTCGACTGGTCAACTGTTCAACCAATCAAAGCATAATATGCTAATGATATGCTAAGGCTGCTCAACCACTCAATATGACATGCACTGACCACCAAGGGGCAGACAGTCGACCGATCAACCAGTCACT
This sequence comes from Myotis lucifugus, assembly GCF_000147115.1. Classification (NCBI taxonomy): domain Eukaryota; kingdom Metazoa; phylum Chordata; class Mammalia; order Chiroptera; family Vespertilionidae; genus Myotis; species Myotis lucifugus. The sequence goes on from NW_005871137.1 coordinate 2,273,545, forward strand.
ATGACATGCAGTGACCACCAGGGCACATGTGCTCCGACCAGTAGGTTACCTTGCTGCTGAGGTCTGGCCAATCGGGACTGAGCAAGACAGGCCCAACATGCCCTGGAGCCCTCTTGCGGTCCCTCCCTGGCTGGCCAACCTCCCATGTCCCTCCCCAGCTAGCCAGCCCCCATTGGCCTTGATTGGGACTGGGCGAGACAGGGTCAAACATGTTCTGGAGCCCTCCCACAGTCCTTCCCCAGCCCCAATCATGCACTGATGGGGTCCCTTGGCTTGGCCGGCACCCTCTCACAATCCAGGACCCCTTGGGCGATGTCAGAGAGCCAGTATCAGCCGGATCCTGCAGGCCAGGCTGAGGGACCCCACTGGAGCATGAATTTGTGCACTGGGCCTCTAATGTAAATATATATATATATATATATATATATATATATATATATATATATATCAGACAACCCTTGACTGGATAGCCAACTTACATCATCAATGAGGTGCCTCCAGAGGTGATACCTTGAGAGGGACACAGTATCACTTATATAGTATTCAAGCTGGGATGCATAATCTAACCATGAAGAAACACCATAAAACCACCAAAATGAGGAACTTTCTATTAAACACAAAAACAGGATTGTACCTTCAAAAGTGTAATAAATGACAAAGAAAGCTGCAAAATATTCCAGATGAATGGAGACTAAAGAGATGTAACAACTAAATGAAATACTTGAACCTACATGTGTTTCTATACTAGAGAAAGAAAAAGAAATGTTATAAAGAACATTATCGAGTCAACTGACAAAATCGGAATATGCATGGTGGATAAGATAATATATTGTATTGATGTTAATTTACTGAAGTTGACATGTAAGAGAATATTCCTATTCTTAGCATTGAACTGTTTAAGAATAAAAGGGCATGGTGTATGCAATATATATATATATATATATATATATATATATATATATATATAAAATGTATAATTATTCTACATTCAAAATAAAATAAAATGAAGAAGGCCTTCTATAGATCAATGATATCATACAAAGAGACACAAACTAATTGATCCAATTCTGTGCACCTGACATCCATCAAGAAATAAAAAACTTAACCTAGAATTTTAAAATAATGTAATAATAATTATAAGCTATACAGGTCTTCTTTAACATATTAATTTCTGGTAGAAATGTAAAATACACACACAAGGCAAGACAACAAAATCTATCATTTTTGAAGATGCTTATGCTCAAATACCAAGAATGATGATATGAGTGAAAATCTAAATTATTTGTAACTTGCATGATTTACAAATCCTCATATGCAGTTCCCTGAGCAGTATGCCGCAGTATTCCCAATATGGACACATCAAACTGACTTGGTTTCCAGGGTGTCCCAGTGCTTGTTCTGGATTTGCTCGCACACAGATTCAGATGCATTTTAATCTCCAGCTCAGCCCATATGGTCACCCCATGAGCAATCAGAATAATTCTCAGGTACCTAGTCATTCAGCTTTGAAACAAAAGTGTGAGCATGCCAGGCGTGTAAATTATTCATCATCTTCAATATAGTAATTCATGAACCTCAAAGAAAATGGTACAAACTCTTCCGAAGCCTGTTACTTCCCAATTCCATTTAATAGCAGGATCAAAAGCTGCCTCTGCTCCCAGTGTGAGGGGCATGCACGGTGAGAGAATGGAAGTCTTTCACCACTAAGCCGGGGTACAAGCTTCCATGTGAGTAGGAGTTTCGGATCTGTTCTGTGATTTCTGTTGCTAGGCAACCGCTTCCTTTGTCTGTTTTGTTCGGAACAGTTGCTTTATTTATACTTGGTTTAAGTGATGCAGATCATAATGTGAAATCATAAAAGAAAATAGAAAAAATTATATTAAAATTGTTCCAGGGAATTATAATTCTGTATGAAAACTAATGAATGTTAATGCAAATTCAGTTCCCACAAAAAAGCCCAGAGAACGAAAACCCAGCAGTACCATCTACCTAATACTTTTTGAATAGGCTAGATAATAACTAGAGTTAACTTCTGATTTCATCTATGACAGAGCAAAATAAAATCAAGTGCCTAAACAATAATTACTACAAAATATATCTTGAGGGCAATTTATAGGAAAAATATAACTTTGTTCATTGTGAGATGTTGAGATAATCTGAGGGAGTTTAAAATAAAAAATAAACTGAGAAACAAAGAAAGCAAAGTAAGAAAGTTAAATATAGGAGATGAAATGTATATTCATAAACTTTCCAAAATTTGACAAACCTTAAAATAAGTTATGTAATAATTTTTCCTATAACACTGATCTTCAGGGTATAAGAATTGAACTAAATTTAATCCTCATCGTTAATAAAAATCTCACCTTTAATCAAGCATCTAACTTTAAAAAATTCTTCCAAGTCTATTATTTTTAAAGGCAATTATTCAATGAAGCAAAAACAATGGTTTTGCTCAGACCCTCCTGTTATTTAAATTTTGCCAATGCCGTACATATTCATTGATTTTCTCATTAGCTAGTTCTCCAATTTTTCTTCACTAAGTAATGACAATAAACCACAAGGTCCAGATATTTTAGCACTTTACAGATTTTAATTCATTTGATCTTCAAATGGCTTTATGAAGAAAGTACTGTTATTATTACCATTCCCTTGTGTAGATGAGAAAAATGAAGCACAAAGGTGTAAAATAATTCTCCCAGAGGCATCCAGCTAGTAGGTGGCAGAACCTGCGGAGCCACTAATTTATAAACTGTGAATTTTTTCCCCTGTGATACAATTTTGCAATTGATTACTTTCTCTCTATACTTCTTCATTTGGGTTTTCATTTAAAAATAAATCAATAAATCAATATCTTCTATTCTCCACTATCTTTATCTTTAAGCATATGCACTGTGGGCTATAAAACATTTGAACTGCTGCATTCTAGTCACAACAAGGCCTATCTAACATGTGTCCTATTTGCATCATTAATTTTCATGCCTTTTTTTACTGTTGACTAAAGTATTCAATTCTCATATTGTTGATGTAGATTAGTTTGCTTTCCTACTTATTAATGTCTTCAGGCCTTTGGTTTCTCCATTATGTAGAAAAAGTGTTAAATAAATACTAATAATTAAGGATCAAATATGGGCACAGACTATACATGAAGTCTGACTATTGATATTGTGGCTAATGAAATTTGGCTTTTACTAATTTAAACAGAGGCCTCAGAATGATTTTTTAAAATGCCCCCATAATTACAAAACCTTTATTTTGTCTGTCTCATTATTATTTTATAAGGAAATAATTTGACTAATTTTTTGAGTCAAGAAGAAATCTGGTGTCAGAAGTTTTTGTTAAGCTTATGTCTAAATTAATCTAGAATTTGAGAGTATACTCTCTTATGCAGAGGCATTACTGAAAGTAGAAACATGAATAGGAAGTACAGAGAGATTTTGATTCATTGGGATTTGTTGTTTTAAGACTACCCTTCAATAAAGGTCAATTTTGCTTTATCCCATAAACAATTGGCTCCTGGTGAAATATTTCTCTCTAAGTCAATACTTTTCAAACCTTGGCTTCTAGACAAATAGATAAGAGCCTCTCAAGAGCACATTGTTACCACTTACTTCTTCATTGAGTAGAAATAGAAGAGCAAGACAAAGCAAACCAAGAAATACTGGCCATGATGAGGGGGCATTAAATTTTCTTAACACTTGTAAATTTTATGTAATTCCATCCAATGGTGCTTTGACCAAATAAAGATCATTTCAATTTGTTTACAAAATTATAATTTTCAGAGAGTAAACACTTTCTCTATCAATAATATACACAAAATAAATGTATTTGTTACTAAATTATTATCAGTATTAAAGTTATAAGAAAATTATTCCTCAGGACAGCTCTTTGATGGAATGCTCCAAGACAATAGACTGTGTTTTATATAAGGTAATCTTCTATTTAAAAATTTTTTTGTTGATTTCAGAGAGGAAGGGAGAGGGGGAGAGAGATAGAGGCATCAGTGATGAGAGAGAATCATCCATTGGCTGCTTCCTGCACGCCCTCCACTGGGGATCGAGCCTGCAACCCAGCCATGTGCCCTGACCTGGAATTGAACCGTGACCTCCTAGTTCGTAGGTCAAAGCTCAACCACTGAGCCACACTGCTGGGTGGTAATCTTCTTAATGGTTTCCATAGTTGCTAAATAGTAATATTTAGAAATATTATTAACTTCTCATACATTGAAATGTATTTTTGAAATGAAATGTATGTTATAAAATGTGTAAATAAAAGAAATGAAATGTAAATAAAATATAATGTTGGGTCTATAACAAGAAGACCCTATGTGAATTGCATATAGAACTAAAAAATCAGCTAACAATGTCAACAATAAAGGTATTTTTTTTAGTTTACTATGATACAGAGAATACACAGGGTTCAATCAAAGAATAGAGAGGTATTGTTCAAAAGCCCACCCTGAGATGCTACAAAGTCTCAATATTGACTGACAAGGTAAATGAGAGGGCTTGCCAGGAAAGGAGGGATGAGATTGCAAACTTCTCATTTTTTGTAAATTCATGAAAGTTCTGCTTCCTGCTACTTTAGAAAATTTATCTGGGTACAAGTTTCTCTTCATAACATCACATCAGAAAATGAAATGACTGTAAGGGCAACACAGGTACCAAAAGCATTTGGATTAGACCCAGTATTAAATAGGCAGTGCTAATTTTTTTGAATAAAGATTTTCCTATTTGGTATCTTCAGTTAGAGTCATAGTCAGCCAACAGAATAAAAATTTGGGTGGGGGTCATTTTGTATAGCAATATGGAAAAGTTTCTTATTTAAATTAATAATAACAACAACAAGGAACAGGTAGGTAATACTAATTTATACCAAGCCCTACTCTAAGATCTTTTATATACCTTGATTAATTAAATTCATGTAATAACTCACAAAATAGAAACTGTCCTATTCCCATTTTAGAGATGAGGCACAGAGCCAGTAAGTAATTAGTCCAAGGTCACACAGCTATTAAAATAGTGTAGGTAGGGTTAGGATCCATGCAGTCTGGATCAAGATTCCCAGTGTTTACACTGATCTATACTTATTTTGATTTTATATTGCTTTTCCCTTCAAAGAATTAATGAGAGTTGTCTTTTTTGAAATTTTTAAGTTAAATATAATTTTCTCTATGTCCAGGACTTGCCATTTTTTTTTAGGCACTCAAAACAGAACCAAACATGATAGCTGAGACCCATATTCCATAAGTATAATTTGATGCCACAGACTCCATTAAAATGTAGACTACCACCTCTGTTCAAGAGAATAGATCCTCTTATACTTCATAAAATATGTTTCTGTATTATCATGTCTTCTGGTTAAATATAAAAATATTTTCAATTTTAGAAAACAAATTGTAGATAAATAATAGCTTAAGTTCAAATTATAATGCTATCAAAAAATAAAAAAAGAAAAGTATAAGATTATGACACAAATATTTCAGCAGAACAAGCTATGTCATACTATACTTTCTACTTCTCAACCATGGGTCCTCTTATGATGTGTGTGATTAGATGTTTGAGCAGTGGACACTGACTATGGAAATGCAGTGCCTCTTCCTACCCGTCAGAACATAATCACTGGAGATTTATAGGTGATATCTGAGTTTGTCCTATGTTTTATATAATGCTTTTGGTGGTTTTGCTTGATTTATCCATATTTGCCTTTTCCCCCTTGAATATAAAGCTATAGTGAGAGCTAAGGGCACCTTGAGCATCTAGTGATGGAATAGTTCAAGCTGTTTTTGATCTCTGATTAATATAGGATCCCAGAATGGGGCATTAATAAATCAGCTTTAGATTAGAAGAAATTGTATTCTAGGTAATTAAAAACACTCACTATACCTCAATATTGCCTATCTATACCTCAGGAAAAAAACACACAAAAAATTCCTAATGACCAATAGATTATGAATCTACTATTTGTTAGTTAAAATTACTAAAGAATTGTATTTTGTACTCAAGAATCTTACATGCTAAATAACTGTAAATACTGAGTCAAGTAAAGATTCATTATCTAGTTATATTTGGAGCTATCAAAGGGCACAGAATTACCTGATATTCATCATCATTTAGAACCATTTTAAGTGCTAGATAATTAATAGTATGACTCTTATATTGAAATACAACATCTGTCTAATCCTAGAAAAAGGTCTTCAAATACATGTATGTATTTAAACTGATAGTGTTTATTGGTCTATAATAAGGCTATGTAAACAGGAAAAATGTCACTGTGACAGATAATAAATTCATGTTAGTTGAAATATAAGAAAAATCTCATGCTGGTGAGAATGATTACATTAGAAATAGTGGGATGACTATGAAATGTGAGTTTTATATCCAATTTGGCCAACTCACACTATCCCTAGTTATGACTTTTTCCCTAACTGGAAATATTAGAGTATCCATGGTCTGTTTAGAAATTTCTGGCAGTCTGCTATAGGCCAAGTCAGAATTTCATGCTAATTTAAGTATATACCACAAATGTTTATAAAATAAAAAAGTTAAAACAATTCAGCAAAATCTCTTTTTAAAATGCCCTTTGGTAGAAACAAAGCTTTTGTTTTTGTCTGCAGGCCAACCAATTAGACACAATTATATGGAGATCTTAGAGATAACTGGATTCTCATTTGGAACAGTGTTATTCTTCTGTTGCATTCTTTAGTTATAAGCTCTACGCTAACAGAATTTTGAAAACTCAGAGTTTAAATGATTGTGGATTAAAACCAAAGACATTTGGCACACAGAGAAGGTTTAATGCATTGCAGGGGGTACCATCAATAAGAACAGCGGGGGTGAGCTTTATGAAAGTAGTTTTGCCACCCTTTGCCTATAAAACTCAAGCTGTTCTTAAACATTAGTTCTGATGTAGGTTGCCCCCAAGAAATGGAATTCTTTGCAAAATTTTACAGTGCAAGTTCTTGCCCTTGGCATGTCAATAGGTTTTTTAAAAAATAGGAACAAAAACTTCTTTTATGGGTTTTAAATATTGATGTTCTTTGTCTATATTTTTCATTTTTTCTCATAAGCATATGCTCCTATAGTTAAACGAAAATAGTCAAATTACATTTTTTAAAAATATGTGGATATTTTGCATTTTGAATATATTGCATTTTGTCCTGTAGCATATGTTCTATCCAAGCTCCATACAATTTTTCAATTTTAGCTTACATCTGACACTTTACATTTGATAACCCCATTTTATCATAATTAAGTCCTCCTTTAGGAGATGCTTAAAAAGTTCACTGATAGCACCAGATAATACATCTAGTCAACCCATGGCTGGGACCCCCGTGATTCTTCAAAAACTTTTGATCGATCTGGTTCTTGAATTCCGATTGCCTTCTGTGTTCATTAACTGAAATTATCCTATATTTCTAGCCTGAACATTCTATAGCTTACAGATTCTCACACTAGGAAAGAAGCAAGTTGTTCGTAGTGCTGTACACCTTCTGGTAGTGGCTTTTGGTGTCACTTAGTGTGAAATGTGAAAAAACAGCAAGAAAACAGATGACAGAGAGAGGTTTATTTGTGACAAATTCACCTTTGTGTCTATCTTTATGCAATATTCATGGAGCATTATGGGAGGGGGTTTCTGTCTTGTCCTGTGGATCCCTGCTGAAAAGGATAGCATAGTCAAGGATTGATTTTTGAATTTGCAACAGAGAGGTTAAAATGAAAGAATTGGAATCAAACAGTAACAGAAGGCAGATAAAATTTAAAGAAGAATTTTACAATCACATATGTTTTTAAATTCATAAGAGATGAAAGGCAAGTTGTCAGTTCACACATCTCCCAGCCTAATCCCATAAATCAAAAGAAGATGGGACTGCAGAGTCTGAGGAAATCCACTGCTGTGAACAAGTGGGATTTGGAAGCACCCTGTCATCTGTGAACTAACATAGAGCACCTACAGCTTAACAGGACTGAGGTACCATGGAAAACACTGGCCTCAGATTACTAGATTCTGCCCAAAAGTTTTCCCAATTCCATGGCTCAAATATTTTAATCTGGACATTGATCAAATTAAAAAAAATTTTTTTCACCATTTTTTTCTTTATTCCTTAACATTTCATAGCATTGGATCATATTCTCATTTTTTTTCATCTTATTGGGATATTTCTGTAAGACACGCAAACTTAAATGTGGTTCTAAGTAATGCTGCCCAAATTCTGAAAGGCACATCATTTCCCCTTTGCCTACCCTTGAACTCTCACCTGTCAAAGTGGACCCTCTAAGGGCCTGAAACCAGCCTGTTTAGATTTTTTGTTTTATTTTGTTTTTAGTTTTTCTTATCTTTTTAAAAATCTTTGCTTCCTTCCGGAATAGAAAAGATCGCCAGTCTTGCTTTGCTGTTCCTCTCTTTCCTTTTAGTTTTCCATCAAGCCACCATTACCCCATGGATTTCAGTACCCTCTGTAGCTGGCACCATGCCTACATACTAAGAGAAAACTAATTATAGGATCTGATTGTGATTATTTTCCCCCCATGGGTGATTAGTAAAAGATAGTGATGTTTTGTGTTTAAGTGATGCTATCAATAAAAAATAACAAACCTCTACTTGTCAGTTATATTTGAATAAAATAGTATGGGTCTTTTACTCTCTATCTCCCTAAGCAAGATAAAGTGGGAAACTAAGAACAATTAGAAACACAAAACTACTCTTAGGTTTAAATATGATAATAAGAATTAAGCCCCCTACCTTGGAAGATATAAATCAGTAGCGATCAGGTAAGTAAGTAGAAGAAATAATGCTTGATTATTTCTGGCCAGAGTGGGTCAGTGGCTGAGTATAGACCCATGAACCAGGAGATCACGGTTCAATTCCTGGTCAGGGCACATGCCTCGGTTTTGGGCTTGATCCCAATAGACCAGGGGAGGAGGCAGCCAATTGATGATTTTCCCTCATCATTTATATTTCTATCTCTCTCTCCCTCTCCCTTCCTCTCTGAAATCAATAAAAAACATATTAAAAATAATGTAAAACTATTGATTCACTATATGATTTATTGATTCACATCGTAGGAGGACTTTTCATAGTACATGTCTTTTCCTTTCACATGACACCTTGAGGTCTGACCCAACCTCCTTACCTTTTCCTGGAAGAGTGGCCTTAGAAAAGATCCAGTGCCATCTAGACATGATTTTATAAAGAGTTGAGATGTTGTAGCCATCACTGCCATATTCACTTAAAGAGAAAAAGCCTGGACCGTGGAGACAGTTGAGAAGATTTACAATTTTCACAAATTCCCTTTGAAGATGACAGACTGCATAAATGCATTGTCCTTCTTTCAGCTACAAAACTCTTGTGAAATAAGTCTAACTACACAAAAGGAATGAATCTATAACAGCAAAGAGAATGTAAAAATAGTGGTTACAATAGAACAGGATTTTTATAACTTCTAGAAGATATAAAGAGGAGGCTGCTGTGTGACTGCTAACTAGTTGGGGCCATGTAACCGTGAGAGCACAGGAAAGGATCAAGGTTCTAAATCAGCAGATATATGGAGTTTGAAGTGAGAGATAAAGATGCTGTAAATGTAAGATCTGTCTATGGATTATGTAATAGTCAGTGACATTAACCAGAATGAAATTGAACTTGACCATGCTAGGATAAACAATATTTGCCTAATCAAAATGATGATAAAATTATTCTCAAATTTCTGAGCCAAGACATAGGCAAAGATGTATCTTTGATTGAGAATGTAATGTAATCTTAATTACCTCAACAATATAAAATTAAAATAGAGATAGGATATGGAAAAAAGGAAGAAAAGAAATTTACAGGCACTATTATTTACTGTTATTTGCATATTCAAAAACAGCGAGTCAATAAATACTATCAAAAATGGCTGAAGCAAGGAATAAAAATTTGATTGTAATATTTAAGGTTTTATATAATCAGTTCCAATAAAATAATACTCTATCAAACTTTGAGAAGATGACAGGACAAGAAGGGAGAAGATAAAATGAGCTAAATCCTTAGTTTTTAAAAGTACAGTCAAATGCCAGAAGATGATAAATTAAGAAGTTGAGGTAATAATGCTGTCTATAATTATGGAAGAAATTGGTAGGGAAAACTAAAACAGACTACTGTTAGAATGTTGCCTCAGAATACAAGCACAAGGTGATCTTGAAGACATGATTTTAACCATAAATTTTTCTATAGTACTATTTGGTGGATCATAGTTACTACATAATTTTTATGACAGGCTAACAAAATCATATTTATTTAACTCCTAAATTTAGATATGGTTCTAACATTTATTCTTTCTAAATTACAGTTTCCTTGGGTCAAAATGAGATAATGAGGGTAAACTGTTGAGTATAATGCCTCTTATATGAGAAATCAGTAAAACATTTGTCATTAATATTATTGTTCCCTTCATTAACATCATTGATATTTCCTTGGATGACAGAGTAATTGGTAAAGAGGAAAGATAATAAATAATAAATCATGTGGTTTTATATCCACATTGTTCTAATGAGTGAACTGGAACTCACTACTAGAAACTGAATCCCAGAAGTTAGCAACCTCAGAGCAGACAGGTCGCATTTCCACTATCCTATGTAAAACTTAAAAAATAATAGAAACAGCCTGGATTTGGACTTCTCTCCCTACCATTAACATCATCACAGAGACAAGGAGCTGGAAGCCAGGTGAGATATGAGCTGGAAGCCAGCATTAACATAATAGTTGTTAAGAATTATTGCACTTCCATTAGTGTCTAACCCCTAAAGCATGGTGAGGATTCAAACCATTCTGATTCATTTCATATAATTTTTAGGCAACCCACTAGAAGAAAATGATGTTTTTTAGACTGCTCCCCATTTTACCTTGAAGTGTTTACCATTTATTAAAAAAAGACATTCTGTTTTTTAATACATTTTTCTATTTAAGTGTAGGAGGTTTTGATTGGAGATGACATTAATTATAAGTACAGCTAATTTAACAGATGGATGATAATGAGATACATTGACTCATCAGTAGAGAGAAAAATACAGCCTTAGAGGAGAATGCCTATTCACTGGTCATTTGTAGGCTATGTATTCAATATTTTAAACAATCATATTTAGAATAATATATTACCTTCACTAGGTAGTACATATGTATCATAAATGTGAGCTATGCTTATACCAAATTACATAATTTCAGTGATGCTAAAGTAATATATCTATATAAGGACATTGCTTATGTGTTTATGAATGGGTCAAAAGTTGAGGCAACCATTATTTCCACAGTATCTTCCATTAAGTTCTGTATTAACATTTGAATTTTGCACAGCAAATTTATTTTTTTAAACACAATGAGGTGGTTGCATGAATTTCTTTAAACATTGTATAAGCATATAACAGATCATTAAAACCCTAAGGTGCTTACTTTTTAAGTCTGACTTAATGACATTAAATAATTTGTAAGGAAGTTAAAGACTGGAGAAATATTTTTTTAAAAAGAAATTTAGGAGAAATGTGTGATTCTGCATACATGCTGATAGATTAATGGATTGATGAATACACAAAGTTACCATTACTTCCCCATGGCATATTTGAAAGGTAAAGAACATATCAACAGCATTATTTTCATTCTCTGAACACAGAAGAGTCTCCTCTGGAGGGACAATAGTGAGTATATTTCAAAGCCATTTGTTAAGTTTGCTTTAGATTATTCTATCAGTTTTCAGATATATCAAACTTTGCTTTAAGGAATTCCTTTACATTTAATTAGTCAACTAGAATAAGATATTTTAACATGAACATACTCCTGGTAGTTATTTCTCTATTAAGATTTTTTAGAATTTTGTTTATACATTTTGATGATTTTAACACACACACAAGACACACATTGTGGACTTCCTTGATAATCACTTTCTAGTCAGGCACTACCATTGTAATGCCTGACTCTCAATTGAGGATAGATTTAAGAGCAGACAGCACAGTTTTATTTGTCCTGAATTGTTGGGAAAAGGATTCAGAGAGTTAACTTCTAAGTTTTACATTCATGTCAAGTGAAATTCAAATGTTTTTCACAATGCTCTATAACAATATATATTTTTCAGTTAAATTAAAAAATAAAACCCAAATCTGCTTAGACTGTCTTGGATATGACAACCAAAAAGCAAAGACAACAAAAGAAAAAAGCTAGCTAAGTTGGATTTCATCAAAATTAAAACTTTTTTTCATTAAAGGACCATATCAACAGAGTGAAAAGGCAATCCATGACTAGGAGAAACTATTTGCAAACCATATGTCATGTGATTAATATAAATAATGTATTAAAAATTCCTTCAGCTCAACAACAAAGAACCTGATTTAAAAATGGGGAAAGGGTTTCAAAAGATGTTGTTCCAAAGAAGATATAAAAGTAGCTAACACATGAAAAGGTGCTCAACATCACTCATCATTAGTGAAATACAAATAAAAATCCCATCAGCCGATGAATGGATAAAAAAGCTGTGGCACATTTACACAATGGAATACTATGAGGCTATAAAAAAGGATGTCTTAACCTTTGCGGCAGCAAGAATGGACCTGAAGAATATTATGCTGAGTGAAATAAGCCAGTCAGAGGATGGAAAAAAAACCATATGGTCTCACTAATATGTGGAATCTAATGAACAAAATAAATGGACAAACAAAAGTGGAACCAGAAGCATGGATACATGGAACAGACTGGGTGGTGCCCAAGGGGAGGGGAAGGAGGAGATTGGATAAAGAAGGTAAAGGAAATAGCTAAAGAACATATATGCACACCCCATGGACACAGACAATGGTTTGGTAAAGGTCAAAGAAGAGGTAGGTGGGGGAGGCTGGAGGTGGGAAGATAACACAGAATGAGACTGATGCCCACAAGGATGGCTAGTATAAAAAAAGTTAAACTACATGGAAATTAACAAGTGTTTGTGAGGCTGTGGGAAATTGAAACCATGTGCTTTGCTGATGGAAATGAAAAATAGTGCAGACACTGTGGAAAATGAGATGACTTCTCAAAAAAGTAAGCAGAATTATTATATGATATAACAATTCTACTTCTGTGTATATTCCAAAACGAATTAAAAGCAGGCATTGAGTAGATATTTGTATACAAATATTAATAGAAGCATTATTCACAATAGCCAAAATGTGGAAGAAGTAAAAAAAAGTGTGGTATATACACATAATGGAATATTGTTCACCTTGAAAATGGAATAAAATTCTGATACATGCTACAACATGACTAAATCTTGAAGACATTATACTAAGTGAAACAAGCCAGGCACAAAAGAACAAATATTATATGATTCTATTTTATAAGGTGCCTAGAATAGCTAAATTCATAGAAGTGATACAAATAGAATTGTGATGGCCAAGTGATGGGGATGGGAGTTGGCTAGTTATTGTTTAATGGGAATGGAGTTTCAGTTTGATAAGACGAAAAAGTTCTGAAGGTAGAGATGGTGGAGATGGTTGCACAACAATGTGAATGTACTTAATGTCACTGAATTAAATACCTAAAATCATTACATGGTAAATTTTATGTTATGTATGATTTACCATAATTTTAAAAACTACTAGTAAAATTAAGAATTGAAACAAAGTACTGTTTAAAGGGTATCTAAAAATTGTAAGCATCAAATCAAGGGGACTTCTTTAAGAAGATTATTTCTTACAACCTGACAATCTAATTGTTGCAGAGGGGTGGGTAGGATTTGCTCTTGGTCTTGACAACTCTATTGTAGTGAGATCAAAATGGAAAATGTGTTGCAAAACAGAAAAAAGTTAAAATTGACCTTCTCAGAGGCTATTCTTATTTTAAAATGTTATATATTTCTTGGCATAGAAGTCATTAAACACACAGCCCAAAATTTTTTATAGATTTAAATGCATAGCAAATATGGTATAGACATTAGTAACTCTTATAACTTCATATTTCTAGAATAATTTTCTTTTGTGTGTGTGTTTTTTTTCCTCTGCTGGGATTCAGCTTTAGTTCCCCAAGGGCATGAAATAATTTCTTCTTTTCTGAACACTCTGTTTTCATAGTCTAAAAAAAAAAATCTGTTCTTCTTGATAGCATTTTCCAAAAAAACTTTTCTCATTTGTATCTGGTTGAAACATACTAGGCAGCTTACTTTCTTTTCTAGTATCTTGTGATAATATCCTCTGAAACAAATTACTGCACTTTAAGCTTTACATTGGTCATCTAAACAATAGTGAAACATATTTTGTGAAAATACTTTATTGAAGTATAAATTGCATTATATAAATTGAACCCTCGTTGAGTGCAGAGTGCAATCGTTTGTCAAATGTAAACACCTTTTAACCACGAACATAATCAAGATGCAGAAGACTTCTATTACCCCTCAGTGTTCCCCCACAACGCTGCCCAATCACTGCAAACCCCACCCGTGGCAAACAGGCAACCACTGATCTGCTTTCTAAAAATATAGATTTGCGTGTTCTAAAGTTTCATACGTGAAACTTTACAACATGTGCTATTTTGTTTGCGAGCCCCTAAAAGTAGAGGACTTTCTGGAAGAACAGCGATGACAGAAGAAGTCAGAGAGATTTGAGGCACCAAAAGGACTTCACTTGCCGTTGCTGGTTTGAGAATGCAGGTGGCATTAAAGAGCTGAGAGGCTCCCAGCTCTCAGACAGCAGAGAAATGAGGACCTCAGTCCTACAGCCAGAAGAAACTCCATTGTAAGAACCCTGGGGAGCCCACACCTTGGTTTTGGCCTTGTGAAACCAAGAGCAGAGGCATGGGTAAGCGTACCTGGGCATCTGACCTGCAAGCTGTAAGATAGGATTTATTCCGGAAGCAATAGAAATCAAATGGAATGTATAAATAAAAAAGAAGAGAAATAATTATAATTGCAGAAATAATTAAAATAGAAAATAACCAAAAATTTTTAAAATGCCCCCCAAATGGGAAAGCTAGGCTCTTTTAAAACGCCCATGAATGAGAAAAACTTAGAGCAAGACCGATTAAGAAAACAAGAAACCTAAAAGATTTTAGAAAGTTAAGTATAACAATGCTAAAGACTCACACTACTGGGTATCTAGATTTATTCAATATTATTATATTTAAGGCAGGATGATTTGGCATAAGTTTAGAAAAATAAACCATTGGAACAGAATGGAGTCTATAAATAGACTCAGACATAGACCTGGTTTATAACAAAGAAATCCACTGCAATTCATGGGGAAAGGATATACTTTACCAAAAAATTAGTGCACAGCCAAGTAAATATTCATAAAAAAGGAAAAAGAAACTTTGAGCATTATTTCAAATAATTCATAAAAATTAATTTGATGTGGATTTTAGGTCCAAGTGTTAAAATTACAGCCCTGGCTGGCCCGGCTAAGTGGTTAGAGCATCGGCCTGCATACCAGAAGATGGCGGGTTGATTCCTAGTTAAGGGCATGTACCTAGGTTGCAGGTTCTATCGCCAACCTGGGTCCAGGTGAGTGCAGAGGGCAACCAATCGATGTGTCTCACTCACAACGATGTTTTTCTCTCCTTCCTCTCACCTTTCCAGTCTCTGTAGAAATCAGTGGAAAAAATACCCTCACTCCTCGGGTGAGGGTTAAAGAAGAAAAATAAAAAGATACAAACAAGTGGCTGCTAGAGGATAATCTAGGGCAATGAAATCTTAACCTTTGGATAGTAATAGGTTTTCTAAACAAGACACAGGAGGAACTACCATAAAGAAGCCTCTGTGCATTAAATTACAGTAATAAAAAGTGAAAGTCACAGACTTGCAATAAATATCTTTGAATAAATATATCCATAAATTATTCAGCATGCATATAGTAAAAATATGTGCAACATCATTAGTCATCAGAGAAATGCGAAGTAAAACCAGAAGACAATTATACCACATAAGAATGGCTATAATTAAAAGGGCAAATAATACCAAGAGTGTGCTAAGAAGGTAGACATCTAGAACTCTCATATATTTCTGGTAAGAGTTTAAATTGATTAAACCAGTTGGGAAATTGGCTGTATTTATATGTAAAAAAATTATCAAGTCATACACATATGATTAGTGTATATGTCATTTTTCACTAAAAGGTAAAAAGAAGTAATGTAGAAATAAAAGAGATATAACTATAAACAAGAGTTACAAGAAAGTACAATAAATTATATTATACAATATATTTGAAAAAAATACTTGATTAATTAATCCAAAGTATTATATATTTTTAATCCTGAATCAAGAGGATATTTTTGTCAATGCCATTAATTAGTGAAAAAAATGAGGTTTAAGGATTGAAAAGAAAAAACAGAAATATCATTATTCACAGATGATCAATTTTTTTAGATGATAGATTTTAAACACAGAAATCCAAAAAACCAACTAACAAAAGTTATGAAAATTTCAGCAGTATTGTTAGCTCAAATATATATTATCAAATTTGTGTAATTTCATACACTGGAGACTAGTTAGAAAATACAATATTTTAAGTACTTTTTTAAATAGCTCAACTGCTGTAGCATATCAAATATTTTAAAGGTTAAATTAATAAAACATCAAAATGTAAAAAAAAACACTCAATAAAGAATGAGAAATACCATGTTGCATAGAAAAATTGAACATTTAACAGCTATAAAAATATCAACACAATTTTAATAAAAATTACCAAGTTATCTAAAAGGCATGTAAAGGAATAAAAGAGTAGCCATGACAATTTTGAAAAGTAATAAGTAATAGAAACTTGTTAATAAGATTTGAAAATTTATTGACTAATTAAAACTATGTGGTTTCAATATAGTGTTAGCCAAATATATATTTACTAGAGGCCCGATGCATGAAATTCGTGCAAGAGTGGTCCTTCCTTCCCCCAGCTGCTGGCACCAGCTTCCCTCTGGCACCCAGGACCCAGACTTCCCTCCGGCCACCAGCAGGCACCCGGGACCCAAGCTTCCCTCGCAGCCCCGGCTTTATCCGGAAGGTCGTTTTGAAGGACGTCTGATCTAATTACCATATTAGGCTTTTATTATTATAGATGCTACAAAATAGAGAAATGGAAATGTGGCATAAACAGATCTCTGACTATATTGGAAGGTGGTTTTGGCAGAAGAAATGCTAAGCATCAGCAAGAGAAGGATGCATTCTTCCTATAAATGATGCTAGGACAACTGGCTCTCCATATGGAGAATGACAAACTCGATGCCTACCTCATACCACACTCAAAAATAAATTCCAGATGGGTTAAATAACTACATGTATAAAGCAAAACATTGCAATATTTATAAGAAAATATATAAAAGTATCTTTATGACATCAATGTGAGAGATTAAAAATAAGACAAACAATATTTTCCCTATAGAGTTAAATAAGAGGAAATCCAGTCTGAGAAAAATATTTGCAATGCATATTACTAATGCAATTTTTGTAGTCATTCTCTTTCTGGAAATGCATGTTACAAGAAGACCTGTGAAGGTTTTCAGGTGAAGCATTGTTAGAAATAGTGAAAAATAAGTAAATTTTGGAAATAATGTACATACACACATATAGGTATATGTGTGTATATAGACATGTACATATATGTGCACATTTTATATGATGACAATTATAAATACAGTTTTAAGACATTGTATTTTCTACTTACAATAAAGTGCTTATAAAGTATAATGGTATTGCCCTTGCCTCTGCACATATTCCATATTTGAGTATTTACTACTAGAGGCTTGGTGCACAAAAGCATGCATGGGTGGGGTCCAGTGGGTCCCGCCCCCGATTGGGGTGAGGGGGCCGATCTGGGGTGGGACTGGCCGGGGGGAGTGGCTGCAGGCAGTTGGCCAGTTGGCCCCACCCCACATCAAGGTAGGGGGTTGATCAGGGGTGAGGCCGGCTAGGGGGAGGGGCCTCGGTGGTTGGCCATCTGGCCCCGCCCCCTGGTCAAACTCCCAGTCGAATTCCTGGTTGAAGGGATAATTTGCATATTAGCCTTTTATTATATAGGATAGCAGTTATGGCATTTGTTACAAATTTGGTTCCTTCAGTGTTTTATCATGTGCAGCAATGTTAAATCTATGCTAAGGTTGGGTTAATCAACCTCCTCAATGGTGGGCCCCCAGGGAACACCACCAAATGTAGGGGCCTCACCAGTGGGAAGCTTCCAAGCATTTCTTCCCCATGCCTCCTGCATGCTGGAGCTTGGTAATATTGGGGCTGCAGATTTTACAGCTCTTCCTGCTAATGTTCCGATTCTTCCTCCTCTGCAGCAAGGGGCTGATTTAATTACACTTGTCAAGCATCTTCCATTTGTCCTCATTGTTGATCTTGCCTTGAAGTTTTACATCTTCAATAGCTCCTTTCCTTTTGAATGTGTAGTATTCAAGTGAATTCTTGGAAAACTCCTGCCACTCACTGCTTTTCACCTTCAGGTTTGTACTTCTCAGCTTCCATATACTCAATGTCTTCTGTGCTCTTGTTTGTACATATATATTTGTATATGTGTATATGTTATTTTTGTTGAAGTAAATAGGATTAACATACCCATATGCACATACACATATACATGTATAAATTCATTTATGTATATTTGTGGTAAAGTTTTAAGTGGAATATTATGTGTGTTAACTAATATTATTTTTATAATACTAATGATCTAAAAGGATACTTATTAATGCATAATAAAAAGCAACATAATTATGGAGAAAAAAATAGATTTCAAATGCATGGGTAATGTTCTACTTTCATTAAAAAGTTGAAACAAAATTATATGTTAGCATTTGACAAATCTTCTATTCTGCATCTTGTTATTAATTTTCAAAATGTTCAAAGTAATTTGAGAGACATACTGCATCTCATAATAATGTCCCTTTATGTATTAAATTTTATAATTTCTACTTTATTTACAACTAAGTGTACAGGGTCTGTTCTGTGCAACTTTATCTATCCTATATAATAAAAACCTAATATCCAAATTGACCAAACAGCAGAACAACTGGACGATGGGGGGGGGGGAGCCTGTGAGCGGGCGGTGCCAGGCCAGCCAAAGTGGGTGCCAGTGGGCGAGGGAAAGGACAGCAATCGGGGGGCAGCGGCAACCAGCAGCGGCAGCAAGTTGATGGGGGGCAGGGCCGGAGCTGCCCCCTGGTGGTCAGTACATTCCCACAGGGATGTCTGTGAGGAGTGGGCCTAAGCCATCAGTCGGATATCCCCTGAGGGCTCCTGGACTATGAGAAGTCGCAGGCCAGGCTAAAAGAACCCACCCCTTGCCGAGTGCACTAATTTTCATGCACCAGGCCTCTAGTCTCTGTATATAAAAGCCTAAGCAAACAGTCACTATGACATGCACTGGCCACCAGGGGCAGATGCTCAAAGTGGGAGCTGCCCCCTGGTGATCAGTGTGCTCCCACAGCCAACCTCTGGAAGTCCCTCCCCAGGCTGGCCAGCCAACCTCCCAAGGTTTTTCCCCCCAGCCTGCAGGCCCCAATCAGCCCCAGTCGTCGGCCAGGTCGAGGAACCCCACCATGCATGAATTCGTGCACCAGGCCTCTAGTCCTATATAATAAAGAAATAATATGCAAATTGACCCTCACGCCCTCACAAGATGGCTGCCTACAACCAGGCTGGCAAGGGGGTTAGTGAGGGACATCCAAACAACTGAACAAGCAGGCTGCATGGGGCAACCAGGCTGGCAGGGGGTTTAGTGAGGGATGACCAAATGACAGAACAGCAGGCTGTGTGGGGTGACCAGGCCAGCAGAGGAGGGCAGTTGGGGGCTATTGGGCTGGCAGTGCAGGGCACTTGGGGGAGATCAGGCTGGCAGGGGAGGGAAGTTGGGGGCAATCAGGCCAGCAGGGGATGGCAGTTGGGGGCAACCAGGGCAGCAGGGGGGGGCAATAAAAGGCT
>NW_005871137.1:2293529-2321945 GCF_000147115.1 Myotis lucifugus
GAGGGGGGCAGTTGGGGGCGAACAGGCCAGCAGGTGAGGGCAGTTGGGGGGGCAGTGAGGGGTGACTAGGCTGGTGCAAGGGGGCAGTTGGGGATGACCAGGCTGGCAGGGGGGGCAGTTAGGGACAACCAGGTCAGCAGAAGGGGGCAGTTGGGGGTAAAAAGGCAGGCAGGGGGGGCAGTTAGAGTGAGAGTGACCAGTCCAGCAGGGAAGGTGCAGTTAGGGGTGATCAGTCTGGCAGTGGGGCAGTTAGGGGTGACCAGGCAGTCAGGCAGGTGAGCAATTAGGAGCCAGTGGTCCAGTATTGTGAGAGGGATGTCCGACTGCCAGTTTAGGCCCGATCCCAGGGCTGGGGCTGGGGCTGGGGACATTAATAGTTGATTCATTTATATTTCCTACATGAAATAAATTTAATCTTTATGATTAATTTTTTTTTGGTTGGCCCCATAATGGGTATTTCTAGCTATTTCCTAAGGAGAGTGGTTCTGTTATCAATTTACTGTTCTCTAGCAGGCTCAGACTGCTGAAGAATGATTTCAGGTTGGTCCAGAATGACGATGATGCTTCTACCTTTAAATGACATAAATTCTGCCTAACTCGCCACTCCCCAAACCTCTTCTCATAAGAAATAAACTCTGTATCTCAATGGAAGTTTAATAATGTCCCAATTAATGGAGCTGGAGATTATTCCCAAATGGTAACATATGGCTGAGTTGGTAAATTGGGGTCACCTGCTGTGCTTGATTTTCAGATCTTTTGTTTTTCCTGGGATTTTCTGAGTTTATATCTGATTTGGACACCCCTTGGGCTCTCAGAAGACCTCCCACATAATCTTCTCAAATTCCTCCACTTTCCAAACTCTTTCTGGTTTACATTAGAAATAAATATTTTCTTCTTTTCATATAACTTTGACTCTATACCTTCTAAAAAAGCTATAAATACTTTTTCTCTGAAGCCATACCGTCTGGTTTGGAATATGAGTTCTGTTACTATACATTTATCCTCTGGAAAGTCATTACATTCGTAGATTGATTGTTTCCTCAAGATAGTAAAAGATCAATTTCATAGTGTTTTTCTGAATATTAAGTGAATTAACACGTATTCAGCACTTATGATAGGGTCTAGCAGATGGTAAGTGCTCAGGATAATTAACGGCTTGCAGTTTTACTATCTGGTATTACTTCACATCTTTTCTGGTAACCTTTCACTGGTAACCTCTAGGGAGCACCATCAATATATATGCTGCTAGAGTGTTAGGTTGCTAATACTCATTGCTACTCTTGCTAATGATAACACCAATTAGAGCTTTTTACTGAGGCGCAGGCTAGTTATCTCAAAGAATATATCCAATCCTGAATAAGAAGGAGGCCATTTTCTCACCACTCAGTGATAGTGGGTATATTAGGCATTGTTCTCATTTTAAACTCTAAGAAAACTTTTATGTCTCATTGTAGTTAATGAGACAAAAAGCAGGAATTTTATAAAATGGTATGTTGCTATCAGAGTCATGAATAATAAAGTACTGGGACTCTTCATAATCATTAAATTTCATGTTAGACAAGAAGAGACAAGAAAATCTTTTTAGTATAAAGAATTAGAAGAGGGACAATGTCTATGGAAAATCTATCCAAACTACAGAGAATCAGTGGATTCAACAAATTGATATGTGAAGAAGATTCAACAGAAAGGTGATCTTAAATGTGTGCCAGATTACTCCCTCGGTGAGCAGATTGCCTTGCTTAATCCTTACAGGTTAGAAACATTTTTAACTCCTAATAGCCCACAAGTGTTTAATTGTAATAAAATGCATTTCAGATTTTCAAAAAAATTTGAGAAAAGTCTTTAGATTACACAATGTGACATTTTCGTGGCTTTAAACATCACCTCAGCACTTTTCAGATGTGCTTGCAGAGAGAAATATTTTGACTTTGCTTCAAATCTTGGAATTAATATTGGAGTTAATATTGAGAGTTCAAAAAGAATCACATTTCACCTTCCTCTTATAACAAAAACAGTTAATTCTGATTTATTTGCTCAATCTGATCTATATGTCAATGTATACTAAGCCTGAATTTTGCAGATTAATGCAAAATAGAAAAAAATATTTTAAATTAAATTTGGTTTTAGAGTATCCATTTCTTAAAAAAAATCATTTTATTCTTTAAATTTTAGAGTAACAGATGTTGGAAAGCTTTCTACCCCTTGTGTTGCCCAAATTAAAAAAATAAGCCTAAAATTATAAAGCATTACACAAGTAATTTTAAGAATCTTAAAAATGAAATACAAATAGTGATTTAAAAATTTAAATAACAAAAATATGTATAGCATCACCACCTCAAAGCATTTATTACAACACTGATTATTCATGATATTAAATTAAGCCTTGGTAATAATCAAGTGTCTTTAGTTACAATGACATCTGTTATATTGTGAGTTCCCAAAGGAAAGAAAATACACTGTCTATTTTTAGAATTCCCTGCAGTCTGAAATACCATTGGTGATTGGCTATAATCATAAATAAATTACAAGAAAGGTTATATCTAACTCAGTGATCAGAAACATCTTTCCCAATTTTATAAGAACTATGGTTATTTTAATTTAATACATTTTAAGTCATATTCTTGAAGTTTAACTTACATATGATTAAAAAAATATCTTTCTGTAAGCATATGGTTTGATAAGTTTTGCCAAATGAATACAGTAGTGAAACCACATCATAAGATATGTTTTTATTGCATCATGCACTTTGTAGTTGATTCCCATCACCAATCCCAGGTCCCTGGAAGTCACTGATCTAATATCTGCCTTCACAGTTTTTTTCTTTTCCATAGTATCATATAAATGCCAGCATTAAATATGTAGCTTTATAAATCTGTGTTATTTCACATGGCATAATGTTCTATTAATTCATCTATCTTGTTGCATACATCAGTAGCTCATTTCATTCAATTATTGAGAACTATTCTATTGTATAGAAACACCACACTTGTTTTTCCATGTACATATTGATGGTCATGTGAATTGTTGACCGTTTGGGGCAATTATGAAGGAAACTGCCATAACTACTTGTGTACAGGTCTTTCTGTAGACATATGTTTTAATTTCTCTTGAGTAAATACCCAGATGTGGAATTATTGGTTCATGTGTTCAGTGTATAGGTAACTTTATAAGATATTGCCAAACTGTTTTCTAAAGTGCTGTCTCAAAATAAGCCAGCCAGAGAAAGACAGGTATCACATAATCTCACTCATATGTGGAATCTAAAGAACAAAATAAACTGATAAATAAAATAGATACAGAGACATAGAAGCATGGAAAAGACTGTTGAATCTCAGAGGGAAGGTGGGGGTGGGTGGGAGGGTGGGAAGAGATTAACCAAACAACTTATATGCATATATGCATAACCCATGGACACAGACAATAATGTGGTGAAGGCCCAGGGGAGGGGGTAGGTGAGGGCTAGAAGGGGTCGATGGGGAAAAAAGGGGGATCCTGTAGTACTTCAACATAAAGATAAATTAAAACAATAACAAAAATGCTACCTCATACTGCATTCCCAAAACAATGTAGAAGTGTTCCAGCTGTTCAGCATCCTCATTAAGACTTGGGAATTATCGGTATTTCTAAATGTAAGCATCATAGCAGGTGTGTAGAGGTACCTCTTTATGAGTTTCATTTGCATTTCCCTCATGACTAATGTGCATCTTTTTTTCATAAGTTTAATTGCTCTCCATACATGCTCTTTGGTTCACATCCTTAGCGCTATAATTCAGTAAATTATTTTTATTCTTTATTATTGAGTTGTAAAAACTCTTCATATAATTTGGATACAAGTTATTATGCAGATATGTGTTTTGCAATTTTTTCCTGCCAGTTCATAGCTTACATTTTTATTTTTTACAGTGTCTTCGGGAAAACAGACATCTTTAATTTGATGAAGTTTAATTAATTTTTTTATTCATGGCTCATGTTCTTTTTGTTCTAACAATTCTTTGTCTAATCCAAGGTACAAAATTTTCTTCTTATATTTTAACTAACAATGTTACCTTTATATCTATTTCTTCAAGGTTCTTTTTACCTTTATATCTACTTCCTCAAGTTAATTTTGTATACAATGTGACATAATTTTGTATACAATGGGTGGGGTCTGGCTGGCCAGTTGGGTGGAGGGGCCACAGGAGGTTGGCTGACCAGTCCCATCCCCAATCGGGGTGTTGGAGGCCAATTGAGGGCTGGGCTGGCAGGGGGAGGTGGGAGGTGATCAGGGCCCAGATCAGGCTGGTTGGCTGCTGCAGTGCATGTCATAGCCACTGGTCATTCCGCGGTTCTGGTTGCTGGGCTTTTACATATATAGATTAACTGAACCTGGAGGAATGATCACTAGCCAGAAAACCCTCACTTTGAGAAGCCAGTGCAGAATTGCTAGCTATTATTGTGATAGAGACTAGGAGGTATTCAAGTAGTAAAAACTTGTCCAAGTTTGAATAACATGGAATAAAGCAAAAAGGTGGAAAGAGGGAATTTACTCTGTTTAAGCACCTAAAAAGGAATTAAGCCAAAACGGGGTAAAGTCAATATAGTTTAGGATAGTTTACTTTTCGCAAACACCCAATGATTATGTTTCAGATATACTGATATAACAAAAACAAAACTAGGTGTTATTGTCTCAAATTAGCAATGTATTATACATTCCCAGCCATAGTTTGGGGAACATAATTCTGATGAATTTAATTTTAGTGCCAAATGACTCAGCTGCCAGTTTTTCTTGGCCATGCCCGTCTTTAATCCTCCTTTGCTGTCTACAATGTAGCTATAAGGATTAGGCCTGCTTTTCTTCATGTTACACAGGAGGTATTTTCTGAAAGCCAAGAGATTTTAAAAGGGACAGACTTATTGTAGCTCATCAAACTCCAGTGACCACGGAAAGACAGCAAAAGAAGTTCAATAGTTTCCCCCAAAATGTCATCAAGACAAAGCCTTTGATTCCTCAACTATAACAGACAATTTTTGATGAGCAATCTAAAGTTGTTGTTAGTCTTTATTTTGAATGATATGGCTATTTTAATGAATCAATTTTATAGAAATAATTTAGGTAATCCTAGAAAATAAATTTAAAAGATATAAGTTACCTTTATGCCCTTATGCTTCAAAAAACAGACTCATGGAACGGACAGTGACATGTAGCTCATGAGGTGGTAAGCACCGTCAGCTCGCTCTGGAATGTAATCCTGATCCACCCATCCTTTTGCAGCATAGACATTAACAAGTTATTAGATCGTTACTCTTCCTTTTCCTTATCTAGCAAAGGCAAAAGAAAACCTGCTTTATAGTGTTTTGTAATAATTAGAGATAATGTCACATAGTGCCTTCCACCAAAGAGCTGATCAATGATTGTAATATTTATGGTGACTATCATATCATTGTTCCTCACATGTTATTTCACCTAACATACTGAATTATAATTATGTGCTGCATGATCTCTATCTGCCAGCTATTCTGTGAGTTCACTGTATACAGAGGCCATGTCTTATCTCTGTGCCCAACTATCTAACACAGGGTTGTTCCTCCATAAATATTTGCTGGGATCAACTGAAAAAAAGTCCCTGAAACTACCTTATGCCAGGTGTAGAAATTACCATAATTAATGTTAAGGATATGAATAAAGTGTTTATATAAGTAATTAAAGTAGCCTATATGAACTTTATGTAACTTGACTTATATTTTTTATTAAGCTTTTATGAAGCTAATCAATGCATCCAAACGGTTCATTCTTTATCACCTATTCTTATTCTATACTTATTAATATCCTGGAGCCTTATAAGCCAGAGTTTGATAAATGTTTTTAAAATTAATTGTATATGTGTGGCCAAGTTTATTTAAAAAATTTAATAATTTTCTGAAATACCTTTTATGTATCAAGAATAAGCTAAACTGTATATTAAAAATTATAAAATGAAAATATTTAAAACTCTATAAGTTATAGGCGAAAGGAAAAGAATGACTTGAGTATTGAGACTCACAGGAAAGAAATCAGCCTTGACCTTCTTGCATTTCTCTTTGGTGATAACCTAGAAGATACAATGCTGTTGGCTGACAAACCAATGCCAATTGTAGTTAGTTCTTATGAACCTATCTACATTCTGTGTCTCTTTGTTACTATGATTTATCATATATTTATTATCTTTTGTAGCATATGTTATAACAGAACACATTGTATATTTGTGTATTAAGGTTACAGAACATTAATCTAGTTTATGTTTATTAGGTATATATTATTACTATTGTTACTATTACACATTGCTTACCATTCACTGGCCTAAATAATCAGCATGGACTCTAATCAAAGTATGAAAATTTTGAGATATCTTTGACCCTCATTTGCTTTCTTTTGAGTTTTAATTTAATCATCACATCTGCTATCAATTTATTCCTATCATTTCATAGTGTGAGTGTATCTGTTGTATAGTCTCTTGCCTATCTAACCTCCTCCTCAACTCTCCATTAGAACCTGTGGCTGTTCATGAATCAGGGCTCACACTTCTGTCTTTCAGACCTAAATGGGCCCATATGGTTTATACTTCCAAGGCCTTGCTCTCAAGATTATTTCAATGTGATGATTAATGTGATGGGCTCTATCAATGTGTTCTAACGTAGAAATGGCAGGTAACGATCCTCCTTCTGTAGGTCATTTCTGTGCATTTTTGAAGTGACCTTTTAAAGATAATCCACAGGCTGAATATTCCAGGCTGGAAGGGACGTTAGTGCTTTATGTCAGTCCCACCATCTACAGAACATCAGACAACTAGAAACACAATAGTGGTTCTCTCTTCACATGTCCACATTCACAGCTCCCAGGCAATCATGAGGTTGAGACAATCCTCCCACTTTAATATTTCTTAAACCCTTTTTGTTCTGTTCCACTTGCTTCCTTTTCACTCAACACTCCTTTCTGAACAGCTGAAGCTGCCTCACTGGGTCCTATTACCTGAGTCCTAGTCATCACTTGGGACAGGGAGACTCATCATCAAAGCACATTGTATCATGTCCTTGTTCAAAACTCTTCAGTGCTTCTCATCACCTGAAAGAAATTTTCATGAAAGGAATTTTCATGACCATTGTCATTTGGCCCCTTTTCCCACCACGGTCATCCCCAAACTTTATGCTACAGGAATTTATAAGTATTTGCAGTCTCCAAAGCACAATTCACATTTGCTTTGCTTTTCTCTAAAGTAGTCAACCTGACTTATTTACCACGACAATCTTACTCCTCTTTCAAGTCTTAGGTTATTGTTGCCTAATCTGTGACACTCTATGTGACTCTTACAAATCAACCTACTACTGTCGGCCATTTCCCCACATCATGCCATACATCCTACTTATTGTTGTTCATGTCTTAAACTAAACTACATATGTTTTGAGGATGCGGATTAATTATAGTCTTCATTGTGTTACTAGGTACTAACATAGTCATAGCACATATTAGGAGCTCAATAAAAATTTGTTGAGTGTATGAATGCATGAGGGCCCTGGGGTACCATTCACATCATGACTAGATATACTAATTGCTAGCTCATTTTGTTAACAGTCATCACAATAAATTCAATAAAAAGAATTTTTAATTCTTTAATATTATATAATACATTAGAGGCCCAGTGCACGAAATTCATGCACTCGGGGGGAGAAGGGGTCCCTCAGCCTGGATTGTGAGAGGGTGCAGGCCAGGCTGAAGGACCCCACTGGTGCATAATTGGGGCTGGGGAGGGACCCGGGAGGTTGAACAGCCAGGGAGGGACCGCAGGAGGGCTCCAGGGCGTGTCCAGCCTGTCTCACTCAATTCTGATAGCCTGAACCTCAACAGCAAGCAACCTACCAGTTGGAGTGTCTGCCCCCTGGTGGTCAGTGCATGTCATAGTGAGCGGTTGAGGGACTTTAACATATCATTAGCATATTATACTTTGGTTGAACGGACAACTGGACAACCAGACACTTAGCATATTAGGCTTTTATTATATAGGATAGTTTTTCTAATACTTAATATTATCTAGTACTCTGTGTCTTTGGAAATTTTCTAAAAACTTCACATGGGTTAATTCAATTAATCCTTAGGTGCTATCATTATCATCATTTTCTAAGCAAGGGAACTGAGACAGAGATGTTTTGTAGGTTGCCAAAGATGTTACAGAAAGAAAGTGAAGGGGCAGGGATTCAAACCCCGACAGTGTAGCTTTAAAGGTCTGTTTCCAACCATAACAACTGTATCACTTTATAACTGACTGTCACAAGATTTTGATTCAGCTTGTTTCCAGGCTTGTCTGATGAACAGTTGGTGAATCCACTAGGAGTTATTTGCAAGAGAAATTTTTTTAACCAGAAAAAATAAATTAGGGAAAAGGTTTCTGTGAAGGTGCCTGGGAGAATTAGAAAGGACTGTGGAACATAGCGTGTTGCCTGCTTTGGGTAATAATTCTCCAGCAGGGGCAATGAACTGTGCCTGAGGCAAAAGGGGAGAGGAACTCTAGGCTGAATATAAAAAGCTGATTTTACAGGAGGCACAAGACATAAACAGCTCTCAGAACTCCAGATGACAAACAGTGGAGATTAGCATGTATCTCACTTCCGCACAGAGCACAGCATGGACTTGGCCTCTTAGTTCTATAGGTCTGTGCTTCCAAAACTTTTAACATACATAGGATACACCTGTGCCATTGTTAACATGCAGACCTGATCCAGTAGGTCTGGGGTGGACCCAGCATTGTGTGAATTCAGCCCCAAGCAATCAGTGAGAGCAATCAATGAAACCATACCTTTTATAAACTTTAAATTATTTCACAAAAGCAAACATCTAAATCACTGAGATCATGACAGAATTGTGTCTTAAGAGATATCACCATACTTTGAGGTGTACCAACCCAAAATTAAAGTTATTGATTACTGTTAAATTCAGCAATAGAAGGTAATCATCATTTCTCCTGGGCAGAGGCATTGATTTAGAGATCATTTTATTTACTACTGTCTTGTAAAGCCTGCATTTGGAAGGCTCACTATGCTTTCTCTTCTTTTTAGTTGCAATGAGATGAGGTCATCTTTTATTTTTCTTTTGCTAAACAAAGATCATAAGTACTTTTCCTACAGTTATGAGCCACAGGCATCATGAGCTGAATGCCATATGGTTTAATGGAAAACATTCTCTGGATACCAGCTATTATTAATAGTCCAATAGGCACAATGCCAATTAACCTCCATGACCTAAATGGAAAAGGAGTACATGCAACTGCTAGAACAATGCAAAAGACCATGCTAGAACGCCAGGCCATAAGATGGAAAAAAACAGGAGGGAAAAAGGTGCTAAAAAGAAAACAAAACATATCATAATTGCCAGAGTCAAATGACAGCACATTATGTGCTTGTATTAGACTCTTTAAATAAAGGTCATCTCTCAAGCAGTAATTCATTATTAACAGAGCAATGCAGATATTGACCTTGGGCCTATTTCTGAAAACCCGTAATATGAGACTGCTGGAGTTTTGCACAAAGCAGGTCAGAATGCGCCCTGCTGGGATGCTGGAGAGAGAACTGCCCCGCCACAGAAGTCTTCATCTAAAATCTCCTCCTGTTCCAGGTCCCAGCTCGACCCTCGGTCTTTCTTTGCACAGTAGGAAAAAAAATGTTAATACTGTTACCTTGCCTCAGAGAACAGATAGGACACACCATTCATTCCTTATTTATCCCTTGGTTTTCTTGCCGAAGGGTGCTCTTCAGGGCTGAGACCCTAATCTACCCCTAATGTACTGTAACATTGTTCACTTCAGAAAGAACCCTCTCCAACAATCACAGTCTGGAGACAACAAGAGAGATGAAAGAAGAAAAAAAAACACGTAGGAGGATAGGTAGGTGGATGTGAGGTATAAGTGAGAGTAAACTGAAAGGTAAGAAATGAAGTGACTCGCTTCAAGAAATGGAAGATTAAAAAATAATAAAGCCATGAAAAACGTAAGGGCTACGGTTAGGAAAGGCTTCTCCAAGACCTTGTGGCTGTTGCTTTGTCTTCCTGACTTAATAAACCTGAGCTCAACAAAACTCTTGTTCCACAAATCTTGTTACCCAAGAACTTTAGGAAGTATTCTCCTTGCTGTTTGATGGTTGCATCACTCACATATTTGTATATGTATTTGTGTTTGATGATGATGACTTTAGTTTTGTAGAAAAAATACATCCTTTACCAGGAGCTATGCCGGGTCTCTGACCTGCGCTCCCTTTCTTTCACAGAAGCGGGTCCGGAGGCACCAGCCTCCACACATGACGACCAAATACTAGAAAACTGCATCACAGCTGCCAAATCCAGGGCCTGCCAGGCACTCGGCGGGACACCTCCGCTGCGCATGCCCTCCACTCCCTCCACTCCCCCACCCCCTACCAGGCCCTTTCCCTCCAGCTCCCACCTTGGAAAACCCGCAACCCACGCCCCTGCCCCACCCCCCAGTCCAGCAGCCTGAGCTCAT
The DNA here is from genome assembly GCF_000147115.1 of Myotis lucifugus. Lineage (NCBI taxonomy): Eukaryota > Metazoa > Chordata > Mammalia > Chiroptera > Vespertilionidae > Myotis > Myotis lucifugus. The sequence continues at coordinate 2,304,029 of NW_005871137.1, forward strand.
GCCAGCGCTGACCTCTACCCACCGCTCCAGGGGACTCGCAGCCAGGGCCAACCTCCGGGCACCTCCCCCACCCCCTCCATCTCACCCCGCCCTCCTCTCCCCACACCCTGAAGCTCAGGCTCCCCACTTCAGAGACCCTGTCTTGAGGAGGGCGGGGGAGGAAACACCTCCCCCAAACACACCTTACCCGCTTCAGGCTCCCCCCCCCCCAAAAAAAAAATACAGAATCTGGACTTGACAGTCCACCCCCTGCCCCGGCCCCTCTTCTCCCAACTTCCCTTTCCTTCCAAACTAGCTCTTCACCAACACCGCACCTCTTTTACCCCTGTCCCCCATCCTATACCCCAAACCCCTCACTTCCTTCCTCTTACAATTACTCTGTCTTCCCAACACCTGCTCCATCCTATTACCCCAAGGTCTACCCCCTCTCACCACTTCCAGTTCCCCCACCAGCAAAAAAAGAAAAAGAGAGAGAGAGAGAGAAAATACATCCAATATAAGTTGGACAAATTCACAAAGTCAAACAAACATGAGGCTAATAAAGAAATTTATTCACACCAAATTTACATATGATCTTTGCCATTTATATCTAAAGCAATATAGTAAAATGCCCTAGCCACTATTTCTCTTTTATTTTTACTTCTTATACTGTATTTCCATTTCTGACAGAGTACACATTCTTCTTTTATTGACATTGTGGAACTTCTCATGGTTTATCCTCATTTTGTTGGCTGCTGCCATGGCCAACCTAAAAATGAACACAAATCCCAGGTTCAGCTCAGAACTATCAGTCCACTTCAGGTCAGCTAGAACAAGTTCTGTCAAAGAAAACTGACACCTTGCCCTGCCTCCATTAGACTGAGCAGTGCACCAAACCCATGTCAGAGAAAAAGAACTTTAGTCCTTCAAGTAAATCAACATAAAATAAATAAATGAATGAATAACCTTCTCTCCAAAACAGCCACCCCATTTCCACTTAGTTACAGTTCCCTAAATAAATGACACCCTGAGGTTTTCCTTAACTCTCTCCCAATAAAAACAAATATTCCCCCCCGCCCCCGATGTAGGGGGCTCATCTCTGAAAATCTATGGCACGCCTTGCTAATATGTTAATAATGTTTCCAACAATAGCTTTGTTTTTTCTTGTGTGTGTTTTTTCCCCCTTTAAAACAATGAGATATTTTATTTGGTGAGCCAGTACCTCGTTGACTTTTTTTAAAAACTATATATTTTTTTATTGATTTCAGAGAGGAAGGGTAAGGGAAGGAGAGATAGAAACATCAATGGAGAAAGGGAATCATTGATTGGCTGTCTCCTACACGCCCCCTACTGGGGATCAAGCCTGCAACCTGGCTATGACGGGGAATGGAACCCTGACCTCCTAGTTTATAGATTGACTAGAGGCCCGTTGCACAAAGAGATTCGTGAAATAGGCCTTCCCTTCCCCTGGCTGCCGGCACCGGTTTTCCTTCTGCATCCGGGACCCCGGCCTTAGCTCCGGACGGAGCCTTCAGTCTTCGCAGCTCTGGAGGGAGCCTTCAGTGTTTGCTCCGCTGCTTCGCCCCTACGTATGCAAATTAACCACCATCTTTGTTGGGTTAATTTGCATACTCTCCTGATTGGCTGGTGAGTGTAGCGGAGGGATGGTTAATTTACATGTTTGTCTATTATTAGGTAAGATGCTCAACCATTGAGCCACACCTGCCAGACCTCATTGACTTTTTGCAAGTAAACTTTGTGTGTGTGTGTGTGTGTGTGTGTGTGTGTTTCTTTTATATCTTGACATTTATCCTTTAGACAATGCTTTGGTGGGTGAGTTAGGGTTAGTTAGGGTTACAAAATATGTATAGACACTTGGATTTGTCATGGGTTGTGTTAAAATGATAAGGGCAATTTCATTCTATTATCTTAGAAAACCCTGTAAGTTACTTGAGAGAATATTGAGAAGACAACCACTTCTCACCATACCCACAGCTATCTCGCTGGTTCTTTTGTTAGCCTCTCTTGTCTGGCATATTGCTAACACCTCCTGAATAGTGTCCCTATATATATATCTTATTGATTTTTTACAGAGAGGAAGGGAGAGGGATAGAGAGTTATAAACATCGATGAGAGAGAAACATCGATCAGCTGCCTCCTGCACACCCCCTACTGGGGATGTGCCTGCAACCAAGGTACATGCCCTTGACTGGAATCGAACCTTCAGTCCCCAGGCTGACACTCTATCCACTGAGTCAAACTGGTTATGGCAGTTTGCTTTGTTTTTTGAAATTAGATTTTTAAACATGTCTGTGCCTGTAGAATAAATAGACCCAGTTTCTGGAATGCTCTGCTCTCAAAGAGCTTCTAGGAGCTCCTTCAAGTCATTATTCAAACGTCACTATCTCAGTAAAGCCTCTCCGTGTCCCCACTCCAGCACTGCTTATCATCCTTCCTCTACACAGCAGTTGTCACTGTCTACATATCATATATTTTACCTATTTGTTTTATTTATTTCTTATATTTCCAACACTATAATATCAGCTCCAAGAAAACATATTTCTTTTTGTTTTGGGTGTTTTTGTCTCAGTCATATACATTTTTTAGGAGATACATTCATTTCCTTCATTGAGCATGTACATCCCTGTGTTAGAAGAGCATTTGTCAAGCTACTCACTGCCTTGATGTGTCAGTATCTTCATTTTTAATATAAGGGTGATAATTACATTTATTTCATTGAGTGTTTCTGACAGTTAAAAAGAAGAAAATACACGTTCAAGTGTTGTCACTATGCTGGGCACCTAGTAAGGGTTCCATAAATAACAACTATGATGATGATGATGATGATGATCATGATGATGATGATCATGATGATGGTTAGCTATGTGATTCAGGGAATAATTGGTTTGATTTGGTCTCTTAAATACAAAAATCAAAACAAAAACCTTACTGCTTAGTTTTTAAAGAGCTTAGACAACTAAATTTTAATTAGCAGAGAAGATTCATATTCTTAGAAGTCTATTAGTATTTTCCTGCCATCTTGTGTTCACCAGGGAAGGCCATTTCATATCTACAATCTCCTTCTATCTCTTACTTATTTACTTTATTATAATTCTCCTTACTTTATATACTATCAAAGCAAAAAAATATCATCTTTTGAAACAAAGGATTCCCTTTTCACCTGTTCCATTTTTCAAGCTGTGCAGTTCAAAACATCCAGGCAAACATTTGATCTTCCCAAGGCTTTAATTCTCAGTGGTAATTGCAGCTTCTGGCATCTGTTACCAAATGATTTCACTTTTTAATATAACTTCTACGTACATGTTCTCCATTTGAACAATAATAAATTACCGGCCCTTCTACATTATTGGGATGTTACTTATATACTAGAAGCCCGGTGAACGACATTCGTGCACTGGGAGGGGAGGCGTGTCCCTCAGCCCAGTCTGCGCCCTTTCGCAGTCCGGGACCCCTTGGGGGATGTCTGCCTGCGGGAAGCTGGCCTAGGCCAGGTGGACATCCCCCGAGGGGTCCTTAGTGCTGTAGCGGAGGCTGGAGAGGCTCCTGCCACTGCCACTATGTTCGCCAGTCATGAGCCCGGCTTCTGGCTGACCAGCGTTCCCCCTGTGAGAGCACACTGACCACCAGGGGGCAGCTCCTGCATTGAGCGTCTGCCCCCTGGTGGTCAGCACGTGTCATAGTGACCAGTTGTTCTGCCATTCGGTTGATTTGCATATTAGGGTTTTGTTAAATAGGACATCTACTTATTCCTGTTGTCACATTCAATCACATGTTTTTACACTTTTGCTGCATTACCAACAACACCATTGTTAAAAAATTGAACAAAATTGTCCCAGCAATTTAGTGATATTATTATTTTATCAAGTTTAAGAATGCAAATATTTAAATGATTAAGTATTATAACTATTCTGCGATCAGCTTCATCTAAAGATCATAGTAATTTTGAGGTACATAAAGGCATTGTCTTAGAGTCCATATAAATTTTTCTGTTGAATGTTGCAAATTAAATTATCAATGTCAGATTTAAAAACTGATCTCAGTCTAGCTAGTGTTGCTTAGTGGTTGAGCATTGACCCATGTACCAAGAGGTCACCGGTTTGGTTCCTGGTGAGGGCATATGCCCAGGTTGTGGGCTATATCACCAGTGGGGACTGTGCAGGAGGTGGCCAATCGATGTTTCTCTCTCATAGATGTTTCTATTTCTCTTTCCCTCTCCTTACCTTGCTCTCTAAGAAAAATCAATAAAAAAAATTGTAAAAACTAATCTCAGAACCTGGAATATGTAAATGGCTTATGTTTTCAACAATTTTCTCAACAAAATCTGAACACACACCCAAAAATAAAAATTACCTTGCTTTCACCCCCCAAAACTAAGACTTTTAAAGGCAAAAAAATTGTTTTGTTTTTAAAGAAAACAAAAACAAAAAACATTAGTGAAATAAATATCGATTCTATTTGTACTATGAACACTAAATTGTACTTTGACCTTACCACAAAAAGATATGTGTAGATAAGCTCACTTTAAAAGTGCTTGCTTTTTAAAAATAATTATTGAATTCAATGATTGAGTGGACTAATATGCACAGGTTAAATAATTTTTAAAAAAATATATTTTATTGATTTTTTACAGAGAGGAAGGGAGAGGGATAGAGAGTTAGAAACATCGATGAGAGAGAAACACCAATCAGCTGCCTCCTGCACACTCCCCACTGGGGATGTGCCCGAAACCAAGGTACATGCCCTTGACCGGAATCGAACCTGGGACCCTTGAGTCCACAGGCTGACGCCCTATCCACTGAGCCAAACCGGTTAGGGCGAGGTTAAATAATTTAATTAAATTTTACAGTGCATAGGCTTATAATCATATTAGAGTTACTTCTGTAGAGGAAGTTTTTAAGGAGAAATGAAAAGCCTAAAATATTGAAAAAGTAATTAGTTGATACATTATTCCCTTTTAATAAAGGCATTACGATAATCTAATTATTTACATAGAAATACCTCAAAAATTCAAAACACATTTTGCTTTTGGAAAGAGGATAATATTTAGTTTGTAAATGTGTGCAAAAATCACCATCGTCTTATAGGCCATTTTCATGGGAAATGCAATGTCGCATTTCTTGCTGCATTTTATAAGTTGTTATCCAAATAAGTGTGTGGAAATTTTCAAAGTGTAGCTTGTGAGGTGTGGTGGTGGCGGCAGCAGATCTGTTTTGTTACTTACAGAGGGAAGGAAGCTACAAGATAAAGCTCCAGAAGCCTGCAAAGTGAACTCAAATTCTCAGCCCAATTAAAACACAATCTAAGACCATTTTAGTCATATATTCCTGTCTAATTTTCTTTTTCTTTCTTTCTTTTTTTCTTTTCTTGGTTTGGCCATGATTTTCTCTTTGACTTTTAAAATCATTTATTTAAATTTTACAATTTTATTATATTTGAACATGTGGGGTGGGTGGGTAGGGGCTGGGAGGAGAGGGGGGGAGGGGGGAAAGTGGGAGATATCTATAATACTATAAACAATAAAAAATATATTAAAAATAATAAATAAAAGCTACTTCAGATTTTTTTGTGGATGAGGATCTAAAAAGCAGAAAATGATTTAAAAATGAATAAATACATAAGGAAACAAGAGGTACATTTTTATAACAGGTATTAGGAAAAAATATTAATTTAAGCATAAATAGAAAACTACTTCTCCTAATTACTGCTACACAGATTTTTTTCCTCATAAAAGTCTCACTTAATATCACAGATAAAATCTGATTCAGAGGTATACTCTTTCCTTCATCATTTTAGAAATCTTAAAACATATTAAAACATGCTCAATGTTATTAATCAGAGAGATGTAAATAAAAATGACAATAATGTATCACCTCACACCTGTCAAAATGATTACCATCAATAAATCAACAAATGACAAGTGCTGGTGAGGATGTGGAGAAAAAGGAACCCTAGTACATTGCTGGTGGGAATGCAGACTGGTGCAGCCACTATGGAAAACAGTATGAAATTTCCTCAAAAAATTAAAAATGGAACTGCCATTTGACCCAGTGATCCCACTTCTAGGAATATATCCTAAGAATCCCAAAACACCAACCAAAAAGAATATATGCACTCCTATGCTCATAGCAGCATTATTTACAATAGCTAAGATCTGGAAACTTCCGGAGTGCCCATCAGTAGATGAGTAGATAAAAAAGCTGTGGTACATTTACACCATGGAATACTATGCAGCAGTAAAAAAGAAGGATGTATTTCCCTTTGACACAGCAGGGAGGGACCTTGAGAGTATTATGCTAAGTGAAATAAGGAAACTAGATAAAGACATATCACATGATCTCACTTATATGTGGAATCTAATAAACACAATAAACTAATGCATAAAATAGAACCAGAGGCTGGGAAACATGGAATAGACTGACAAATCTCAGAAGAAAGGGGGGAGGGGCAGAAAGAGATTAACCAAAAAATTTATATGCATACTAGAGGCCCGGTGCATGAAATTCATGCACAGGGGGGTGGGTGCCCTCAGCCCAGCCTGCACCCTCTCCAATCCGGAATCCCTCGGGGGATGTCTCACTGCCAGGTTAGGCCCGATCCCACAGTCGGACATCCTTCTCACAATCCCGGACCACTGGCTCCTAACTGCTCACCTGCCTGCCTGCCTGATCACCCCTAATTGCCCCCCTGATGGCCTGGTCACCCCCAACTGCCTGCCGACCTGGTTGCCCCTAACTGCCCCCCTCTGCTGGCCTGGTCACCCCTAACTTCCCCCCCTGCCAGCCTGGTCGCCCCACACAGCCTGTTTGGTCATCCATTCAGTTGTTTTGGTTATGATGGTCGCTTAGGCTTTTATATAGAGAGATATGGCTTGCCCATAGACACACACAATGGGGTGCTGAAGGATTGGGGAGGGTGGGAACTAGGTGGAAGGGGACACTGGGGGGTAAAGGAAGACATCTATAATACTAAAGGAAGACATCTATAATACTCTCAACAATAAAGATGAAAAAAAAAGACCGCTTTTGTAGGACTAAACAATGTAATTGGTAATTTACCTGGAGGTTTGTGTGGAATCCTACACATTTGGTATATTCTAAAGATGCAGAGAGCATCGGGGGACATATTCTGACAATTTCCTGGTGAACTAGATTTGGGGACTATATCTGTACCAATTGTTAAATTGTACTTAGAATTGTCAAAGTCTTCAAGGCAGACAGAAAAAAAAAATCCTTCTCATGATCCCCATCTCCTGGTGTTAATGCCTTTATGTAATTCCTACTCTTGAGTGTCCACAGGACCTGTGGCCTGCTTACATGGAATGATTGTGCAAAGGTGATGGGCTTTAGACAGTTACATATATATGATATATAAAAGTGCTGCACCTGTTTCTACTGCTGGCTTTAAGAAAACGAGTTACCTTGAATCCTACAGCCACAAGGAATGGAATACTTCTTACTTATCTCTATCATATTACTTCTGAGCAGTAGGGTAATTATAATGCAGGACTTAATCATTATTCAAAGATAAGCAGACCCATATATTTATCACTTAGTGGTGGGAGAACAAGAGTCGATTTAATTAGGCTTTATCAGGAAATAGCACTCAGCAACTATATTGCATATTTAATGTTAGAAGCTACCTTTGTGTTGGATATGAATGGAATGCACATTAAGGAAAGGTTTAATGGGCTTTTATCGAAAACTTTCTGCAGGATGGTTGGAACAGTAATTGCACACCATTATTTCCTGAGGAATGTGTTTTCTTATACCATAGTTCTAGAAGAGAATCTAATATAATTCAATACAAATATATCCTCACTGGCATGGGACTGTTTGGTGGATGAGTACAAAAAAGATTTGGCAAATACCTACGGTGTTATTTGTTTACTGAGAAGAATTACTGACCATCAAGCCACAGAGTGAAGCAAACTGAACCATTCAGACTGTTTACAGGCCTGGTATAGACTCGAATCCCTAAATTTTCTCCATTGTAATTAGTTTTCTTTTATATACTCAAATGAAATTATGCTATGAATTGTGTCTCACTTATAAATATAAAAGTAGTTCCCCTAATGCATTAAAAATCATCCAGAGTATTTTATCTATTTTCCATATCCTCTGACCACTTACGTATTATTTTGAAATCACTTATATATGAGAGTTCAGGGATCTAAATAGAAAGTGGCCCTGACCGGTTTGGCTCAGTGGATAGAGCGTCGGCCTGCGGACTGAGGGGTCCCGGGTTCGATTCCGGTCAAGGGCATGTACCTTGGTTGCAGGCACATCCCCAGTGGGAGGTGTGCAGGAGGCAGCTGATCGATGTTTCTCTCTCATCGATGTTTCAAACTCTCTATCCCTCTCCCTTCCTCTCTGTAAAAAAAATCAATAAAATATATTAAAAAAAAAAAAAGAAAAAAGAAAGTGTCCGCTCTTCCCTCTCAAGACAAACCCATAATTTTCACATTACAAACATTCTGGGAATGTGTTTAAACACATGTATATGCAAATATATTTAGGTAATTTATTATTTTGAACTATGACCCACTTATTTTTCCTGTATTGAATAGGCATGAATTCTAGCACTAATTAAAGAAAGTACTTGTCTTAGTGATCTGGCAATTTAGACTTTTTTAAAAAGCTACTTTAAGACTGAGTTAGGCTGTCTTTTTATTTCTCTCATAGTCAGGCTTCTTAGTATTGTTTCCCTTTTGGTTTTTGCCAAGTCAGTATGGCCAGTAAGCATACTGAGTATTCAGGTAAGTCCATGAGTGAATATCTTCCAAGAGAGCCTCAAAATTAATTTTTTTCTGAAAGAAAATTGAAAATAAACCTGATAATAAAGCTAAAATATCTGCTCTGTTTATATATTTTTCCACTAGCTAGCAATGAAACTAGAGTTTTATGGTAAGACGGAATGGAGTGTGGCATATTTCCTAACCTAACTAACCTATCTGTGCCCCTTGTTCCAGATATTGATTAGGGTGGTCAATTCACTTCAGTTTGATTCAATTTCCATTGACATTCTAAATCAGGGGTCCTCAAACTACGGCCCACGGGCCACATGCAAATACAAATATTGTTCTTGTTCCCGTTTTGTTTTTTTACTTCAAAATAAGATATGTGCAGTGTGCATAGGAATTTGTTCATAGTTTTTTTTAAAACTATAGTCCGGCCCTCCAACGGTCTGAGGGACAGTGAACTGGCCCCCTGTTTAAAAAGTTTGAGGACCCCTGATAATGACCTGTATGATTTTGGAGACAGCAAGTTATATACCACTGATTGGCTATGTTTCTTTCATCTTTCCATAGATGTGGGATATTAACTACAAATTAAAATTGTAAAAAAGCAACTCTGATTTGTATCTCGCCAAAGCTCACACAGTCCAAGGGATGAAAAAATATGGGGATTATCTATTAGAATATCGGTCCACATGTGGTCCACATTGATGGGTCATAATGCTGAACCCCTAGGTTGAAGGAAGGGGTCAATGTATAAACATTTTCTTTCTTTTTATTGGTATGCAAGTAATTATTGGAGAACAACATTTTGTTGCATACATTTAAAATTATAAAAAATGATTTAACCAGTGAATTTTTTAAATATATATTTTTAAAATATATTTTTACTGATTTTAGAAAGGAAGGTATAGGGAGAAAGAGATAGAAACATCTATGATGAGAGCCATTGATCGGCTGCCTCCTGCAGGCCCCCCTGGGAACCTAGCCTGCAACCCAGGCATGTGCCCTGACAGGGAATCAAACCGCGACTTCCCGGTTCATAGGTTGATGCTCAACCACTGGGCAACACCAGCCAGGCTGATCAGAGAATCTTTAATTATTAAATGCCAAATCATGGAAAATCTATAAAGTTATTTTGGATGGCTCTAGCTTATATACCAACACTAGAAATTGCTTTTTTAATATTCTATCTTGGATTAAAGCTGAATAACAGCTCATATCTTGAAACGTGTTCCTGATACAAAATCACCTCTTGAGTAGCAAGAGGTCCAGTGTCAATATTTTTAAAACTGCTTTTTCAGAGTTTACATTTTACCACCTTTAAAAAAAATCAATTTAATGCTCTTGAATGTAACAAGACAAGCAAAGAGAGGAAATAAACGTTTAAACAACACTTTCCTTTGGGGATGGTTCAGGTAATTTGTAGTGCTTGACTACGATGGTTGAGAAAAGAGAGACATTTTTGTGGAAGTCTAATGAGATATAAAAAGGTCTGAAATTAGTGGTTGCTGTTGGTAAATTGTTGTCTTTGTTCTTTACAGGAAAGAGGAATGACATAAAATGATGTCCTTACCTGCCAGGAGTGAACTATTGCATTCAGGTACAGCATCTATATTAATCTTCGCAGTTAGAATATATTTTTATTTTTTGCTCCTCATCTTTCTTGTGTATTCCAATTTTATTCATATTTTCCTATAACATTTTTAAGCCCCTAAAATTCTTTTTCTGAGGGATGTGAGCTATAAATAAAGTTTAATAAAAATATATTGGTTCCAATAAAATGAAAATTGTGGAGTTCATTTATCTCTGGTGTATATTGGAAGAGTGAACTTTTTAATGTACATATCTGACCCCACCAACCTTTTATAATCTTTAAAAGTTGTCTTCATAGAAATCCAACTATTTTTCTAGGGGTTATAAAATGAATGGGCCCCTACTAACCTGTTTAATTATTTCCCAAATTAATCCACTTCTCACATTGCATGGTTTAGTCTTTCAGAATTACTTAAATTTGTAAAACATAATATTGTTTCCAAACTCCATGAATCTACACATGCTGCTTCCTTTAGGTCCCCCCCTTCTATTATCTATGTAATTTCTTCAAATTTCTGAAAACATCATTCTAATATATCCTTACTACAAAACAAGATCTTTCTTTAACCCAACACCAATCCCACATTAGATTTGAACTGGATCACTTGTTTTCAGGGTACACTCATAGTATCCTGTGCAGTTATGTTTCAAACACTTAGAATGCTGCAATTTCATTAGCATTGGTGGACCACATTGCTAATAAGTTTGGAGCTCCTTTCTTTTATATGGTATACTCCAGGGATACCATATAATTTATAACATAATAGGCACACAAAATTACCTAAACAAATGATTATTCATGTGAAGTTGATAGGTTTCTGTAGATATTTCAATCCTGCAGTTAAATTCAAACTGGAAATGAATACCCAGAAACTTCATGTCAAAAGGAATAGCAGGATACAAAATAAATATTCAGATTTCAGTTGCATTTCTATATACCAATAATGAACTATCAAAAAGGGAGACTAATAAAACAATCTAATTTACAAATGCATCAAAAAATAAGATAAAATACCTGGGAATCAATTTCATCAAGAATATAAAATACCTGCACTAGAAAAAGTATAAAGACACTAAAAAAAAAAAAGAAATTGAAAAGGTACAAATAAGTGGATGCATATGCCATGTTCATGGATAAGAATAATTAACATCATTAAAATATACATACTACCCAAAGCAACCTATAGATTCAATGCAATTCCTATAAAGATGCCAATTGCATATTTTACAGAAATAGAACAAATATTCCAAAAATTTATATGGAACCACAAAAGACCTGAAATAGCTACAGCAGTCTTGAGAAAAAACCAAAGTTGGAGGAATCAGATTACCTGATATCGAAATATATTACAAGGCTACAGTAATCAAAACAGCCTGGTACTAGTATAAAACAGACATATAGATCAATGGAACAGAATAGAGACCCCAGAAATAAATCCACTCCTTTAAGGTCAATTACTATTTGGCAAAGGAAGCAAGAACATTCAATGGGGTAAAGACAGTTTATTGAATAAATGGTGTCAAGAAAATTGGACAGATAGGTGCAAAAAATGAAACTAAACCACTTTCTTACACTTTACACAAGAATAAAACCAAATGGGTTAAAGACTAAAATATTAGACTAGAAATAGTAAAAACCCTAGAAGAAAACACAGCCAGTAAAATCTCAGACATTTCTGGTAGCAATGTTTTTTTTCTGATGTATCTCCTAGGGCAAAGAAAACAAAATTAAAAATAAACAAATGAGCCAAAACCGGTTTGGCTCAGTGGATAGAGTGTCGGCCTGCGGACTGGAAGGTCCCAGGTTCGATTCCGGTCAAGGGCATGTACCTGGGTTGCGGGCACATCTCCAGTAGGAGATATGCAGGAGGCGGCTGATCGATGTTTCTCTCTCATCGATGTTTCTGACTCTCTATCTCTCTCCCTTCCTCTCTGTAAAAAATCAATAAAATATATTAAAAATAAATAAATAAATAAACAAATGGGACTACATCAAACTGAAAAGGTTTTGCACGGCAAAGAATACCGTCAACAAATGGAAAGGTAACACACCGAATGGGATAATATATTCACTGATACATATGATATGGGGTTAATATAAAAATTTATAAAGAACTTATAAAACTCAACTCCAAGCAAACAAACACTCCAATTAAAAGATGGGGAAAAATTGAAGAGACATACAGATAGCAAACTTTATGAAAAGATGCTCAATGTCACTAAGTCTCAGAGAAATGCAAATTAAAACCCCAAGGTGATATCACCTCACACCTGTCAGAATGGCTATCATCAATAGATCCATAACAAGTATTGGCAAGAATGTGGAGAAAAGGGAACCCTTATGCACTATTGGTGGGAATGCAGATTGGTGCAGCCACTGTGGGTAGCAATATGGAGTTCCCAAAAATTAAAATGGGCCCAGCGGTGTGGCTCAGTGGTTGAGCATCGACCTAGGAACCATGAGGTCACAATTCGATTTCCAGTCAGGGCCCACACCAGGGTTTAAGTCTCAGTCCCTGGGGGGAGGGGGGACATGCAAGAGGCAGCCAATCAATGATTCTCTCTGATCATTGATGATTTTATCTCTCCCTCTCCCTCTCTGAAATCAGTAAAATTTTTTTAAAAGACAATAAGTAAAATGGAACTGCTTTATCATCCACCAATTCCACTTCTAGGAATATATCCCAAGAAATCAGAAACACTAATTTGAAAGACTATATGCACCCCTATGTTTACTGCAGCATTATTTACAATAATCATGATTTGAAAGCAGCCCAAGTCCATTAGTAGATGAGTGGATAAGAGAGCTGTGGTACAGTTACACAATGGAATACTACTAGGCCATAAAAAAGAAGGAAGTCATACCCTTTGCAACAGCATAAATAGACCTAGAGCAGCGGTTCTCAACCTGTGGGTCACGACCCCTTTGGGGATCAAATGACCCTTTCACAGGGGTCGCCTAAGACCATCGGAAAACACATATATAATTACATATTGTTTTTGTGATTTATCACTATGCTTTAATTATGTTCAATTTGTAACAATGAAATTGGGGGTCCCCACAACATGAGGAACTGTATTAAAGGGTCGTGGCATTAGGAAGGTTGAGAACCACTGACCTAGAGCGTAGTATGCTAAGTGAAACAATCCAGTCAGAGAAAGACAAATACCATATGATTTCATTTGTATGTGGAACCTAATGAACAAAATAAGCTAACAAAATAGAAACAGACTCATAGAAAAAGAACACAGACTGAGAGCTTCCAGAGGGAGGGGGAGTGGGGCTGGGTGATAAAGGTGAATGAATCAAGAAAAAACAACAACTCATAAACACAGACAACAGTATGGTGATTACCAGAGGGAAAGGGGGTTTGGGGAGGTAAGAGAGGGTAAAGGGAAGATAAATGATAATGGAAGGGGACTTGACTTGGGTTAGTGAAAACACAATACAATATACAGATGAGGTATTAAAAAACTGTACCCCTGAAATCTATATAATTTTATTAATCAATGTCACTCCAATAAATTTAATTAAAAGTTAAATAAATACATTTAAAAACACAACGAAGGACAATAGGTGGTACAGTGTACACATGGCACAAAGTAAGAGGTCCACCTATATACAGGGCATTCATGTTTGACAATTTGGAAAGTATTAGGAGGGTACTGGAGAAAGCAATCAATAAAATATATAACCAGTTACTTAAAACTACCTTACTTTACTGGATCAGAATATACTGGATCAGAATAGACTATTGGCATGAATACTGGTCATTCACAGTTTGTGTTCCATTTCAACTGTACCCAACATCTTGATTTTTCCCTCCAACTTGGTCATCAATAATTATGGATGGATTGAATAAAAAAGGAGAGAGAGAGAAAGAGAGAGAGAGAGAGAGAGAGAGAGAGAGAGAACACTCATGGACATGGACAATAGTGTGGTGATTGTGGGTGGGGGCAGGGGTAGAGGTGGAAGAGGGCATGGAGGGTTTAAATAGTCATGGTAAAAAAAATAATGACTTTTACATTAATAAATCAAAAGATTATGGTTTATCCTTACTTTTACTTTCTGTAAGAAACTGTGCAATCCTATCATGGTATCCATCCAAATTTACCAAATATCTTCCACTCAATCTCTTCTTTAAAGTTGAATATCAACTCTGTAAGGCTGCTAGAATGAAAAGGGACTGGCTTTAAATATTAATCTTATGTTAGTAAACTATGGTTGGATCAGAGAGTTCATTCAAATGTCCAAATTTACATATTTTAAGTAAAGTTGTAAATAATGTAAAATATGAACCTAAGAATGCAATATAATTTCATACTATTAATTTTGTACATAGGGAAAGTGAGAGCCAGTGAAGTAAAGCCTATAGATGGTTACAAAAATATGAGTCTCTATCATAATTATTATGTGCACAATTTTTCCTATAATGCATGCTTTATAAAACTGAGAAGTCCCTCTACAGTAAAAAGGAAAGGGAGATAAAAGTTGATGATAAGAAATCATTTTAGAGCATCGGCCTGCAGACTCAAGGGTCCCAGGTTCGATTCCAGTCAAGGGCATGTACCTTGGTTGCAGGCACATCCCCAGTAGGGAGTGTGCAGGAGGCAGCTGATCAATGTTTCTCTCTCATCGATGTTTCTAACTCTCTATCCCTCTCCCTTCCTCTCTGTAAAAAAGCAATAAAATATATTTTTAAAAAAGAAATCATTTATTTAGGAATCTATCATAATAAAAGCATAATATGCTAATTAGGCTGGATGTCCTTCCAGACGAAGCCAGGGCTGCCAGGGAAGCCCGGGTCCCAGGTGCCAGAGGGAAGCCGGTGCCGGCAGCTGGGGGAAGGAAGGCCTACTCTTGCATGAATTTTGTGCATTGAGCCTCTAGTCTTTAATAAAAAAGAAGTCATAAATTTCATTAGACATCTCGTCATTTTCATAACAATGGGATACTAGGTAGAAGACATGCTATCATCTTTTACTTACAAAAATAAACCTGCATCAAGTGACATTTTCAGATTTACCCTTCTCATTCAGTCAGCCACTGAAACAAACGTGATCAAAATGCCAACTCCCAAAGGGCCCATCCAATGTGTCTGCATACAGTTCATTGATCATTTGGCTAAAATACAATGAAATTTATTGTTAAAAGTAATTTCAGGTCATAAACTTCCATATATTTGAAGTGTCTAAGTGGCATAGTAATGTTTTTCTGCCAACAAATAATGATACCAGTTTAAGGCTGATTTACTGAAACCTAAACCCACCATTGATATAGTTTTAAGACCCAAGGGTGGGGTGGCTAACCAAAAAAAAGTGGATTTGACATACAAGGTTAGGATACAACAATCTATTTCTTGAATCACTGTTTTTTGGATGTTATTATCAATCTATTTCTTGAAACACTGTTTTGTTTGTCTGTTTTCTCCATGAAGAACTGTAAAATGAAACCTGGTCAGACATTTGTTCACAATGACAAAAATAGATTCCTAAGAGAATAATTAATGTCTTACTAAATACTAGAGGCCCGATGCATGAAATTCGTGAAATAGTAGGCCTTCCTTCCCCTGGCTGTGGCACCGGCTTCCCTCTGGCATCTGGGACCCGGGCTTGCCTCTGGCTGCTGGTAGGCACCTAAGACCCAGGCAGCCCCAGCTTCATCTGGAAGGTTGTCCGGAAGGACATCTGGTCTAATTAGCATATTATGCTTTTATTATTATAAATGTTTCTTCACAAGCTAGGATGTAATTTTTTAAAATGCCTGCTCTTATTTTTAAACCTACATAAAATTATACTTAGATTTTGGGAGGAAATGTTTTATTGAAATTAAACTCTCTTTATATAAAAGGGAATAAGTAAGAAATGTTGTGAGGTAGTCAGAATAATTACCCTCAAAGGAATTTGTTTCTAGAACCAATGGATATGTTACCTTACTTGTCAAAAGGGACTGGCATATGTGATTAGATCAAGAATCTTGAGATGGAGGTATTATTTGGATTATAGCACAGTGGAAGAGAGAAAGGTAGAAGAGTCACAAAGACAGAGATTCAACTTTGCTGGCTTTGATGATGGAGGGGGGGGACAATGAGCCAAAGAATGTGGATGGCCTCTGGAAACTGGAGAGATCAATGCAATGAATTCTCTTCTAAAGCCTCCAGAAAAAAACAAACAAATAAACAAAAAACACAAAAGAACCACAGTTGTGTTGACATTGATGTTAGCCAAGTGAGACCTATATTGGGCTTCTATCTACAGATTGTAAGGTAATAAATTTGTATTATTTATGCTGCTAATTTGTGGTAATTTGTGATAACAGTGATAGAAAACTAATGCAGTTATGCTAACCTTTCTTCTCAAAGTGGCAGATTAATGCTGTAAGTACTTATTCCTACTGCTTCCTAAAACACTGAAATAATAGAGAATTTTAAAGGCTTAGCAGTGCAAAGAGGTCAGGAAAGGAGACAGTAGCAAAATAAAACTTGAAAGTCTGTTTTAAAGGCATATTTAGAGAACAAAAAAGTTATTTAAAAATAAAACTGTTATAGAAGAAATGAAAGTCTTGGAAGAGAAATGAAAGCAAATAAATGAACATAAACTGAAAGTCATAAAACTTAAAATTAAGAACGTCTTCAAGAATATAGAGGAAAAATACATAACAATAACAAAAGAGAAAATGTAAGAACATTAGAAAATCATTCCAAGAGTTTCAACAGCCAAATAATGAAAATTCTAGAATGACAGAATAGAGAAAAATAGAGGAAAATAAATTTAAAAAAATTAAGAAAACTGTCCAGACTGAAAAGGCAGAGCAAAATGGACTAAACTTGACTCACACTTAGGCAGAACATCTTGCAAATTAAGAACAGAGGGGAAGATTATAATATTCTGAAAGCTTTAAATTGAAAAGGAATTAAAACTCAGAGTAGCATCAGACATCTCAGTAGCAACATTAGGTTAAAAAAAAAGAAAAAGAAAAGAAACAATGTCACTGAAATGTTGAAGAAAAGTGATTTCTACACCAGATGAAACTATTAATATTAATTAGGAAGTACAGATTGATTATTTTAAAAATCAAAGTCTCAAAAAGTTCACTATCATATTTTTTTATGAGAAGTTCCTGAAAAATGTGTTTAGTGAAAACAAAGAAGTAAACCAAGAAAAGATGAAAATACATGCGTCATAAAACAGGGTTTCTACACCAAGAATGCCATAAATGGAATTCCCCAGCATGATGATAAAGGGAGATCCCAACACAATGGGAAAATGATCAAAACATATGGGCTCAGTCAGAGAAAGATAAATATCACATGATCTCACTCATTTGTGGAATATAATGAACAACATAAACTGATGAACAAAAACAGATCCAGAGACAGAGAAGCATCGATCAGACCTCCAAACCTCAGAGGAAAGGTAGGGGAGGGTGGGGGTAAGGGGAAGAGATCAACCAAAGGACTTGTATGCATACATATAAGCCTAACCAATGGACACAGACACCAGGGGCGTGAGGGCATGAGTGGGGGGTGGGGGGCATTGGGGGAAATAAGGATAGATATGTAATACCTTAATCAATAAAGAAAAACA
>NW_005871137.1:2322884-2374806 GCF_000147115.1 Myotis lucifugus
TATTACCTTTTAAAAGTTGAGTCTTCTGACAATCACATTGAATCAAGAAATATGAGTAATTAACTGTTGGGAGGTGGAAAAATGATGCACACACTTTAAATATTAAACACAATCATGATTTGAAAGTTAAATATAGTTTTTATAAAACTGAAGTTGCAGTATTGAATACATGAGTTTATATTTTTGTAACCTAAATGACCTTGTTCATTTAAATAATTATAAATTGCATGCCAGACAATGAAATTAGTTTGATGGTAATTAAGTATTTATGTAATTCAAGCACAACTACTGAAGTAGAGCTCACAGATGTGCTGTGCATCCAAGGTGAACTCTCTTCATGGTATGGAATGATAGAAAATTTCATAATACAGTGTGTAAGACACCTTCCCCATAATCACACTCGTCCTCCCACAGAAATAATCCATTAAGGTTCCATCTTGTCTAGACAAAGTGGCTCTTGGATAATCAGACAGCTAAATGCTTTTTTATAGTACTTAAAGCCATATATTAATGTATTTAGAACAGCATGAGAATTTTTCAGAAATAATTAATGATATATCCTTATTTTTCATTTGGTAAGTATTTACAAAAGCCTATTTACCTATTGCTGAAAAGGATGAATATTTAAAATGAAGATGAGCATTATCAAAATAATTGTATTTCTTTTATTTACATCATTTTGATAAATAGAATGAAATATTTTATCATGACAGGAGCTACATACACCATAAAAATCCCATAAAAAGGGATTAGTTTGCAGTTGTTAAATAATTATTCAGTTCAATGAACACACTATATTTTGGTGGGCTGAAAGCTTCGTTGGCTTAAGTTGACTTTTACTCTCTTTGATTTGAGCTCATACAAGTTCCTGAAATGGAAACGCCACAGGTTTATTTTTTATTCAGTCAATAAAATGCATAACATTTCACTGCTGAGAAAACATGTCAAGTGCAGAATGAACAAATGTTACACAAAATCACTTTGATAAGAAGTCACCTCTTCTAAAATAATTATTTCACCCAGTCACTTTTCCATATATGAAACTGCAATGATTTTGTGTGGAATGATCAGTGTCAAAAAAATCCACAAAGGGAGAATAAAAGCAATTCTTTATTTTTATCCAAATATATTAGACTTTATAATTTAGTTAGTTTCAACAAAAACGTAGAGTCACCATATAATATATCATTCAAACCAAGACACTCTAAGAGTGAAAGGGAGTGCTGTTAATAATTACACAGGTACAACAGGACAAGCTGGCACTCTTGAATGGAAACTGGGACTTATGAGCAACTTAGCAATAGGGGTTAAGCTGCAATTACATGCAGAAATCATATCTTTCCCATACATAGGTGGTAAAAATAAAGAAATAGCATTCACTAAGAAATATTGATTTTGGCAAGAGGGGTTGTTTTCTCATCATCGAAGTCTCTGTTTAAGTATCACCCCCTCCCTAAACCAGTAACCTACTCTAAAATGATTATTATGTCACCCAGTCATTTTTTCATTTTACCCTGTTTTCCTTTTCTTAAGTAATATGTTACTATCTGAAATCATCTCATTTGTTTCTTGTCTGTCTCACACTGCCCCTCCCCATCCTCCTACTGATATGCATTGTTCAAATGGGCGGTGACCTCCTCTGACTTAGTCATACCCCAATCCCCCAGGAGCGAGAAATGCCTGGGACATAAAAAAACAAAGCATGCAAAAAAAAAAAAAAAGTTAACTGAATTAATGAAAATCTTTGGAGAGTTTATTTTGGGGTCCATATTCTACTTGGTATCAAAGACAAAATAGCTCTCCAAATTAAATTATGGCTCTATTTAGTTTTAAGTGTTTGGGCTAAATGATCTATGCAGTTTCTTCCACTGGTAATAAAAATACTACCCCCTCCTTCACCCCCCCCCCAACTCCTCTTTCTGCTACTATTTCACTTCTTATATCCAGCAAAAAGGAAAGTTCAGAGATTAAGGGGTAGGGCAACCAGCTTTATTCACAGTGGATGGATGCTCAAGGTTGATCATTTTGCCAGTAACAATTCCCTGGTATATGTTTGCACCTACAGAATTTGGTTGATACAGAGGTAGCCAGAAGGTATTCTTGTAGTCAGTGATTGAATTGTTGATGTGTTAATTTTCCAATAAGGGAATTATCACAAGATTGCTAAAAACAGGAAATGATGAGTGCCCAAACCAGCCATTAAGGATCTGCATGTTAATAAGGACAAATAGATTAACTATGAGCAGACTTGCACTGCAATGTTCAAAAAGTTTTATAGGAAAATCCATTATATTCTGATAAGGAGCACTTATAAATTTTCACTAAAATATCTGCATTCCAAATCTTTATTTTGTAGGTGTTCTGCCAAGCAATAGTTTTGATTCTGTAATGAATTATAAATATAAAACCTTAAGGTTAAAAAATAGTACTGCTAAAATTATTTTGGTAGGCCAGGGATCCAATATACCAATGAAATCAGTGTTTAACCAACCAAACAATAACACCAAAAAAGAAAAAAAAATGGATGGGTAAAATACTTTCAATTCATCAAATTTTAAATTCTCTCAAGTATATACAAAACATTTGTCACAAACTGAGTGACAGGTGTTGGGTAGGATAGGTTCCCCAGGTGAGGAAACAAAGTCTGTCCTATTACAACAAATGCCATCAACAAAAGAAAGGCATAAGAAAAGAGAATCGGAGGGAACACTCTGTAAACTGTATCAATGTCTATCTGCTGTGCTGTACACCTGAAACTAACACACACAAAAAAGTGTTGAATGGAAACTGTAATAAAAAAATAAAATTAGCCCAAATTGCGCGGCTCAGTGGTTGAGCGTTGACTTAGAAACCAGGAGGTCATGGTTTTGATTCCCGGTGAGGGCATATACCCGGGTTGTGTGCTAGATCCCCAGTGTGGGTCATGCAGAAGGCAGCTGATCAATGATTCTCTCTCATCATGGATGTTTCTACCTCTCTCTCCCTTTCCCTTCCTCTCTGAAATCAATAAAAATGTCTTTAAAATTTTTAAATTAAAAGAAATCTCTGGAAATAAAAGAAGACACTCAATTAGACATATATATTTAAAACATAAATATTTATCATCTCTTTCAGTGTATTGTTGTGTCTCCGCAAGGAAAAATTATTGGTTTTTGAAATGACAGAAGTTTCAGAAACAAAGTGAAAATTGACTCAGTTTGAAACAGGGACCATTAATTATGTAATTTCACACATTTTCTGCATTCAGTACAACTTGGCTACTGACTATCACAATGATTCAACATTTGTTCAGAGCTCACAGTTGTGTTAAATCATATACAAAACAGGTGTCCAGATTTTAATTAGTCCAGGAGAGGACCAATTCTCAAATTAATTTATCTTTATTTCCCCCCAGTACTAGCAAGTTTTAAAAATTGTAAAAAATCTTCAACATGTTGATATACTCTAAAATTTACAAGTTAAATATATAATGGTTATATTTTGGCAGGGCCATAAATAGCACAGACTTGTGTGACTCCCTCATATAAAGTACAATTGAAAACCTTTCAGGACCTTAAACAGCAGAAAACATTAAATTAGATTTTAAAAATGACAAATAATTTAAGGCTAAAATATTTGGTATTAATAATTAATGCCAGTAGCCTTCCTAGCCTAATAAAGTAAACATGCACAAGAACTACAACTCTGAACAAAACATCACAATTTTATCAGATATATATGTATGTATGCATGTGTGTGTTCATATATATATGTATATATGTGTATACACATATACATACATATATATAGTTTTATCGCCCTGAAAGATATCTATTCATCTTCGGCTTAATTTACATATTAGAAATGTCATGGAGAATACCACCCCTTTAAATATATATATATATATATATTTCCAGAATATACAATATAAATATACCATATATAAATCATGCCATAAAACTAAATGCAAAATTTGCACATTATTGCATGCATGATGTGATAATACATGCCCGTTAGTAGGAATTTCCTTATGATGCCCTCCCTTCACAACGTTTGCTTTCTGCACAGTAGTAGTACATGGAAATAAGGCTTCTCAAATAAGCATATCTGACTGGGGAGGAAATGTACCTTTCAGATTCCTTAGAGAGGATTCCCTCATCAGCCAAATATTAGATTATTACTAAATCCAACAGTAAATGATGCCTAAGAGGGTGTTTGTTATGTGAATCGATCAGAGTTCATTTTCCTTAATTTGGCTGGGAGATTTCCCTCCATCCTGGCTCCTCCCCCAGCCATCCTTTGAAGCTTTGGTGGCAAGTCAGCCACTGACTGGCTCATGGGATCAGACAACATCTTGGTGGCTTTAGATACCAGTTTTTCTTCTGAGTTGCCAGGAACTGAGCTTATTCGTTGAAGTTTCATGGGCAAATCTCCCAAGCTGTAGGCTTTTTCTGAGGTTGTAGAACTCATCCTCAAGAGTTTCCTGGGAAAGTCTTCTCTTCCCGTCATTTTCTGCAGCTTAGATGGAAGTTTTGTACTAATGTCATCTAGGCCATCTAAGCAATCCACAGAATTATGTCTTTCTTTGCTGTTAGTTATGGCTGGTGCTATTAAGGGGGACGACATAAGAAGCATTTCCTCCTGTTCTTTCACACTGTAAGGTGTGGTGGGGACTTCAAATGTTGCATGGAACTGGGAGTAATCAACTTTAAAGAACCCTTCTTCTAAGGAAATTACAGGAAAAAAACGATGACCCCAAAGAACTTCATCTTCAGTGTATGATGTTCGAGCTTGACAAGTCATCCCTGCAAGCAAAAAAAAAAAAAAAGTCCTTGATAAAACTTATGCATAGTGGAAGCACTAAGGAATTTATCTTGGTTTCTTATTTAAGCTTTGGAGTGTCCATCTGAGTAGAATAAGTAACAGAATATGTTAAAAGTTTTCATAAAGGTTGGTAGCTTAGAGGCATATACTTTCTTCCAATAAAAAACATGGGGCACTTTCATGTTTAAAGGGTAATGCACCAATAGCATACTTAATTGTTTATCCATAGACCAAAATAAAAGGGCATTGAATAGCAACAATAGCAACATATTTATCTCTATAAGGAGATAAGTGTAGAAATTACATAATAATTTTCCATCATTCAAGAAACAGTGTGATTAATGAAACAAACTTGCCTTTGAATCCAAACATCACCATCGTGTAAACTTATGAAAGATATTTAACTGAGCATCACTTCCCTATTCTGTTGAACAAAACATGGAAAATAACACGAGTGCCACAGGACAGCTTTGAGATTGAAATATAATAAATAACATGTACAGAAATGTAAAATATGTTGTATAATGTCTACACACAGTTTGTTATTATAAATGACAGCAAAAATAACTAACCCAAATATTTCCTAAATAAATAAAAGTTGGAAATATGTCTTTGCTAGATAATGGAAAGTCATTGTGGTGGCTCCATTTTTTTGGACCTTTAAGGCCAGGTAAAGTTTTGGTCAAGTTAGAAATCTACATGCTAAAATCAGTAATCTGGGCCATGTGATGTTTCAAGTTCTATTCCTGCTATAAAAATCTCTGAAACCGATGCTGGATATCAAATGCCAAATTTTGTTATTTATTTATTATATCACTTGGACATTTACCTCATGCTAGTTTGTTTTACTCAAGTGTGTTCTCTTCATAAACATATATTTAAGACTAGAGGCCTGGTGCATAAAGGTTGATAGCTTAGAGGCATATCCTGGCCTGCGGGATCGGGCCTAAACTGGCTCTCCAATGTCATCTAAGCCATCTAAGCAATCCATTATAATGCTGTTGAGAATTTGAGATAAGTGAAGAGTACAGAACAAAGCCTAGTATTTAGGCAATGCTCAGAAAATTACGACTGCTGTGCTTATCCTTCTGTAGTGATCACTTGCAATTCCCGTTCTTCCTGTAAATTAGTCATATTGAATTAACATAAGGAAAAATTCTGACATATTAGTCATTTGTCCCATATGAGAAATAAAGAAAATTAAATTTAAAAATCACTAGATATCAGATAGCAAATCTCTTTTTTAAATGGTCAATTAAATATCCAAAAATGTTTAAAATATAGAAAAAATGCATTACTTATGTTTGCAACATTTAGAGTTTCTCAATATTTTCCACCTGTTATCTCTGATAACATAATAGCAGGAGAGACTGACTGTGGACTCGGTGTATTGCAAAGGCCTGCAGCAAGCTGAGTGACTAAATCCATTATCATACTTCGGTAATTATCCCAAGAATATTTGCCAGCACTTTAACCTTTGTTTGTTCTTCTGCTGTTTCTTTTACACTTTTATTAGATACAGGTACACAAACATCAGACATTTCCATTTTAAAAACATCATAGTTTTTATACATGGTTTCACTTCAAAATACTCATATGCAATCAACCTCTGGATAACGATATGAAAGCATTAAAAGTTGGATAACAAGAAACGTCTATGATGGTCACACTGTAGTTTAAACAATGTGCTAACATAACATGCAATTGAGAGACCACTTCGTTTTACAAGTTATTCCAAAAATGGTGCTAAAAAAATACAAATTCCAATTGAGAAGATTTAAAGTATAACTATGTTTTCTAAGAACATGTATGTATCATAGTGTTCTTCCTTCTAGAATGTGTTATTTTCTATTTCTTACTCTAACCCAAATTATTTTAAAATAATTCATACTTGGATCCATAATTGAAAATGTCACTGGAATCAAAATTAATGCAGAAAAATAGCATTATTCAAAGGGTACGATATGATGCATCACTTAACTGGCAATGCAACTGTTTGCATGTTTTAACCAGATTCCAGATTTGAACAAATGTGATGAAAATCAACACAAGCTCATCTCTGTGGAAACTGGCAAAGCAACAGATGTTGCTTCTGGAAATAGCTGGGACTTTTGAATCCTTAGATGAAAAATATTTTTTTGAGGGGGGGGTGGGGATTTATTCTGTAAACTGATTCATGGATAAAACCTCTATATATTATTGTTTTATCTAATTCATTCCAGTGTCAATATGTCAATCTAAAAGGACAGAAGCAATGTAGGCTAACGCCTTTATTTTTTACTTTTTCCTTTCCTGATTCTGCCTTTCCACCATGCTATTACAACCATCTATTGAACTGAATTGAATGTTCATTCAAATAAGAAGCCTGAACGCTTTTTAAGTGAACATGGCAAAGTGAGTTGTTATTTGACAAGTCCTTAATTCACCTTTCAGAATTCTTCTAACTCAATATATCCTGGTCAGGGGTGGTACATATGTCGCCGACATGAGGTGAGTAGGAGATTGTTAAATACAATATAACCAGGCCAAGGGGGATGGCTGACTGCTGAGACACAGAAACTATCAAACAATCAATAGCTTCTGCACAGTGGAGGCTTTATCGTAACCTTACTATAGAAGGTGGGAAGTGAGAGAGAGATTGGGAGTGGGGAGAAGGGGGAGCCTAGGGTGGAGGTTGGGGGAGAGAGAGGATTCTCCTATAATGGTATCAGTTTCATTATGTACGCTGTAAATAAAAGGAGAAAAAAAGCAAATCCTCAATTAAGTCATGTAATAATAATAATTGTTAATATTCCTTTAGGGCTTACTACATGCAAGTGTCTTTCTTGAATCCTCAGAACTACTCTGTAAATTAAGGGCTGATTTCATTAGTTTCACATGGACATTGTGATGATTAAATGAATATATATAAATTGCATGCACAATAAGTATTGGCCATCTTTTCCCAGAAGAGTCCTTAAATACAGGCTATACTACTATTCTACAAATGGCATTAATACATACACTCACATTCACACACACACACACACACACACACACACACACAACTGCAAAATTCAGCCAAATCATATTTTGTTTTTATTCCTTAAATCTATCATTTTTGCCTATTTTTCTTCAACAGGGCAATTGATGAATAGCTTAGCATGCACAGTATGAGTTATATTTACAAAGTAATTTTCTAGACCGCTCTCTGGTTTGCTCTGAAGATTATTGAACAAGGTCTGTAGCTGTTCCTTCCCTAAAGTACTTCCAAAAGTTCACCCATCCCCCTAGACGTAATAACTGTGATGTTTACTTGGCATTCTCTGCACGATCTCTACTATCTTGCACTGAACTGAACCCAAATTTAAAGAATAAACTTTTTGAGGAAGCAAATGATACTTAAAAGAAATCTTGTTAAATAAAACATAAAGACACTGTGTACACCACTGTTCAATAACACTACCATTGTGACATCAGGCTCCTCAGGGATATAGGCTGCAAAGCTGCTAAGAATATGTAACTGCTTCCAGAAACTTTACTTTTCAAACAGACGCAATCTCTTTAAAGCTCAATGTACTCTGTTCAGATAGACTTTTTAGAGAAGTTTCTGGCACGGAGTCAACCCAGTATTATCCTCTATTATTCACAAGCAGTTGTTCTTACCATGTGTTCTCCTGTATCAGTTTGCTGTTATTGCTCAAGCTAGGTCAAAGAATTCTAAAAATAAATAAAAAAATAAAAACAAGAAGGAAACCCCGATTATGTTTGTTAGAAAATAAAGTGTCAATAAGAAGTTTAGTAACAAATATTTCAAAAGGAATAGTTTAGGTTTCTAAGTTCTCAGAAGAACAAAAGAAAGGAAAGCCGATTTTCAACCATGACCACTAGAACACGTTAGCTCCCAAAAAGAAATATAAGTGCACCTAGGTGCTATAATCAAAGGCAGGTAGAAAATCCAACAGGGAATTCATGGTCATACTGCTAAAAATATATTTGAAAGACATGAACTTTGAATATAAACTTGAGATTGTTGCTGTTTTAACCACACACTTTTAGTAAGACCTTGGGCATATTATTTCAGTTATCTGAACCTTGACTGAGATAAAATATGGATAGTAATAAGGGATATGTAATTTGTAGGTTTATTACAGTTATAAATGATATATTCTATTTAATGAGTCTACTATATTACCTGAAAATAGCTACCATTAATTGGTAGCTATTATCAATCATTATTATTATTGAGGTTCCAATTAACTAAAAGGTCGTCTTAGATATATGTCAATTCTTTAGTGATCACCTAATTTCTTAGACTCCACTTAAACAGATGAAGTAATTTCCACCTTGTTAAGTTCTATTAATGTGATATAGACCATGTTGTCTATACTTATTTGGAGTATGAAAAAGGCCTATTATTACACACATTATGAACTGGATCAAGTCTAGCATTGTCCATCTGACCTGCCCTGCACTAATGTGACTAACTTTACAGTAGTAACTACATCTCACAAAATAGATTACTTCTGCTGCACTACCTCTGGCTCTCCACTCTCACTTCATATAGAAGTATGACAGAACTTTCCCAGTATACTCTCAACTGACTGCCTTCATTCCCCTCATCTAACAATGGAAATGTTCCATTCTTAGCACTTGGTTTTCTCTTTTCCTTCATAGTATCTACTATAACATGCTTCCTTGTATTGCCAATTATAGAAACACTAGAGGCCCAGTGCACAAAATTCATGCATTGAAGGGTCCCTAGCAGCTGTCGGCTGCCAGCCAAGGCCTCCCTCTCTACTCCCGACCGGCCCTGCCCCCTGGTCGAACTCCCGGTTGAGGGGACAATTTGCATTCTATGCTTTTATTATATAAGATTAGCAACCTAAATTCATTCATGTTATTGTTTACTCCTGTAAAGTTATGACCTTTAGCTTCCAAAACATCTTAATGCCATAATGTCATAGACACAATGCAACCTAATCACTGTTGGGAAATAACCCATATTATAAGACTGACATCAGAAAAAATATTTTTCTAAGAAAAGATGTAATAAATTTCTATTGTAAAAGAAAACAGAGCATCTTTAAGATGACAGTGGAATTAATTTATTTTGGAGAAAATGATTCCTAGTCATAGAGAAGAAAACTGTTTGAAATACTGTTGGAAGCAATAACACATATGTAAACTTTTAAAAAATATTACATGTAAGTTAGAATAATTAAATGTTTAGCTTAATCCCTGTTTTTAAAAGATACTCCTAAAACTTTGCTTTCAAATATAAATTCATAACTATTTTGTGTGGTGTGATGGTGGAAATAGGTTGAAATCCTACCCTGCCCTATTGTGATGGTATAAGAAGGTAGGGATAAGTAACTTTTAAACCAGTGATGGCGAACCTTTTGAGCTCGGCATGTCAGCGTTTTGAAAAACCCTAACTTAACTCTGGTGCCGTGTCACATATAGAAATTTTTTGATCTTTGCAACCATAGTAAAACAAAGACTTACATTTTTGATATTTATTTTATATATTTAAATGCCATTTAACAAAGAAAAATCAACCAAAAAAATGAGTTCGCGTGTCACCTCTGACACGAGTGTCATAGGTTTGCCATCACTGTTTTAAACTATGTAATATTAAAACAAAATAAATAAATAAATTGAAAAAAGAAACAAACAATAACCCCCAAAATTACTATCATGTCTTCCTAGTTCCTTCAAAATCTAGTTCTAAGTTACCATTACATTTTATCTCTTCTAAAAACCTTAGTAATAATAACCATAATACATGGTAAACAATACCAGCCAGTTCCTAAGTGTTTTGTACTATGTATGTTATTGTATCATTCCCTCCACCACTCTAAGAAGACTGAACTATTATTTTGCTCATATGACAGATAACAATACTGACATATCAGGAGGGGAAATATCTTATCCAATGATATATGAAAGAGATGGTTGTAGTCAAGAAATACACTCAAGCCCTCCAATTCCAGAGCCAGCTTTTTTGACCTCTATTCTATTCTGCTTCTATTTTCTTGGACAACTTTCCCATTAGTAACTATTGTTTTCCATGCACATTTCTTGGTCCATGCTGTTTCAATGGCTTGAAATGTCCTCTTCCATCTCTCCACCCATTGACATAATAATTCATATTCAAAGCTCAGATCACATGCTATTAATTCTATGATTTAATTTTAACTTATTGACTTTTATATATATCACTGTCATGCACACATGTGCACATGGACAGGCACATGCACCCACATTCCTCACTACCTAGGTACTGTACATATTTCAATGACATACACAATTAAGTTCAATCAGTAGTAGTACTTAACATTTATTAATTTATGACACATCTTTGTTCTGCCAGGCACTCTCCTAGGTGCTAAATTAAAAGGTGCCATGGCAATGGAAAACAAAACAAAACAAGGATGAATCCTTTCAACCTCCATGTTTAAACCTAGTCTTGAAAATAAGTAGTAGTTAGCCACACAGTACATATCCACAATGTGAGAAAAACCCATTCTGAGGTGGCGAAAGACATTTACACACATTTTGTTGTATAACGTTCCTATTTGTTCATTCATTCAGTTAAAGAATGATATTGTATTAAGAACAAGCTCTTAAGGGAGCTCTTATCCACCTTGGCATCTCCAGTATCCAACATTGTACCATGTATCAGATACTCAATGAAGTTTTGGGGAGAGACAGTAGGAGGATTGTAGGAAGAGGAAGAATAGAATGGTTAAAAATGCCTGTGCAGGAGAAGTTAACTTCTACACACTTTAGCAATTTATTTACCACCAGGAGTAATTGTCAATGGCAAGGAATATAATTATTAATAAAGTAGATATCTGTAATATGTCCCTCGCTTGGCCTGCAGGATCGGGCCTAAATGGGCTCTCCGACATCCCCCCGAGGGGTCCTGATTTCAAGAGGGTGCAGGCTAGGACCAAGGGACCCCACCGATGCATGATCGGAGCCAGGGAGGGACTGCAGGAGGGCTCCAGGGTGTGTCCAGCCCATCTCGCTCAGTCCCGATTGGCCAGACCCAGCAGCAAGCTAACCTACCAGTCGGAGTGTCTGTCCCCTGAAGGTCAGTGCACATCACAGCGAGTGGTTGAGCAGCCTTAGCATATCATTAGCATATTATGCTTTGATTGGTTGAACCACTGACTGGACAACTGGACACTTAGCATATTAGGCTTTTATTATATAGGATGCTTTCAAGGAAAAGATCAGGTCTACCCATGAACTCCAAAATTGGCTTTGAAACATGTATACTAAAAGTTTAGTTTGATCAGTAAGTAGGGTGGAAATTCTCAAAATATAGTATATATAATCACTCTATAAAATATGAATAACTCTTGCACAAAGAAGTAAGACACATTTGCTGGTAAGTTGCATTCAAAGATAACCAGTTAGTTTATAATTTCACTTTTGCAAAATTATATACCAATAAATGTATTGTCTACATACTTTTACTGGAGAGGTGAAATTCATCTGCATTTAACTATTAAATCACATGATAACTAAATTAATTGCATATTATGATACACTTGTATACTTGATCCTAGTTAAACCTAGTTTTGGAGAAATTTCTATCCCTCATGAAGCTATAACAGATTATTTTATAAAATAGGCTTACTTAAACACACACACACACATATTTTTATTGATTTCAGAGAGAAGGGGAGGGGGAGAGAGAGATAGAAACATCAATGATGACAGGGAATCATTGATCAGCTGCCTCCTGCATCCCCCACAATGGGGATGGAGCCCACAACCCAGGCATGTGCCCTTGACTGGAATCAAACTCGGGACCCTTTAGTCCACAGGTCAACACTCCCTCCACTGAGCCAAACCAGCTAGGGCAGGCTTACTTTTTATATAGGCTGCTACTTCTTTTTAAATCACTAACTAAAGCCCTTTTATTAACATCTTCTTTGGCAGAAATTCACATACATTATGTTTGCTTGCAGGCTTAGAATGGAGCCTGAATAAATATTTGCAATTCAGCAGTTGTTCTGGTTCTATGCTTTTCAGGGAAAGGTCAGAGCATTTTGCTTCTAATTTTGCTGTTATGTTATTTTTAAGCCTAAATGAAAAATAAAGTCCGAATAATTTTATGAGAACTATTACTGAGTGTTTTTTATTTTAGATGTGGAAATGCCACATCACAGCAATAATCACAAATACATGATATTTTAGTACATCTATTTTAAAAGAAAAATGAATGATTGGTTAGCACCGTGGTTGGCAAACCGCGGCTCACGAGCCACATGCGGCTCTTTGGCCCCTTGAGTGTGGGTCTTCCACAAAATACCAACACACTCAAGGGCCAAAGAGCTGCATGTGGCTCGTGAGCCGCAGTTTGCCGAGCCGCAGTTTGCTGACCACTGGGTTAGCACATGTAAGTCTTATGAAAGAATTTTATTTTCTGCCCTCATAAACAAGTATTTAAAAGTCAAACTATTAAGTGTTTCCCAAATTACATAATTTCTTATCTCCTTTGATAGTATTTTAATTTACTTTAATTAAAAATATCTCAAAAAAGGCAAATATATAAAAATGCTGAGAAAAATATCATATAAAATGCAAACAGTAACTTCCTTAAATTTGACATTTGCAGAAAGCAAATAATCAAACTCTGTAGGTTTATGTTAAAATACAGCTCAACTCCTAAGGCAGCCTAGATATTCTCCCAGGTTTTAAATGACAAATGATCTGTCAACATGCATTCTGTTAATGTAGAGAACCAAGGTCTAAGGGTAAAATTCTCAGCTGGCCTGGTGACTTTCTGGGGAAATTTTATCACATATATCTTGGCAGAATGTCATATAAGTTACTAGCAGAACTGTTTATATCATATAGATGATACTAAGATATACAACATATAAAACTGCTTAATATCCAAAGGCTTATTAATGTTGCAAAAACAATGTAGCCAAGTTCTAATCAAAGAAGTTAGTGAAGAAAGAGGAAATGCAGGTGAGTTAATCCACTTAGAATATTGTAAATCAAACTTCCAGGCCAGATGTCCACTTAGGAATTATAAGATGGAATTAATAACTGGTAAAGAACAGACCTATTTGGTGGCCACAGGTATCAATTTTGTGTTATTCATAATCAGATACTACAATTTATATATTCTACCAATTTTAACAGACTTTTCAAAAAAACAAATGCAAATAAGTACTAGAAAATAGCTTAATATCATGTTATTTTATTTCAAGTAATATCTTACTCTGCCTGATAAACAATACAGAAGTTAACAAATTAATATTTCATTTGATTGACCTAAAAATACAAATACAAAAACTGAATTGTATTTGTTTAATCCTCTTTCATATATATATATATATATATATATATATATATATATATATATTAAACAGGGAGACAGGGAAGGAGAAGGAGAGAGATATAGAAACATCAATAATGAGAGAGAATCATTTATTTGGCTGCCTCCTGCATGCCCTCTACTGGGGATCTAGTGCCCAACCCCGGGCATGTGCCCTGACCTGAATCAAACCATAACGTCCTCGTTCCTGGGTTGATGCTCAATCACTGAGCCACAATGTCTGGGCATCTCTTTCATATATATTGACATAAAATTATCCAAAATTATTCTGAGACTGTTTCATTCACTAATTCATGTCTTTATTTAACCAAATTTCTACAGAAAGAAATGACAGAAATTTGCATTTGGGGGATGAGTCAAGAATAATAGAACTATTTTAAGTGAAATAAAAAGAAAAAATATTTGAGGTAATGATTTTCTTAAAAATGGGAATGAAAGCTAATTGGCAGGCTAGTTGAGGAGTAACTTTTATTTCAGATATATAATTATGAAGTAATTTAGGTAATCCATAACAGTACTATCATCTAATATCTACTGCACATATATTCTAGAATTTATGCTACAATATTTAAATAAATTATTTTGTTTTCAAATTCCCTGTGGAATAGTTACTATCTTCTTTTTTACATGATAACCTTGCATCTAAAAAATGGGTAAAAGATCTGAACAGACACTTTATCAAAGAAGATATACAAATTGCAATTGCTCATATAGAAAGATGCTTGACATCATATGTCATCAGGGAATTGAGAATGAAAACAACAAATGCTGGTGAGGATTTGGAACAACAGGAATTCTCATTCATTGTTGGTGGAAATACAAAATAATACAGCCACTTTGGAAGACAGTTTGGTGGTTTCTTACAAAATTAAACATGCTATTACCAGCAGGTGGTCATCCCCTGAGGGGTCCCAGACTGAAAGAGGGCACAGGCCGGGCTGAGGGACCCCCCCCTCCGAGTGCACAAATTTTTGTGCACTGGGCCTCTAGTTACTATATAATCCAGCAATTAGGCACTTTAGAATTTACCCAAATTTGTTGAAAATTTAATGTCCACACAAACATCTACACACAAATATTTATAGCAACTTTCTGCATAATTTCCAAAACTGGAAGCAACCAAAATGTCCTTCAATGGGTCAATGGATAAACCTGGTATATATTAATACAAAGGGATATTATCTATACTAATAAAAGCCTAGGTGGTGTCTCACCCCCGCATCATCACAAGATGGCTGCCCCATGTCATCACAAGATGGCCGCCCCTACATCGTCAGAAGATGGCCAGCACAAGATGGCCAGCAGGCGAGGGCAGTTGGAGGAGATCAGGCCTGCAAAGGAGGGCAATTGGGGGCAATCAGGCCAGCAGGGGAGAGCAGTTGGAGGTGATCTGGACTGCAGGGGAAGGCAGTTGGGGGCAATTAGGCCAGCATGGGAGGGCAGTTGGGGATGATCAGTCTGGCGGGGAAGGGCAGTAGAGGGCTTCAGGCTGGCAGAGGAGCGGTTAGGCATCAATCAGGCCAGCAGGGGAGTGGTTAGGAGGCAATCAGACCGGCAGAGGAGTGGTTAGGGGGTGATCAGGCTGGCAGGCAGGTGAGCAGTTAGGAGCCAGCAGTCCTGGATTGTGAGGGATATCCGAGATTGGAGAGGGTGCAGGCTGGGCTGATGGACACCCCTCCCTCCTGCCCCAGTGCATGAATTTTGTGCACAGGGCCTCTAGTTCAATGATAAAAAGAAATGAGCCATCAAGCCACAAAAAAGATATGAAGTAACCTTATCTGCTTCTTCCTCCAAGTAATACATCATTTTCTTAATTTTCCTTGGGACATCAGTTCTTTAAGTACATATAATATCTAATAAATGGTGGAAAAAGTAGTGCTTATGATAAATACTATTATATAAGACTAGGGCCCAGCATGTGAAATCGCATGAGACCCAGACTCGGTGCACCGTGGGACGCAGCATCAAGGCACCTCCTGGTGACCGGTCTTTGGTCGTTACAGCATTACAACCACTGGGTTTTTATTATTTAGATTTAAGCTTATGCTATTTAAGAGCATATGCTAGGATCTTAATGAAGAAATGTTCCTATTATCATAAAAGAAAGGGGAAAGTACATTTACTATTTTTCAAAAGAAACAGAAGGTAAACATTCAAGACTTCAATCTGCCAGAGGCAAATTTAACATGATACTTATAAAGCTTAAGCTTCAAGGACTTTCACTAGCAGGCATCTTTTCCATTTTCATAAATTTGATTTCATAATGTTGTATTCGTTTTTTCCCCTTAAAGAGAATGTTCTAAATGATGGAAGCATTCATCCTTGCCTAGATTTGCTCCTGGGGAGTGCAATAACGTAATCAAAACCAGGTTCACAACTTAGACTGCAGGCACAGTTAAAAAGATTTGCCATGACCTTGAGAGATTATTTTGTAATTCATTGGTTCTTGATATTGATTAACTTTGGAAGGAGATTATACATTCTGTCTACCTTTTATAGACATTTCCCATTTCATCTCCAGGCCACATCTCATTCATAGAAATTGGCCACTGAACACTATTTCTTAACCTAATCTCATGTGCCCCCTCCCCACACCCCAAAGCTAGTCCACAGCACCTGACAATTACCTTGACCTTCCTCTTTCCATTCTTCTCTTTCCTGGAGGACTAGATAAATGCTGTAGACAAGGAGTCTTTGGTACTCTACATTGAGGGAAAATTGTACTTATCATCTGAAAAAAATGTGTTACTCCACTCAGTGGGTGGTAAGTGATGTGTTTTATCATAGGCTTGACACTGTCTGATAGTGTTTTGCAGAAATCACCTTGACTGTTCAAGGCAAGACTGAAGCAGGTACAGCAGTTGGGAAGCTGTGGTAAAAGACAGCTACCAAGCAAGTGTCTGTGAAGATGCATCGAAAAGATATTTATTTAAGAGGCAAATTTAACAGGACTTGACAACTGATTGGATTTAGAAGGTGAGAAAGACTGGCAACCAACGATTTCTTATTGTTAGAATGATGAAAATGGCCATGCCATGAAATTTTACTTGTACTTCTTGTAAGAAATGGGAGATTAAAATAGTAAATTAAATCATAACATTTTGTTTTCTTAACTTTAGAATTAAAATTGTCAGACAGTTTTGTACCCTCGAGCCTGCCAATTTATAGTCCTAGCAGCCAGTAGCATGAAAGAAATAACCATCTTCATCTAATCATTAAAGAAAGAACAGTACTTCATGCTAAACTGTCTCTTCATTCTCCTAAGCTCAAAGGAAATGTTATGACCGAAATGTCACCTCAAATTCCATTTCTATATCTGGCATTAATTATAGCTTCTTTGTTTTACTCCTGGTCAGACAGAGCACCGGCCAGGTCTCAGCCAACTAATCAGATTAAAGAAATGCATGACGCGAATCTTAACACAATTGTTTCTCCAACACTCTTTTCTGAACACATAGGATCAATAATCTTCAAGTGATCTAGATGAAGTTAAAATATAGTTTTAATGGAAGCCATTAACTTTCCTATAATTAATAGGAATCTATTGGAATGCAGCCATAATTCACTATTCATTTCCAGGAATATCTGAGCAAAATAGGCAAATAAAATGCACTTTATAGCCTGGCCAGTGTGGTTCAGTGGTTTAGTGTTGACCCATGAACCAGAAGGTCACAGTCAGGGCACATGCCCATGTTACCGACTCGATCTCCAGTAGGGGCCATGCAGGAGGCATCTGATCATTGATTCTCTCTCATCATTGATGTTTCTATCTCTCTCTCTCTCCCTTTTTCTCTGAAGTCAATAAAAATGTTTCTAAAAATAATAATAAGAAGAAGTTGTATCTTATTAAGGAATATGATGAAACAAAGAATTATGCTTATTGTAAGATGAATAACCGTATGGCCTGCACAGTGCAACTGAAGAAACTCAGAATAGTTTGAGTTAGAGAGGACTCAGGAAATACCATCTAAAACACCAACTGTATCCAAGAGGGAAACTGAGGTACAGAGGAGTAACCTCCTGTACATGTGCCAGCATTAACTATTTTTACCTATGACACAATTTTGTTTATAGATGATGTCAACACCAGAAAAGTGAAACGGGAACATGGACTCACTGACCACATAATTTGAATACAATCTAAATCCCAGCTTTAAACTGAAGAGTTGTGATCTTGTCTAAGTTATCTAGGTTAATTTAACTCTCAGTATAACTTTTGTTACATTCTTAATTACCCTTTATTTTAATTAATAGCTCAGGCTGTTAGAAAATGTGAAGGGAATGGTCATCTGTCTCTTTCTCTACTGCCATTTAAAAACAGTATCTGTATTTCAGTCCTTCAGCTTATCCTGAGGTCCTATCAGCTACACCGACCTCTACTTAATTAGGGTAAGGAGACAAGTAACAGAACTAAGAGGGTGAACGAAAACATACTATTACACAATTATTTTTAAGTTTATTAATGTAGACCTAAATATTCTATAAAATCTATTATATATGCCAGCATACCTAGCCTAGAGCATTTTTTGCTGTAATGAAATGGTTAAGTAAATTCTACTTTCCCACTGACTTTTGTTTGAAGAACTTAAACAAAATATTTTACCCCTAAATCTATCTTGTAATTTAGAGCAAAAGTTCTTGATTTTGAAAGGATATAAGGCTTCACATTCCTGAAAGAATGAACAAGAAGAGAGAACAAGAGATTTCCCACTTCTGTCAGAGGGAGAACTTTCCAAGGGAGCAGCCTGGGTGTCACGCCTCCGCCTAACCTTGTGCTTCACATTAGAACAGAATAGCCTTTCACCTGAGCTAAGATCCATATGAACTGCTGTTCTCGTTGCCATCTCCATGATGACATCTCTCAGCCCTGACGAAAATTCATGATTATAAATAGGTGGGCCAAACAGGTTTCATCTCTGTGCTAGTGGACTCATGAGTCTAGCAAAGAATATATTTTTAAATACAGCATTTCATTGAAGTTTGATGAATTTTATTCCAGGCTTTTTTGGGACACAGAGCTGATGCATTCACCATGGTCATTAGAAGTCCAGGAAAGTGAAGCTTTCCAAGACAGGTAAGGAAAGAGTAAGCTGGGAGGAAGACTGTCCCAGGCCAAGAGCTCTGCATACCAGAGGGGAAGCCAGAAAGCACCTCATGTATATATTGAAGAAAACCAGTTGTGGACCAAGGAAGAATAGAAGGGATGAGACACCAAAAAAGAAGGAAGGGATGAGACACCAAAAACACAGACAGTGACCAGGTCATGGGAAACCATGAAACCATAGTAAGCAGATTAAACTTTAAAGGAAATACATACCCATTGAAGGATTTTAAATGTATCACATATCTAGCAAGTGATCACTTCCCTTTGGGATTTATTTCCTTTTAAAATTTTCACTTTTATAGCCTCTGAACATGGTCATTTTTACATGTGCTTTACAAGATCCCTTTTCTGCAGACCTTATTGTTAAGCAGTTGCTTTGGCCTGCATGCCCTGGAAGGTTAACTAGAAATGTGTTTGTTATGTAAGCTATCATCTAGTTACACAATCCTTCATATGGCTCTTGAAACATCCTTTTCTTGTGGCTGCATTTGGCTTCTTGGTTTCCATACATGACAATTTATACTTATGGTCTACTTCATATGATTTAAAAATACACACTGTTTTCCCATTTTGTAAATGCATTTACATTTTTCTCAGGAGAAAGAGTATCATTGCAAGAAAGAGCTATATCTTAAGCCTCTTTCTTTTTAGACCTTATTTTCATAATCATGAGCCATGACATGACCCAAGCCAAAAATTTACTCAGTGCCTTTGCTGCTATGATTATCCCATGTATTTCTCATGATATGACTTGACACAACTGCCCATTGCCTTGGTCACACCTGCACTAATACAGCTTTTGCAAGTTTGTGACTGTGGTCTATAGGAATCTTCATCTGTTCTGCTTTATCTCATTGCCTTTGGGATTTCTAGATGGCTTTGCTTAAACTGACTTAAATTGGCCCAGTTTGTCCCACCTGAAATTTTTCTCTATTATTTGGATATTAATAATAATGTTTCTACTTTATTTTTAAAATAATTTTTAATTTTTCAATTATAGTTGATGTACAATATCACATTAGTTTTAGTTGTACAACAGAGTGATTTGACATTTATATAACTTACAAAGTAATCACTCTTATATACCTAGTACCCACCTGGCACCATACACAGTTATTACGATATTATTGATTATATTCCTTATGCTGTACTTTTTATCTCAATGACTATTTTGTGACTACCAATTTGTACTCCTTAATCCCTTCACCTTTTTCACCCATCCCTACAAATCCCCTCCCATCTGGCAACCAATCAAAATATTCTCTGTGCCTATGTGTCTGTTTCTATTCTGCTTGTTAATTTATTTTGTATTTTAGAGTCCATGTATACATAAAATAATATTGAATTTGTCTTTCTCTGTCTGACTTACTTCACTCAGTACAATACTCTTTTTTAGGTCCATTATATTATTGCAGATGGCAAGATTTCATTCTATTTTTAAAAAATTATCTTTATTGTTAAAAGTATTACAGATGTCATCTTTTTTTTCCCCATTGACCATCTCCACCGTGTACCTGCCTCCTCCCCAGGCCTTCACTGCACTATTGTATGTGTCCTTGGGTTATGCATATACACATATAAGTCTTTTGGTTAATATCTTAAGCTTCTTATAGATTACTCACTGGTTTTGTTTCAGTGGTAGACCCTCAATGAACACTTGCCTTTTAAATTACTTTGCAAGGACTAAAATTTGATGCAGTGTGACTTTGAAATTTTACGCACTGAAAACTTTGTTGGAATGAAGGGCTGATGGTTAACATTTAAGGAGACTGACATGAGTATTTTCATAAATAAATATCAATAAAATAATATTACTGTAATGTAATATCAAGTGTAGAATAATTTAAAGCCAAATAGATTTTCCCCACATTTACATCCCTTTAAAAACCAAAGCGAATAATCCAAGTACTGCACACCAATATCTTTTACTTCAAGAAGGTGGTAGCTCTTTTAAAAATTCACTCATGCAATTCAACAGTTATATGATGAGTGCATCATTTATGCTAAACATTAATAGGTAATGACAGTAGAGAAAAGTAAATGATATAAACCCTCTGATTCCACAGAGATCATGGCCTTATGCAGAAGACAAAATTATAAATAAATACCTCACAAAAAGCAACATGAATAAAACAAAAATGTATGTATAAATATTGACACAACAGAAAATCTAATCAATACTGGGCATTGTGGATGAGAGGAGAAACACTATTCAACAGGAAGCAATAGATGAATTAGTCTTGTAATACACATGTAATTTATATGATTGAGAAGGGCAATATAAGACAATGAATGGATCTATTCAAGGGCTAATGAAAGCAGTAAGATTACAGACAGGAGATTACATGTAAGGATGTTGGCATTAAGATCGATGAGGTTGCCACATTAGATGCTTGAAAAATATTTGTTGACTGAGGAAAAAAAGAATGAATAAATAAAACCATGTGTTATTGTTGGACTTTGGTCATTGACATGATACGGGAAGAGAGAATATGGGAAGTTTCTATGGCATCTCATTCCTCTTTAGTTTACCCTGACCTTTTTTCCACTTCTATGCTCTAATTCTGTATCAACATTAACTGTTCCTTATGGTATCACTGTCTTTTTATTTTTCAATTATTCTTTATATTATTACATTAATGTATAGAAGTACATGGCTAAAAGTCAACTCTGTTGCCTACGTATGATTTATACACCATACTTTTTGTTACTGCTTGACCAATATTATTTTTCAATATGAATTATTAGAAACATCTGTTAAAGTCCAAGATGTTAAAAATGAATATAATGGTATTATGTACTTCATTAAAATAACATCTTTCATATTAGAAAATAAATTCAATCTTTAATATTTTGACAAAATATCCATTCTAAAGCAACAAGAGTGCCATCTTTGGTGTGGTTCTGCTATCAGATGCAGGTTCTCTTTTTGTTTTTTGAAAGGTTTTGGTGCTGGTTACTGTAAGCTTTCTTTATTTTTAAAAATTTATCTTATTTTCTTTTCTTTATTTTTCCATCACCATTTATCCCCTCTATGCCCTGTTCTATCTCTACCCATCACCCCCCAGCAATCACCACACTGTTGCCCATGTCCATGAGTTCTCTCTTGTTTTGCTTGCTTTAAATGAGAAAGCTATTCCTAGGAAGATGAAAATATAATTAATAAAAAAAATTTTATATTACTCTGCAGAAAATGATTTATAGATAAATAGATTTAGAAAAGGTACTGGTAAAATATTTTTTAACAAATTTCCAACTTCTAAAGCTTTGCAGTAGATTATTTTTGAATAGATTATTTTTGAATAGTCAACTGCCTATTAATTTACCCACGAAAATAATGTATTTCAAGGAAATATACATTGTCAATGTTTTTGACTCCTGTGTTTAGGCTATGACTTCTCAATACATTTCCACACACACACACACACACACACACACACACACACATGATCTTAGGCTTTTTGAAGAATTGGCTCATTCCAGATCTTAGATAATAAAGCACAAAATGAGACTCTTACATCTTGTGATGAAAAACTGTCATAGTCTAGTGGGTTTGTGTAAAAAGGACACAGGAACCAGGCTGATCTTAGTACTGATGAAAGATGAAGAATTTCAGTATGAAAAAGTATAACAATGCCCTGACCTGTGTGGTTTAGTGGGTTGGGCGTCGTCCCAGGCACAGAAATGTTGCCAGTTCAATTCCCAGTCAGGGCATATGCCCAGATTTTGGGCTCAATCCCCAGGAGGGGGTATGCAAGAGGCAACCCATTCATGTTTCACTCTCACATCAATGTTTTTCTCCTTCTCCCTTAGTTCTCTAAAAAAAATCAATAAAAAATCTTCAGCAAAAGAATAAGTACAATTAATAGAAACACTATGTATAAAAAATCATGAGCTCAAAATGACACTTAAAAATGTATTTCCCAAGAGAAATATGGATATAGATATATAGATATATAGATAAAGATAGATATAAAGAGAGATAAAGTGTTCAAACAAAATAAAAGAGAAAAATAAAACCTCTGTGTATATTTTTAAATACTCATCTGAGGATATGTTTTCATTGATTTTTAGAGAGAGAGGAAGGAATAGAGAGAGAGAAGAAACATTGATGTAAGAGAGAAACATTGATGGTTGCCTCCCTTATGTGCCCCTAGCGGGGATCGAGTCAGCAACCTAGGTATGTGTCCTGACCAGGAATCAAACCCACAACTTTTTGGTGTATAGGCTGATGCTCCAACCCACTAAAATACCCAGTCAGAGCAAAATATGTGGTATTCACTGGAGGTAGCTAGAGTACTAACTTTTTATTATAAAAATTGGCAGTTAAAGGGAGAAAATTAAATTTCAGGGTGTTGCAGACTGAATTTTGTACTCTCAAAGTTTATATATCAAATATGTAAAATCCAGTAACTTAGAATGTGACTGTATTATAAGACAGGGCTTTTAAAGAGAGAATCAACATAAAATAAGTTCATAAGTATGGGACTCAAAGCCAATATGACTGCTATTCTTATAAGAGACAGAGAAACCAGGGATTCATGAGCCAGAGAAAAGGTGGTTTAAGGCCACACTGACAAGATTGCCATTTACACACCAAGGAAAGAGACCTTAGGAGAAACCGAACCTGCTACATCCTGGTCTTGAACTTCCAGACTCCAGAACTTTTTAAGGGTGTTTTAAACCATCCAGTGGGTAGTAATTTATTGTAGGAGTCCTAGGTAACTAATACACAAGGTAACTAAATAACATTAAAGGTGTTTTGTTTTGATTTTACATTGTGATTCCAGATAATAAATTGTGAAATAAATAATAAAATTAGAAAATTACCACCATTTTGCAATTCCAAATGATTCAGGCAATAATCAATGGATACTAAAATCATACAGAGAATTGTTAATGGAAAAATGCACAATGTAAGAACCTGGCTGCGACCAGGAGGATTATTTTATTATATTTATTGGGGTGACATTGGGTAATAAGACTATATAGGTTTTTGGGGGAAATGGAGGACATCTGTAATACTCTCAACAATAAAATGACTTTTAAAATATTTTTTAAAAGATTATAAAAAAAGGGTCATCTTTCATCACCATATATTTGGCCTCATTTTCCTTTGATTACCCATCTTACTCCCCTTGGTTCTGGTAACCACCATACTATTATCTGTGCCTATGAGTTTCAGTTTTATATCCCACATATAAGTGAAATCATATGGTTCTTAGCTTTTTCTGACTGATTCATTTCACTTAGTGCAATATTCTCAAGGTCCATCAATGTTGTTGCAAATGACAGTATTTCATCTTTTCTTACGGCTGAATAGTACCCCACAGTATATATGTACCATATCTTCTTCTCCATCTATTGAAGAACACATTAGATGTCTCCACAGGATTGGCCACCGTGAATAAGCT
Organism: Myotis lucifugus; assembly: GCF_000147115.1. Lineage (NCBI taxonomy): Eukaryota > Metazoa > Chordata > Mammalia > Chiroptera > Vespertilionidae > Myotis > Myotis lucifugus. Next base: position 2,347,555 of record NW_005871137.1, read on the forward strand.
GCAATGAGCGTAGGGGTGCTTATATCTTTACAAATAAATGTTTTCAAAATTTTCAGGTAGATACTCAGCAGAGGGATTACTGGATCACATATAAACTGTATTCTTAATTTTTTGAGGAAGTGCCATACTGTTTTCCACAGAGATTGTAGCAGTTTACATTCCCATGAGGGATTTCTGAGATAGAGGAAGGATATGTTGTTCCCCCATAACTTAGAGGAACTCCAAATTATACATGATATCATAAAAACACATTCTATTTCTTGTCTTAGTCTGTTACAACTGCCGCAAGGAAAACCAGACTGAGGTGCTTAAACAACAAAAAATTATTTTCTCTCAATTCTGGAAGTTGGAAGTCCTAGATTAGCCAATTCAGTTCCTGAAGAGCACTTTCTTCCTGGCTTGTGGACAGGCCTCTCTTGCCTTTCCTTTGAGAGCCAGCAATCCTATTAGTCTAGGGCCCCACCCTTATGACCTCATTTAACCTTAATTACCTCCTAAAGGCCCTATCTCCAAAAAATCATATTATGCTTTTGGACTTCAACATATGAATTTAGGGGGAGGGGCATAATTCAGTCCATAGCATATGACAATGGAATATTTGTTCTAACCCCCCTGCCCCCACCAAGGGGGGTACAAACATCCCAAATGATAAAGTCTGGCTCAATATTTTAATAAAAATTCTGCACAGGGATTTTCATTAGAACATGAGAGGGGAACAATTATACAAAAATGATTATCTCAGTTTCTGACATGAAATAAGGACATTTCTTAGTTGATTAATAAGTATGACTTGCTTGTCCAAGATTTTACCTTTCTAAATCATCTTGTTACCCACATTTTGAATCTCAATTGTATCAATGTAAAATTTATACACAATAGGGGCTGTATATAATGTATAGAAACAAGTGGACTATAAAACAAAGGTTAAAATAAGAGGAAAGCATAAAATTAAAGGAGAAAAGGTCTAGCAATTAAAAAGCACTTTCCAACAATGAAATCTATTAGAGCAGGGGTAAGTTCTCCCAGGGGAAGTATAGAAGTCTTATGGACCCAGTCATTCCAAGTAGACGTGATAAAAATAATAAAAAATGGCATTGAGAAAAGAGTCCCTCATGAGAAAGATAGGGGTAGGAGGTTGATTAGATAATCTAATAGAGCGCTCCTTTAAATTCCATGATTCTAATGTTCTATGAGATTTTCAGACAGTTTGATCACCCAGTGGAGAGACGTTAATTTCATTTTTTATGACGTATCTAATAGGTGAACAGCAGTCATCTTGAAAGCTTGGCCTGGCTTGATCTCTAGGGCTCGTATTTCTGGCACAGCACTAGCTGCAGCTCTCACAGAAGCCTCAATGAAACCGATAATTACTAAGTAATCCCTGTGCACCGTTTCCCTCAGACATCTAAGGCTCACACCAGCACTGTTAATACAGAATTATTCAAATTTAAATCAGAAGTGTTTATCCAACACTGTGATGAGATAAAGTGATGTGAGCCTGCTTATCATGATTACGGTTGCAGATTGCAGGTATTATTAGAATGAAATAGGAATATGAAATTCATGGGAAGAAAACCCAACATAGGCTCTTACGATCAAGAGGAAGAAAAGATTGCATGTTGAATGTAATGCGTGCACTAAGTGCGTGTGATCCTTTCTTGTTTCCTCACATCAATCACTTTTTCAACTGAGGACTGCTATGACGTCAGACAAATGCCTCCGGTACACCGGACTTGCCAGAGAACAAAAGCAAAGTCAAACCAAAAACAAACTATGATTTTTTTTAAAATCACTGATAGTATGATAACTGTAGTATGATAACTATTTTTAATGTAAGAATTTTTAAAAACTTTAAAATTTTTTTAAAACTTTAAGTACCAACAATCAGCATTCCCTTATGTATCACAATTTTTACTCACAATAGCTATTTTTCTAAGAAAATGTTTGGTTTATGTTAACTAATTCATTAAATTAAAAAGTATTCAGAATTACTCATAAAGAATTTTTTCAATTATTTACAATTATTTCAATTATAAATAATACTGAGAATCTACCACATGCCAAGCAAAGGAACACCCTCATGAAATTTATATTTTATGGAAAGACAAAAAAATAAACAACTAATTGAATAACATCATTTTGGGCAGTGATAAACTCTCTAAAGAACAATAAAGCAGTGTGATGGGGCATGTATTCACATAGTGGGTGTCAAGAAACACCTCCATGATGGGCAAATGTGTAAAGAGAGCAAAGGACACTGAAAATATCTGTCAGAATAGGGTTCCAGAAACAGGACAGTAAATGCAAAGGCCCGGAGGTGACTGCAAACGTGGCAAGTAGCAGCAACAACAGGGCATGAGGCATTGAACATGAAGAATTGAGTCGGGGAGTCTGCTCCCATGGGCCTTGTATCTGAAAGAAGGAGATACAGGGTATAAGGAAGACAAGAAGGGGATCTCTTCCTAGTCAAAATGTGTGAGCTCTTCATGCATAAGCTGATGCATCAGTGCACATGAGGTTAATGCTGGGGTGACCCATACACTTTCCATCTACCAGCATTTGATTCTCTCTGGTGAATGTGTGCCTGTGTAATAAACCTATAAATAAATTACAAAGAAGGACACTGTTGAAAGCTGATTTTACAATCAATATGAATGTCTAATGCAGTGTTTGTTTTTTAAAAAAGAAGTAAAATAAAGGACTGAATAAAATGCAGTAAGCGTTGTTTGTTATTAGCAAGTATTAATATAGCTTTTGGGCCCTTGCCAGTTTGGCTCAGTGGATAGAGCATCGGCGTGGGGATTGAAGGGTCCTGGGTTCAATTTCGGTCAAGGTTACCACAGTTGCAGGCTCCCGGCCCGTGCCCTGGTCAGGGTGCGTGCAGGAGGCAACCAATCAATGTGTTTTTCTCACATTGATGTTTCTCTCTGTCTTTCCCTTTCTCTTCCACTCTCTCTAAAAAATCAATGGAAAAATATCTTCAGGTGAGGATTAAAAATATATGCATTTTTGGAGACAGAATTAACTGTCAAGAATTTTTAAACCCCTGTGTTTTCTCTACAGAGAGTTAATAAGCATGTATGTTCATCTTTTTAGGACTGAGTTAAGTTCAAAACATATATTGAAGGAGCTGAAAAGCCAAAAAAAAAAAAAACCCACAGAAGAATATTTACATAGAAATATGGCTTAGAGGTAATATTTATATTGAATAGAAGTCAAACAAATTAGGCAATTCATACTTTCATATCTGCCTAACTCAGGGGCAGCAGTAACTATTCCTGCACATCCTATAAGCCATAAATAGACAAGCTTTGCTTCTGTGTAAGTCACGGTGCCTGCTTTAACTGTCTTACCTATTTATGGGTGTGATCTTTTCCAGACTGCTCTCTGGCTCTAAAAGTATTTTGTTAAGTTACCCATCTCACAATAAATCCTTTTGTTACCTTGTTCTTAGGATATAAGAAAGATCTTAAAATGTTCCTTGGTGGCCAACTTTCACAATAATGCACATAATATATCACTGATTATTAATTTTTCCCTGAGGAGGAACATTTTAATAATTTTATCAACTTAATAATACATTGAAAGATTTCCTCCTTTAACGTATTTTATTTTTAAATTGTACAACAACACTGTGACTTATGCTATTAATATGCCTATACCTTTTACGAGGCACTATGCATTTGAAAGCTTTGCTGATCATTCATAGCACTACCTCTGTTCCCTGAGAATGGAGCTGTGTCATCTGATGTTGAAAATCACACAAGAACAGGAAAAATCTTTAGATATAGGTAAAAAAAGAAAAAGAAAGGAAGTTACATCTTTTAAAAACTGTGTGTTAGGCAATAATCTGGACAGAAGTTTTGAGGAAGTAATGATAGAGTAGGAAAGAGTATGATAAAAGTAGAAGTGATGACACTGTTTAGTTAAAGGGACATGTAGAAATTGCTCAATAAGTGGCAAATATGTAGATAGCATACCCAGTTGATTAATATTCACATTTTAAAAAGGTACAAGTTGTGCATATTTATCTGGGCATGTAAACCCTACTTTGGAACATAGTATTATAGGGACAATGCACTTATATCTTACTCAGTAGGAGTGGAACATAGTATTATAGGGACAATTTAAGTTATCTTTATCATTGAATAGGAGTGGAATACATTGCCCATTGACCCCTCCTTTCCATACCCACTCTTTCCCCAGACCTTCACCACACTATTATCTATGTTCATGGATTATGCATATCCTATATAATAAAACCCTAATATGCAAATCAAACGAACGGTGAAATGACTGGTCACTATGATGCACACTGACCACCAGGGGGCAGACACTCAACGCAGGAGCTTCCCCCTGGTGGTCAGTGCACTCCCACAGGGGAAGCACCCTGGCAAGCACAGCTGCATGCCAGCAGTAAGGAGCAAGGGGTCCTGGACTGCGAGATGGATGTCTGACTGCCGGCAGGGGGATCAGGCCTAAGCCAGCAGGCAGACATCCCCTGAGGGGTCCCAGACTGCTAGAGGGTGCAGGTCACGCTGAGGAACTCCCCCAAGTGCACAAATTTTGTGCACTGGGCCTCTAGTATAAATATAAATTGTTTGGTTAATCTCTCCCCTCCCCCCATCCCCAGCCTAGAATCATTAGCCTGTTGCATGCTTCTATGTCTGTGGATATATTTTGTCTGTCATCTGTCTATTCTTATAATAGTATTAATTTCATACATTGCTTTAATAATTGGCCCTTATAGTATCTTACCTAGCATATGTTTTTTAATGTGCCCCTATCTTGCCTGTTTTTTTATACCCTGACCTTAATGTAAAAAACAAGTCTTAATCATCTTTAAAAACCATATTTAGTGCCCTGAACATACATATGTGATACTGAAGTAAACTTTTGGAAAATGTAAGTAAAATCAGTGTGTGTATGCATGTATGTGCATATATCCAGATATATACATATTTTTCAATGATGTAGAATTTCATATGCATTATGTGAAATAGGTAATATTATTCTAATATATAAAACCCTGGGTTGTCACATCTGCAATGACCAGGATGCTCAACCAACCAGCGGAAGTCAGTCCTGCAGTCAGTGCTGGGTTGCTGTGGTGACCCAGCGCTTACTGCTATGGTTGCAGGCACAGTGACCCAGCACTGACTGCTGAAGGGGCTGCGAATCAGGCCAAGAGAGAGGGCTAAAGAGAGAAACAAGGTCTGATCCGTAGCCTCTGTGGCAGCTGTTGATCAGCACTTGCCTCTCTCTTTAGGTCTGTGCCTGGTCAGCAGCCGCGCCTCCATTTCTCTCCAGGCCTCCACTGGGGCTGTTGATCAGCACTGCCTTTCTGATCAGGCCCTGTTGATAAGCCCAGAGATGCTGACTGGCATAGAAACTGACCAATCAGAACCAAATCTGGGTCAACTGTGAGGAGCCAATGGCTGCCTAGGAAGTGGAGCTTTTGACGCTGACTGGCATAGAAATCGACCAATTAGAACCAAATTGGCTGGCAGAGGAGGGTAGTTGGGGGCAAGATCAGGCTGGCAGGGGAGGAACCAGGTCGGCAGGGGAGGGAAGTTGGGGGCAAGATCAGGCCAGCAGGGGAGGGCAATTGGGGGTGAGATCAGGCCGGCAGGGGAGGGCAGTTGGGGGCGAGATCAGGCCGGCAGGGAGGGCAGTTGAAGGCAATCGGGCCGGCAGGGGAGCAGTTAGGTGTTAATCAGGCCAGCAGGGGAGCGGTTAGGGAGTGATCAGGCCAGCAGGGGAGCGGTTAGGGCGTGATCAGGCTGGCAGGTAGGTGAGCAGTTAGGAGCCAGCAGTCCCGGATTGTGAGAGGGATGTCCGACTGCCGGTTTAGGCCTGATTCCACAGGGATCGGGCCTAAACCGGCAGTCGGACATCCCCTGAGGGGTCCCAGATTGGAGAGGGTGCAGGCTGGGCTGAGGGACATGCCCCCCAGTGCACGAATTTCATGAACTGGGCCTCTAGTTTCTTTATAAAGATTCATACAAAGGTATAAACTTGTATAAACTAGGTATGCAATGCTGGCTCTTTGCATATTAGACAGAAAATAAAATATTATGATAAGACACTACAAAACATGTTATTGCTATATATGAGTTCATAGTCAAAATGACTTTGGGTTGGCTCAGTGGATAGAGTGTTGGCCTGCAGACTGAAGGGTCCCAGGTTTGATTCTGGTCAAGGGCACATGACTAGGTTGTGGCCTTGATCCCCAGTGAGGGGCATGCAAGAGGCAGCCAATCAATGATTCTCTCTCATTATTGATGTTTCTCTCTCTCTCTCTCCCTCTTCCTTCCTGTCTGAAATCAATAAAAATAAAAAAATAAAAAATAAATAAATAAACAAACAAACACATCCAAAAAAAAAAAATGACTTTGGGTTTCAGTTTAAAGTTCATGAACGAGCATACACAATTGACCCATCTGATTCTAACGGAAAACCAGTGAATGAAAGAAAAATCTCAAGGCTTTCCAGGGTAAAAGTTGCTGATACAAAAACTCTACTACTCTTTGTCGATCCAACATCACTTAGTCCCAGCCTTGTTTAAGTGTTTCTGATAAACGCTTTTGTAGACAATTTATTTTGCCTCTCAATTCAGTAATTAACCTGATTATCTTATGTAATTAGCTAACTCTCTAGCCTAGTCATTTGCACAACACTTTGCAGGTGAGATAATTCCCTCCTCTTCCTGGCATGCTGTCTATTGAAATGAAGTTTTCATCCCTCAGAGGTATTGGGGAAATCCCCCTCACTGGTCTCACTTATCTGGCTTGTGAAATCAGGAGAAAGTGATTTATCAGGAATTGCAGGTTTTCTTCTTGCTGATCTCCTCTGCTATGTGGTAAGGTGTCCACTGGACAGGGCTACCTGCAGTGTCTAGCGCTGCTTTTATCTAGGGAAGTAAGCTGGCTGGGTAGCATGAAGCTATTGCTAGACCAATCTGATCAGCCAACCCCACTGGCTGACAATGTACTCATTTACCCTCTGGCAATAATACACTTTTTGTCACAAAGGCTACCCAGACTTTGGCCAACAGTTAAGGTATTCAATGGACAGTTCATGCCTCTTTTCATCTGAAGTGTTGGTAGCCTGATCTTTAAAAGGTATTAAGTAGCCTGATCTTTAAAAAAATATGTGAAAAAAGAATTTCTGATTCCACCTTTCTTACCTTGCCCTCATCTACACACCTTAGTAAAAGCAGTTTGGTCACTATTGATAGCTGTTTCCCAAAATAGTTGGTCTTGTTTTTGTCCATTTCCTATGTAATGACCAGGATCACAGAGCTGAGGAGTTATATAGACCTATTTTGAAACCTCAGGGTCCCACCATTCCATTCTGGCCATGAAGTTTCTTTTTTTCCTCTAACATCAGCCTCTGGTCAGCTTGGCAGGTACTCTTTGCGTGGCAGCCTGGCCAAAAGGTAGCCTATGAAACTTCAACTTAATTCAGCCATCTGAATCTCGATTTGGGTCGATATGGTCCAGATGTCATAAAGATAATAATCACTTGGTTTAGTGCACTGACTGCTGAGTCCATGACAGAGACCCAACTGAGGCACAGTGATGGGTATAATGCATCTCAATAAATTTTACTAAAATGTTCTTATCCTTCTTGCATCTGACATTGTAGATGAAAGTTCTGGGTGCATGGAGATGCTGATTGGAGAAAACATGAACTCATAGCTAGTGGAATGGGATACACTGATTTTGTGGGAGTACAGGGAGAGTAACAACAACAACATCTGGCAAGAGAACACCTTAAAACTAAGGAGGTACAGAACAGAAAGAGAAATCAATGATCCTTTGTCTTTCAGAGACACTATGGAGAAAAACACGCAGTACACATTACCAAAGAGTAGCAAGCTACTTAAATTTAAATGACTCCTAAATCTGTCATTCCACACTAAATGGTAGAGACCATGACTTTATTACCAGTCTCAATAACTTTATCTAGAAGTCAATCAGAAAGTTTAGGGGGTGGCCTCAGCTCCTGCAGCTCCCAAGCAAAATGCCTGAGAGCACTTCTCAATGTCTTCCTTATTTCCATTCCCATCTCTGTCATTGGGTCACTCCATAGGATGGATGAGTTCCACCTTGCAAGTGTGTAGACAAACAGCAGTAAGTCAGACTGACTGCCCTCAGGCAACCCCTCTGAATACACAGGCTAAACTAGAATTGGGGAACCTGAGACCTACCAGCTGGCCTGGAGGCCACATTGGAGGCACTGTTCACCTGTGTCCCTTGACTGATGTAGGTCATACTTGGAGTGAGCAACAATTTACAGAACTGTTATCGAACATAGTATTGTACTATACATCCCTCTTTCAGACCAAGGTGGAACTTGTGTAATCACTCATTGCTGTACCTAAATTATTTCCTCTAAAAAAGTAGAAAGGTCCATGCAGAGGCCTAAAGAGAAAGACAGGTGTCTTAGTATACACCCTGATGTTTATGGGGCTTGATCAGCTGAGTCTAGGACCCTGGGGATCATGGTTGAAGTCAATTTTGCAGGTTGGCTCCATCTGCTGTGGAGTCCTGTTATGGTAGCTTTAATTAAATGTTGTGTGAGGCAAATGTTGAACTGATACAGGTCTAGTCTTTAGATAATATTAATCATAGGGGCCCATTAAGAACCAGTAGAGAGCTAAGGGGTAGTTTGGATTTTTATAAACAGTCCACCAGGGCTCTCAGCTTCCCTGCATATTCTAGCTGAGTGTGCTAGACTACAAAGGTCATTCATCTCCTGATACTAAGCAGTATTTCTAGATAGTCACATAAGCAACTAAGCAGGCCAAGTCCACCAGAGTGTGACAACCACCTAACTGCTTCCACTCCAGTGAAAGAGGGATCTGCTTTTCCCCCTTTGCCATAATGTTTGCTGCTTGCTCAGAGAGTGCCTGGCCCTGGGTTCCTCAGCAGTGAACCAAACCCACTGCCTGTGCAGCATCTCTCTGGGCCCACTGCACGGCCCCAGCGGGAGCTGGGAGGCAAGGAGGACAGAGAAATATGCTGATGCTCATGTTGCTGGCTGTGCCAGGAGTAATACAGTCCTTTGTCTCTGACCCAGGAGTCTTGTGTCTTCTACCAGCACGCTTGTGATTTTGGCCAGCTGACTTCTTGGCTTGCAAATAGGGTAAAATCAAATCTCAGAACCTTCACAGTTCTTTAGAAAAACAACATCCATTTTGAAAGGGGTGCACTTGTATTCTATTTAAGTATATCTTAACCACTATCCTAACTTTTTTTGAATGTATCTTTAAAATTAATAAAAGGCACACTAGCTAGAAAGTAGCTGGATTAGGGTTTGAACTAGGCAATAGTATACATACAAAGAATGTTTTTGACCACTCTCCTATACTATATGTTGATATAGTTTAAAAGAATTGGAACATTTTGCATTCTACTTAGTATATTTTCAAAGTTTATTTTATGTGATTCTGTTTATAACTCATTAGACATCACATTTTCAAAGTCCTGTTTTCTAAATTGATAATTGCTTTATCTAAATTTGGTAAATCTGATCATCATTCTCTTTAATTTGCATATAAATTAAATGTTTTTTAAGGAAAACAATTGAATTGTAACATGTCCATGTTTCACATCATAATCTAGCTTCTGAATATAACAGTTAAAAGTTTAATTTAGTATTAAAAATAATTTAAAGCCAATTATATCATAGCCCTTTTATCAAAAAGTTCCAGAAATCTAGAGGCAAGAGTTTACAAAGTAAAAATACAATCTTTATGTTACTTTGTTCCAAATTATAATTCATAGGATGTGCTGACTTGGAAATCATCCCTGTACTACCATTTATTAATTAACCTGAAACAGAAAAAGACATATGTAAAAGTATTATTGAAATGTTTTCTAAAACATAGAAGGAAACCAATATGACTTACAGATCTTATGTATGAGTACAAAGTAAGTCAACTTCGCAAGGCTTTTATTTCACCTTAAGCCAAGATTGTTCTACTCCTTCTCGAGTTTTTGTTCCGACCCAGTGACTTTCACCATTTTAACAGCAGAGCTTCGCCAGACGGACGGCACCAGTTCAGGAGCAAAGGAAGGATATCAGCCCCCAATTCCCATCACTTCCTTTCAGCCTTCTCTTTAGTTGTTAGTTAAGGGTTTGTACAGAATACTACACATTTATCTCCATTTTTAAAATGTTTCACCAGTTATTAAATCCACCTCTTTTGTACACCCATCTATAGATTGTGACTTTTCCACTACACACATATTCCAATTACTGAAAGGACTTTTTAGGAAAGGTGTTTGTTCTTCTCAGGATTCCATTTGCTAGTCCTTCAAAATACTAAAAAGCCTCCAGATAGAGTTGAATACATCTTGACCTGTCTCTTTATTTCCTGATAATTATACTTGCTTTTTGTCAACTTTCAAGACAATTTTAAATTGTATTTCTTATCCTCATGTTCTATATTAAAATATAGAAAAACACAAATGATGTAATAATGAAAACGGATGTGTAAATATTTCATAGTACAGATTATTAAGTCTAGTATTCAAAATGATGAGAAACATGTCAAACCTTGGCAAGCATTCTTCAAGTTGGGAACATGGCTTTGAGCCAAACTGACCCATCCTTCAACCTCCATATCATTAGTTTTTAGTTTCTGAACTCAGATGAACTCCTTCACTCCCTCTGTCTTGGGTTACTAATCAATAAAATGTGGATCACACCTACTTCACAGGGTTGGATGCTGTATCAGTGGCACCTGGCATGGTACCTGACATCTACTTGTCACAAGGGGTGGAGTAAATCTGAGCTATTATCATGATGAGAAATTTAGCAGAAAATTTATCGTGTGAATAATATCATGCCCTCATCTACACACTAGATGACCAGGTCTCAGCATTAAAACAACGTGAAAAATCTTCCAGACAATTGAGAAATACAGAATTCTTGCAGATACAGACAATGGAGAAAAAGTCTGTGTGACTGACAAGCAAAGCAAGTAATATAGTATCCCAAACAGCTCTACAATAAATCTACTCCATTAGATTTTTAGCAAAAACTGGCACTTTTCAGTTTTGTTAAAACCCTTCTCAATATTTCCTTAGAGGTAGCCCGCATGCCTTTCCCCTGGGTTAAATGTTTACAACCCTTCACTGGGGATCTTTTGTGCTCACACTGTGCTGTGCTATTTTTCATACATTATCTTTCACTGTGTCTCAAAAACTACCCTCTGAAGTAGGCATTATTTTTACTATTTTAAAAATAAAACCAATACTCAAAAAATAAAACATCTTGAGAAAAATCTTAGTTATATTTATTAGAAATATAAAAGCGTTTTTTTGCAAAATAAGTTTGAATACCTTAATATACAATGCATTTAAATAGCAAGATACTATCACAACTCTGAGATTTTATAACCTTTCTTATGCTCTTTTTTATTTTTCCATCAGTTAAAAAATAATACTTAAAACTGCATAATTTTCTGTAGCAAGGACATCATTATTATTCACCTACCACCTAATTAGCATTATTTATTCATTTTGCAATACACTTCAGATCCAATTCAGTTTAATCTAGACTACATTTCATTTTCATGCTACAAGATATCTTTATTTCTATATGCATCTTGTCAACAAGAAGTTCTAATTAACTTTTTTCATGTTATTTCAAATCCATGACAGAGGGAAAAAAGTTAGCATATCTCCATGTACAAGTATTTTGCTAGTAGCCAGAATGTAAGTCCGCAGTTTTGAAAGTTATGATTAGAGACTAACTTAATTCAGGGATGAAAGATAAATTCATAATTCAGAAAATGCAATTGAGATTTTCTTTTTTTGTTTGTTCATTTGTTGTTGTTATAGTTGTTGTTAATCCTCACCTGAGGACAGTTTTCCTTTTTTTTAGAGAGAGTGGAAGGGAAGCAGGAAGCGGGAGAGACAGAGAGGAACATTGATGTGAGAGACACATTGATTGATTACCTCCTGCACACGCCCCACCAGGACTGGGGCTTGAGCCTGCAACTGAGGTTTGTGCCCTTGCCGGAATCAAACCCAGGACCTGTTAGTATGTGGGACGATGCTCTATCCATTGAGCAAAACTGGCTAGGGACAATTGAAATTTTCTTAGTCCTTTGCTGAAGCTCTCCATTGGCTTAAAAACACTACGAAGATACACAACTCCAAAAACTGGCAATAATAACCCAAACTATATGTGAGACAGCAGAATCAAGTTAAGGCAGAGACCAGCATAAAATTAATAAGAACAATGGCATCTATAAATAATAGTAAACAAAATCAAGAGTAAATTTGCTAATACAGATTTCTTACTATTTGCCAACCATTCTTTAAGATATTTAAAATACATCCACTAATATTTATTTCCACTTTACGGATCAGAAAATTGAAGCCCAAGTCACTGGATTAAGGTAAATGACTTGCCCTGGGGCATGCAACGGACATGAGTGGGGAAAAGTGGAATTTAAACTCATGCACTGGGTTATAGACAGAGGCTTAGTACCACAGCCTACCTTCTATATCTGAGGCTTTAAAAGAAGTAAGAATGTCTAAGATTCTACAACACCTGCTGGGCACCTCCTCCAAGCCAGGTAGGGAGCCTGACAGGCAGGAGGCTCTGGGGGACACGAAGGTCACTGAGGGGGATAATACTACCAAGTTCCTGCTTTCCACATCCATCTTCCAATTAGGCTTTCATATCTTTTACTTAAAACATAATGTACACAACAAGGCAACGTTTCCTGTGAACGCACTATCAGAAGGCACAGCAGGATTCAAAATACTTTTTTTGAAAATAATTGTTTGGTGACATCAAAGAATGACATGCTCTACAAAACAAGAAAATGAACTATAAGGAAAAGACAAGCTAGAATGAACAAGTTATTACAAAGAAGTTGGAAGAAATAAGTAAAAGTTGCAAAAATGTCTAAATGCTGAAGCTTAATTAAAGTCCCTACTTGAAGGCAGTAAAAAGCAGAATTAACTGAAAGTTAGTAATGTAGAGGAAAAACATAAAAGGTGCTCTGAAAATTGAGAAGAATGTCACTAAGAGAAAAACTACAAAAAAACACACAATATATGTGGGGGAAAGAGAATGGAGGGGAAATCTATACATCTATTTCCATTTCTTCATTCAACAAATACTTTCCCCCACTAGGACTGCTTAAACCCAAAACCTCTTGCCTCGAAACTCATGTCCATATTTGTATGGCATTCATAAACTGAAAGAAGCTGACCTCTGACCCTCATTTTGTTGAATTTCAGTGGAATTCCAAGTATTCCTATAGAGGAAATTAGAATAAACTAAGCTGTATTCTAAGATATTAATGGGAAACTTTCCAGAACTGAGGGGAGAGAGAAGCTAACCTCTAGAAAACAATAAATTACCGAAGACCAAATAAACATACACAAATGAATGAATAGGGACATAGTCTCTTGACTTTTTTTTTTTATTTCAAGGTAATGCAAACAAACTTTTTACTTAGAGTCCAGATGTATGCACTGCTAATCCAATCCTCCAACTTCCTTCAACACTTGCCACAAATGTCACTTTCTCATTTCTCTGTACTAACCACCCTATTTAAAATTATAATCCACTCCCAACTTGATCTCTCTGTGCTCTACTTTTATAAATTCTTAGCACTTAGCACCTGCATTCCATCCACATTTCTTATTCTCCAAGTGTAGGTTATTGGGGCCTGATATTCTTCCTGTGTTTTTAACCTGTCCTCTCTTCCCTCCCTGGTCACTTCACTATGTAATAAAACTAGAACTTCATTGATACCTGTTATGTGCCAGGCACTATCCTGTTCTTGGGATTTATCACTGAATAGCATGGACTAGTCCAGTGATAGCGAACCTTTTGAGCTCGGCGTGTCAGTATTTTGAAAAACCCTAACTTAACACTGGTGCCGTGTCACATATAGAAATTTTTTGATATTTGCAACCATAGTAAAACAAAGATTTATATTTTTGATATTTATTTTATATATTTAAATGCCATTTAACAAAGAAAAGTCAACCAAAAATATGAGTTCACGTGTCACCTCTGACACATGTGTCATAGGTTCGCCATCACTGGACTAGTCCCATCTCTCATGGAGCTTACATTCTGTTCATAACATGCACTCATAACTGTTTTCAAATGTAAAAATGTCTTAACATTTTGGAACTATATTGTTTTTTTCTTTTTTTCTTTATTGATTAAGGTATTACATATGTATTCTTATTACCCCATTGCCTCCCTACCCGCCCCCCACTCATGCCCTCACCCCCCTGCTGTCTGTGTCCATTGGTTAGCTTATATGCATGCATTCAAGTCCTTTGGTTGATCTCTCCCCCTTCCCCCACCCTCCCCTGCCTTACCTCTGAGTATCTTTTTAAATAAGTATTATCACAAAGGAAACTTTAAAACATAATTTGAATTCAGTGGCTCAAAAATTAATGAGCAACACAGACCACTGTGTTAGCTTTCCAAATGGTGAATGTTTTGCCTGCATTGATGGAAAAGCATACCCTAGAATCATCAACTCAGTCATTACTAAAAGATGTCACTTGCCCTGACTGGTTTGGCTCAGTGGATAGAGCGTCAGCCTGCGGACTGAAGGGTCCCAGGTTTGATTCCGGTCAAGGGCATGTACCTTGGTTGTGGGCACATCCCCAGTAGGAGGTGTGCAGGAGGCGGCCGATTGATGTTTCTCTCTCATCAATGTTTCTAACTCTCTATCCCTCTCCCTTCCTCTCTGTAAAAAATCAATAAAATATATTAAAAAAAAGGTGTCACTTAATTGAATAAGGTGGCTAGTGTTTAAAAGATACAAAACAAATAATTATCAGAGAGGTCACTGAGAGAAAATGATAAAGACAGGTAATTGGGATACTTAAACATTGTCTAGATCACATAATTGGAAAAACTGCCTTTTCACTTTTGTATGAAGATACTCTGCAGGATTTTTTTATACCCACAGAAATCTGTATATAAATATATAAATTCTGTATGGCTATTTCACTATTCTAATGTAGTAAGATTCTTTTAATACTTTTATAAACGTTTCAGAAACTTTAAATGCTAAAACTCATTTTTTTTTTACTATCTTCATACCTAACTGTTTTTAGTGTGTGTCTACCTGTCTTGGCATCTCTTTTTTCTGACTATCGGCTGAGTGCCACATCTAGGATGAGTCCCTCTATTGTAGATCTGATCTTGTACTTTAAAGACAGACTTAAATTCCTTTAGATAACCTCAAATGATTATGTGATTTAGCACTGCATCAGAACCTTTGTTGATTTCTAACATAACTTGCTGTTTAATCCATCACCCATGTTATGCAAGTGCTAGAAGGAGAAAGGCCAATGGGAAAAAACTTGTGATTTAATAACAAAGAACAATGGTTAAAGGCAGCAATTTTCAAGATTTTTTAAAATATGCAGTACCTGACTATTTAGTCAGGAGCAAAGACCTATTTCTCCTTAAATTGTCAAATAAAAAAATGCCAACAGTCAACACAACAATAACTGACCAGTGTGAATGAATCGAAATTATACCTATTTTTTTTGTCAGATTGGCAAAAAATATATTTTCTGGTGTGCCGCAGAATTTTAGTAATTAGTTTATGTGTGCCAGGAGATGGAAAGGTTGAAAATCGCTGGCCCAGTGTTTTGTAAATTTGTCTGCAAGGACATTTAAAAAGATGTCTTTCTATTAGAGTTTGAGTTACTGTCATTCACACTCCAATGGGGAAATCAAATTCCTCAAAATCCAATTTACCAGGTAGAAATCCAATTCTCTAAGTCTTTCCTTACTCAGTAATGATGCTTTGGGCTCCACACTGATTTAGCAAGGAGGATAAAAAGGAAAGCACTTCACAAAGAAATACAAAAATAAAACACGAGATCTTTTATGTCTCCAAAAGGCCTGCTTTTCAAATGTATAAAAGACAAAAAAATGTAAGTTATTTCCTCTAGACAGTTAGAAAACAAATCAATATGAAACATTAAAAATAAAGACTTCTAGCCTATTAGAATGGCTCTGAAATTTTAAATAAAAATGTACTTAATTAGTTAAAATACTTAAAAATTTAAATATGAAGAAGTTATGCATGATGATAATAAAAAATTAATTTTAGCATTTAAAGTTTCTGAAAAACTTATAAAAATTATAATAAAGAAATTAATATATTACAGTAGTGAAAGAGCCACAAGGAATTAAACTTTAAGTACTAATTGACCATTAAATATGAAGCACTATATATATATAAAATATATACACACATATATGGAAATATAGATGTACATGTCTATATATGAACACATACATACATATTTACTATAGGCAGTAAAATATAATTTCAGCCTCAAAGTTATAATTTTACTTGATTTCTGATTTTCTAGGTGAAAGGCTAAGAATTTATGATCTTTAATTTTATAAAACACTTTTTCCTGTTAAAACTTTACAAAATAGATCATATTTTTACACTAAATCCATTTAAAGGAGGGACAAGAAAGTCAACATAATAGGCATAGGACATAAGAAGAAAATTAACAAAATGGAAACAGGTGCTACATAGATGAAACCAACATTTTAAAAAAACTCTCTATATATAAAAGTCTAATATGCTAAGTGTCCGACCATCTGACCAGTAGCTATGATGCACACTGACCACCAGGGGGCAGACTCTCAAAGGGGCTGCCATGATACACACTGGCACCACGGTACTGGTGCCCACAAAGCAACACTCGGCTTCCCCCATCTGAGACACAGGCCCTACCACCACCCGGGAGTGACAGCCCACCAAATCACAGCCAACGCTGCCAAGACCCCATGGCACAAAATGCGGCCCACAGCCCAGCCCAGCCCGGAAATGGTCGCTGTGGGAGCCGGGTAATGACGTCTCGTAGCAATGCCTGCCTTCCTCTCCCTAGCAACTAGCCTCCTTCCAGTTTCTTCAGCCCAGGAACACAACTTGCTTTATAGCCAGGTGTAAACATTTCACACTTTAACCAAATGTCTGTGAAGCGTTTTCCCGTGCCTCATCTCATTTGATGCTCCAGAAGTCCTGGAGTAGGTAGATAGGAGACTCGATGGAATCCTATTTTCTTTTCATTAGCAGAAAAACAGAGATTTAGAAAGCTTAGAAACGACCCGACTGCAAAGAAGTAAGAAATGGTGGAACTTGAAAATGACTTCAGGTTTTCTCACTGCATAGAATATAGTCAAACACTGCTGCAGTTAAATATTTTAGCCTTTGTTCTCCCTGTGTGATCTATAATAATAATCTGCTTTGTGTTGATATTTACTGCTGTGTTGCTGACAATTACCTGGAAGAGAAGTTGGGGTGCTTCACTGGGCTGGAAAAAGTTTAGCTACATCAGAAAGCAGCTCCAATTAAGCAAGTTTACTCTCTATATAAAAGGCTAAGTTGACTTGTGCATGCGAGATACATATAAAGCTCTCCCTGGTGCCAATCACATGCACATGTTTTGATCTGTCATTGTCAATCATGAATTTGGCTAACACTTCTATTATAGAGAAAGGGCGAATAGAGATATTAAAATATTTCTTCTCATTAATTTCCTTTCAATGTGCATGAATCCATGCATGGGGCCCCTCATATATTATAAGTCTGAATTTAATCTTGTAAACATTCATGAAGTCAAAGCTATTTACTGAAGGGCATTGTTTTGTGACAGGGGACATGCATGTTGCTGTTCAACAGTGCATTCTCACTTGCTAGACTTAAAATGTAGGCTCCCTGGAGAATATAAAAAGAAATTATGGTTGTTCAAAAAGTGAATTCTTCAAAAGGATAGGTTCAATAAGATTATCCCAAGATACTTGCAAATGTTCCTTCATGAAGCTTCTTTAGTGTCCTTAGTATTTCTCCCTTAGTGTTACAGACTGTGTCCCTCCATTTACTATGAATTTCCTAATGGCTGCAGCATTGTTTATACCCTTTTAAAAAAAAAAAGTTGATTTCAGAGAGAAGGGAGAGGGAGAGAGAGATGAAAACATCAATGATGAAAGAGAATCAGCTGCCTCTTGCACGCCCCCTACTGGGGATTGAGCCCGCAACCCAGGCATATGCCCTGACTGGGAATCCAACTGTGACCTCCTGGTTCATAGATCAATACTCAACCACTGAGCCATACTGGCTGGGTGTTTACACCCATTTTTATAACCCAATACACAGTGGTTGGTATATAGTTTGGGTATTAGGAAAGAAACAATACATGGTAATCATCCTTTGTTAGGGAAAGCATCAGGAAACTTTTTATCAGTTACATTTACTGAATACCTACCATGTGCTAAGCATTGTGCACATACTTATATCAATAGAGTAAGACACTAAATTAAACTTTCATTGACAAGATTGGGGCTTTTGATTTATTTGTTATTCAACAATATTTAGTGCTTCACATAAATGGAAAAATTCAACAAAAGTAATGATCCCACTTGTTCATAAATGAAATTCAGTATGACTTTGAGGGCAAGATGCCAATTGGTGGGTTAATCCCCTTTGCTGGGGAAATGAAGAGAGAGAATTTAGCTGTGAGTTATCTTCTAGATCTATTTATTCCTGGATCTCTCTTTCTCTTCCACTCAGTCATAATGCAACATATTTCACACTGCTTCAACTTGGAACAAACACCATCTTCAAAATTCAATTTGCAGAACATTAAAAATAGACTGAATATATCATGACAAATCAAACGTTTTGAAATAACACTGTTTATAAGGTGGCTTTTACTTAAAATTGAAAATGTTAACATTTTGCAAGGAGGTGAACTATTTTCTTGGCAGATATATTTTAAAAAGCATTGAAAGGAAATAGTGCACCAGAACAAAAATTTCGAAAGTACACTCAGCTCTTAAAGGAAATAAAAACATGAAAGAGACATGACAACAAAATATATATGATTTCCTCTCTGACAAAACAACTCTGAACAGCAGCTTCCTATCAATAAAGCAGAAGAAATTCTTACGCAATAGCCCAAGATATAGAATTACAGAACATATTAACCTCATTCTTCCAGTTACATTTCAAATGCCCACTACAAATTAAGCCAAACCAATCTTTCCTCACAGGCTGACTTTGAGAGTTTCCAAACACTTTACATTGCTGAAAGTGAACATATAACAGCCCCTGAAAATAGCAAGGGGTTTATTTCAGGAGGAAAAAAAAATTAAAAAAAGAACTACCATAATGTTTGGGCTCAGAACTGGCCATATGAATCTCTAGAGATATTACATTCAATTACCTATGTTCAATCCATAGCCATTTTTCAACCAACCAATATTTATTAAGGGCCAGGTTTAAACGATGCATTCCTGGGATGCATTTCCTCACTTTTCTGAATCACCTGTTGCATAAACAATCCTGCGAACGGGCATAGATAAAGGAGGGATTTGGCACCCTCTGCAAGACTTGGAGGAGCGCAAGTGAACCATGGTGGACTGTCTGGCAGCATATCTGAAAATTGTTTGGTATGGACCCAAAGTTGGGAAGCTCCTAACTAGAAACACAAAAGCAGATAAAGAACAAACCATCCACTCTACTTCTTTGCCTTTGGAAGATGCTGAACGAGGATGGGCTTTTGTTTGTTTTTTGACCTAATATAATCTCAGGACCTAATACAGAGCCTGGACCATAATAAGGGTTACTATATTTTTCTAGAATGAATGAATTCTGTTTTCCTGTGCACTTGTCCCATTCTATTAGGCATCTTGCTGATTAACAGTTTGGATCTAGTGAATTTTGTGCTTGAATCGCCATTCTTGGTTGTAAAAAAAACCCAAAAAACTATTAATGTTCTTGTAAACTTACTAAAGGTTTCTAGTCTCTGACAGCCTGGTTCCCAGGCCTTTGCTTTAACTGCCTGCCCTTTATCTACCTCAAAGCAATTATATCACGAGCCGAACTCTGCTCTCCACAGTCGTGCATCCTTATCTCCTTTCCTACTGGTTCTGACACTTGTCCATATTGGTTGAAAGGGAAGATTTCTTGGTCACAGTCTAGTTTCAAAATCTGGCTTAGCCATCTGCTAGCTGTGTGAGCGCAGACAGGTTTCATAATCTCTCTTGAACTCACATTCTTTAAAATGGTAATAACAATAGAACCCACCTCATAAGAATTAAATGAGATAATGCATGTGTAACCAGTTTGCAGAACCTGCTGGTCTCAGAAGAGTTTGACGAGGAATTAAAAACATTATTTTTTTTTTAACATTATAGCCCTCCAAATCAACTTTGAAGTACCCTTTCTCCCTTTCCCTGGAAAAAATTTGGGGCATACCCTTTAGATTTTTAACCACTTTTAGAAATTAATTAACAAGTAGTTCTTATAGTCTGTATTTAAGCTACTAAAACTTTAATTTTAAGCAATTTAAATTTCAAAACTTCTCTAGCTCAAGCACAACCAACAAATTCCAAAGGTGGACAATGGGAGCAGGATTAATCTTTTTATTCTGTTATTTTCCCCTCCTCCTTTAAACTCTTCCTCCCCTAAGCAACGCCTTCTCCTTTTAACCTCTGTGACTAATACATCTCCCACCTGCCCAGAAAGTAGGGGAGAAGATAAAACGTGGGGATAAGATAAAGTCTCATTTAACTAAGGCTGTTGAAATCCAAATGTTAGTCATCTCTACTGGGATAATTTCTTGAGTTAATCAAAGATCACTTTTTGTGCTCACTGAGGTCTCACATTACCCCATTCCTCCACAGAAGGGTCAAAACCTCTCTGGCTGACCCCTCAGGATTCTCACCCAACCCTTGCTGTACATTCCATAAAATCCTTTCTACTATGATCACTGCAACCATTGGAGGTACACAGATTTGAAAACATATACCTTTTAATTGGAAACTCATCCAAAAAACTCCAAAATCTTAGTCATCAAAAATAAGGAAGCTCTCTTACATCCTATGATAAAGTTTAAAAATCTGTTTGATGTTATTAAGAACAAAGGAAACTCTCTTCAAAGCATTTAACCTCAAAACAAAGCTACAGTCAAAAATAACAGACAAGCAAAATAGTTAAAAATTAGTTTACTATCATCATTACTAATCATTCATTCAGAAAACCTCCGAGCAATTTAGGAGTGTCAGATTTAGGACAAGTATGTGAAAGGAGTAATGAAAGCAAGCAGAGGAGATAATTGAAGTTCATGTAACAATATAATTAGGAAATCATCAAAAATGTCAAAAGAGGGTACATGTTCTGTTTGGCATCTGCTGCTCTATTTCCATAGTAATTTGGCTGTCAAAGTAAGATTTACTCAAGTTAAAGTTTGTTGTACACATGGCTGTATTACCAGTGATAGCAACATAGATATCCAAGGATATTATTTTTAGTTCCCTGTATTACCGGTGAATAATTTGGTCAACTTGTGTTGAAAGTTGTGCTATTTTTTGGACTTCCGTTAAAATAATATTTGATACCTGCCTGTCATGAAGGCGGGAGCCAAGGACATGCCCTGCTCATTGAGACTGGTATTTATGAAATATATCAGATCAGTTGTCTATCCCTTTCCCTACATGTAATAAAACAGCAGCTTGTTACTGATTACACTTGATGGAACTTGATTTCTGTGAATTTTTCAAACATGATACAGTAGGGGTGGGGAATCTTTTTTCTGCCAAGGGCCATTTGGATATTTATATCATATCCTGGTCATACAAAATTATCCACTTAAAAATTAACCTGCTATATTTGATCAAACATTTAATTAACTCACTCCTAATACCTTGGCAGGACCAGATCAAAGGATTTTGTGAGCCTTATATGACCTGCAGGCCAGACGTTCCCTACCCCTGTTATAAAGTATTATTAGTAATATTCTTATTAGAGATACAAAATCACATTAGTGTCGACTTTGTATTCCTTTATTTTGTTCCAAATGCTCTCTGTTGCAAATCATATTCCTTCCATCACAGCTTCTTTAAACTTTCTTTTTCCAACTACCTACTTATATTTGAATATCCAAAGCCTGTCCTGTTTGGATACTTTAGTACCAAAAATACACAGTTCTCCACAGAATGTCAATAAAGATTAGATGTTAAATGACAATATGAAATACCTGGGTGAAAATACATATCTCTAATGTTGAGGACAGAGGATAAAGGAAATTAATTTCTCTATATATCTTTCATGGCTACATTTTTGTATGGCCAAGAAGAGTTTATGTTTTAACAAATTAATTATATCTAACGTTTGAAACAGACAACCATGTGCTTTATATATTTCAAGGCACTTTTGCATGCATTATTTCAGTAGTCAGAAGGACTTCTACTTCTATTCTGTTAGGTATATTAAGAGCATAAAATGGAGAGTTAGTATTTTCCAAAAAAAGTAACTCATTGCCAAGCTTCCTTAGCTCCTCTAGCTAGCTCTTAATAAAGTCTTCCATAAACTTACACAACTCAGATTCCTAGATAAAATAAATATCCTTAGTTTTTTCCCCATGATATTTCAACAAACAAAGCAAATTCAAAGAGATAGTGAGTTTAATTTCCCCGGAGGCCACTGTCTTCTTCACTTTAAGTTTAGCCTGATTACTATTAGGCCCTGGGTACATGGTAACTTCCTCAGCTTGTTGGTGAGACAAAATAAAAAGTCTAATTCGCAAAGATCTTTGTGCTTTTTTGTACAATATTATACAGCTAAGAAAAATATCAGCTATCAAAGATCTGAGCCTTAAGCAAATTAAGGGCTATGAAATTTATGTAACACAGGGCAATCAATAATAGCAAAAGTTAACATAAATATCAACAAATTCTTGGCCAACTGATAAAGGTTTTTCAAACCTTAAAACTGAACTTCAGAGTGAGACTCACAAGTAATTCTGAATCAATCCCAGATAACATAGTTTTCTTTAGAACTCTCATATCTACACCAAGCCAAATTTGGGGTAATGTGGTTTTTGATCTTCCATGGCCTCCTTTTTTTGTGCAGCATGCTACCTTACTTCTTAAATATTATCCTTTCAAATACATCTGATGAGCAGGTCTCACACTTGAGCTAGAACACACCTCAAACTCACATAGTAATTTTTTTCAACCATTAAAAAATTATAGAAATATTAATAGCAGAAAACATAAATATATTTGAAGTCAATATTTAAAAAGTAGGAAGAATGTGTGCCCATGCAAAACATGTGTGTGATAACTGTTACTAACCATTTCAAAATTTTCCATCAATGCTTATTTAAAAGACTAGTTTTGTAGCCGACAAGCAGTAGTATCAAAGGAATAAGGGCAAATGACAAAACATCCATTTAGACACAAGACTCTATCCAATAAATGGCTTCTCCTGCAAAATAAGAAAGACTGCCATTTTTATCAACTGCAACAGTATAGAGCCTCAATTCAAATTCTAGGACACCTGGAGTCTGTGCTATAAACCAGGACCACTTGTTCAGTACATGAGTTTATATTTAAGCAATCCCTATTTACCAAAAAGCAACTGACTACAATAATCAGCAATGATTTTTGCTAGTTTCTTCATTATATGTTCTCCATATTTCTGTTTTTCCATGTGCACATATTAGATGAGATTTGTGTAGATTACACTTACCTTATATATCAATAAAGATACGTGTGTGCTGCTTCTCTGACTCTCTCTAACTGGCCTCTATTTCTGTATCTCAAATATTGGTTATCTTCAAGGCTCTGTTCAAACACCTGTTCTCATCTCAGTTTTCATGAATTCTGTGGTAACATCAGCCACTCCATTTCTTAAGTTTCCAAACTGATGACATTTATGTGGATGAATGCCTATTCTCTTCCCGAATACTCTTCTCTCTACTCAAGGCCAATTAGCACAAGTGAATGTTAGAGTATATTCCAAGAAAGGTTATGTGGATGAATGCCTATTCTCTTCCCGAATACTCTTCTCTCAATTCTGGCCAATTAGCACAAGTGAATGTTAGAGTATATTCCAAGAAAGGTTAAAATTATTGTCATAAAAAAACACTGGATCTCATTTAGTTGGAAAGCACTAAGGAATAGTAGTTAGAATACTTGAGATGATATAAAACAATGCATTGCTTTTCCAAAGCCAGAGATGGAAGAAGTTGTGTTCCACCTAGAAGAAAAATCATGGAAAAAAATGCATGAATGCGGAAGGGCACAGGATAGGTGCCAGGAACCTGAACAGTACAGGTTGAATAGTGGGTGAGGTATGCTACACTTCTCTACATTTACATCCACCCTCCTATGGCTTTTCCATTTATTAACTGCTACTTGTTATGAGAATTGGACTTGAGGAAGTTTGAGGAAACAGAAAGAATAAGAAGAGGCAAATAAACACGTTTGTAATGCTAGCAGTAGTCACATTCATATCTTGCTCCTGGTTCCCTAGGATTTCGAAGAGGCTCTCCATGGTTGCTGTGGAAGGGAGGAGGGATGAGAGGGAAGAACACACAGGGTTGACTCAATCCCTGGTGCAGAGTAGCACCATAACGATATGTTGAAATTCTACCAAAGTTTTTATTCCAAATAATAGGGTAAAAATAGCAAAAGAGTATACAGAAACTCAGTTTTTTAGAAACAATGTTAGGAGAAAGAACCATTAGTCAATGGAGAGGAAGACAATGTAATGTCAGAAATACCTAAGTTACAGAAAATACAAAGGGGATGAAATGGGAAGCTTAATTCCAAAACCAAATATAAAAAAAGTTCTCCTGCATTTCTCAATTATAAAAAATCCTTTTCATTTCAATATACTTTTAAACTGTTTTAAATTGACATACATTCTTTCTAGTGGCAAAAGAAAAAGATTTATTGACTGATTCCAACACAAATGCCAAACAGTAACATCCATTAATATTTTTCTCTCATAATATCTCAAAGATTTCTCTAAGTTGCATAGTAATCTAAATTTTAAAATAAATTTAATATTCTCTGGTACATATTTATAAACATAACTGTTAAATCTTCCGAGTTCCCTGTAATGCGGACATTATCCCCTGATATATCATGGCTAATTCATTATTGTTTAGCTCTTCAGCTAAAAACAATTAATGTCATCATTCAGTTTTGGCAAATAGTATCCTAAACCAAGGAATGAATATATATATATATATATATACATATATATATATATATATATTCTGGTTTTACTCAGTTGATTAAAATGAAATTCTTTTTATATACCTTTCATTTATGATGCACAGCAATCCTGATGTCATCAGAAGACATTTTGATTTGTTTTATTTGGCTAGGGGTAATAAGTAACAGATAAGTACTGAAAAAGAAATATACATGCATCTGCATCACAATGAGAAATACAACAGCATCTAGTACTAAGAAAAATTGAACTGACTGAAAGTAGCATGGGGCATGACATTTTATCCCTCACATAAAGGTGTCCAATAACCAAGTGTTAATTGTAGAGCTTGGGTGGGTAACACTACTGATCCTAAAACATACTTCTCATGTCCACTGTTAATACCCCAGAAATGAGTGAAATATTTATACATTTGAGTATCTGTTTTTCAGGAAATTTCTGGCCTTTGATGTCTCCTATGTTCCCAGGGGTCTATCCAAGGAAACTTTTATAACCTTCTACCCTCAGTTCTCAAAGTGAGGGGATAAAAAGTTCATCAGGAATCAATTGAGGTAAAAATAGATGGAACACTGACACTGACTTTTCTAACTGGTGGTAATTTCAGAATAAATGGAGTAAAAACTCTATTTCAACAGTTTCCATCAGATTTGAAACCCTTTAAAATAGCTTCGGTCTGAGTGAGCACAGTGCTTTTTATAATTAATCCATTTCCTCAGGCAATGATATTCATACCACAACAGACAATCCTAAAAAGAGACCCATCAATTTCAAAACTGAGACATCAAAAAGAGAAGAAGATATTTCTTGGTTGGTTCAGACATTTAGTCACTGGTCTTAAATTCATTTGTCACAATTATGACTGTTATGGGCTGAATTGTGTTTTCCCATAATTCATATGTTGAAGCCCTGATCCCAGTACCTGAGAATAGACTATATATGAAAGTAAAGATGTTAAATAATAAGTTAAGGTGAGGTATTTAGAGTAGGCCCTAACTCAATCTGATTCATGTTCTTATATGGAAAGGAAATTTGGACAGAGAGAGATACCAGGATGAGAGCAGAGGAAACACTATGTGAGGACATTGTGAGAAAGCAGCCACCTGCAAGCTAAGGAGAAAGACCTCAGGGGAAACACAACCTGATCATACCTTGGTCTTAGACCTCTAGTCTCCAGAAGAAAATAAATGACTGTGTTTTACACTACACAGACTTTGCCATTTTATGACAGCCCAGCAAACTAATGTAATGTTTTTGCCTCACACATCTTACCATGTATATAAAATTACGTTCGGTGCATGAAAATTCATGCAATGGAGGGGGGCGTCCCTCAGCCCAGTCTGGGAGCCCTCAGGGGCAGGAGGTGACCTGGCAATCAGGGGAAGGCGATGCCCCATCACACCTCTGCTGCAGCCACTGCTGGCAGCGCAAGCCTTGGCTGGTCCTGGTTACCTACGCCTCGGGCGGCCCTGGGCGGCTGGGCAGCTGCCATCTGAGGCTTGCCTGCACTCGGGCCGGCCCTCAGTGGCTGGGCAGCTGACATCTGAGGCTTGCCTGTGCCTCAGGCCAGCCCTGGGTGGCTGGGGCGCTGAGGAAACTGGGGGTCTCCAGAGGCAGGCACTCGGAGTGGCCTGGCCCACCTGGGGGTGGGCCCGACCTTGCCGTGTGCCTGCCACCCCAGCGGGGCTGAGGGGACTGGGCACTGCCATCTTGTGGCTGTGGGCACCGCCATCTTTGAGGGTGTGGCAGTCAATTAGCATATTCCCTCCTTATTGGCTGTGGGTGCCACCATCTTTGTGGTGGTGTGAGGGTCAATTAGCACATTCCCTCTTTATTAGTTAGGACTAGAGGCCTGGTGCATGAGATTTGTGCACTGCGGGGGAGGTCCCTCAGCCTAACCTGTGCCCTGTCACAGTCCAGGAACCTCGGGGGATGTCCGCCTGCTGGCTTAGGCCCGATCCCCCTGGGGATCGGACCAAAGCCAGCAGGCTTACATCCCCCAAGAAAAGAGGGAGAACCCTGTCGGGAACCTTTCGTGCCTAGCACCGGGGTGCAAGAAACATCATCACCCCGGGGCGAATGCTTCAACCAGAGCACAATCCTTCTTTAGATCTCTCCAATTTTCGAAAACAAGATTTGATGGTACGACGATACAAACAGATGCGAGAAACCCCTGCACCGCG